>NC_071543.1:10073391-10374485 GCF_026979565.1 Vidua chalybeata | reverse complement strand
TTTCTTTCAAACTCAGAGGCAGAGGTTTGAAAGCACATGGGCACATGAGAGACTTAAATGTGGGAATCTCCCTTCTTTCATTGAAGCAAGTCTTCTTATATGCTATCGAGTTGCTGAGATAAAAATAAATAAATAAAAATAGAATGTCAGGGCAAGGAAAAAACTTGTCAGCCATAGCCTGCTCCTGCTACAAAACAAGGCAGAGAGGAACGAACTACAGCAGAGTAGACCTGGAGGGCCAGGTTCCATGGCAAGCAACAGTTTGCACCTCCTAATCCTGCTGGTTGTTTAAAGGAGGCCTTACCTCCTGTCTGTCTGCAAGGAAGGGCTTAGAGCAGGGATCTGACTGGAATTGGAATGCTAAAGCTGTAGTGAGGAGCAGGCTATACAGATTTAAGACATATGGCTTGACCTCACTTGAGGCTGGATTCTCTGTTTACAGTAAGTGACTCTTGCAGGCTCTTGTAGATCATGTTCTGCCTAAAACAAGGCCAGGCTCTCTTTGGCCACAGTGCAGTGCAGTACCCAAGTCCTCCGTGCCAAGGACAGCCTGCTGTGGAGTACTGCCCTTCTAATGAGGCCAGGTCTCCTACCTGATAGCACTCTACATCACTCAACTGACTAGTTCATTTAGATTTAAATGGCCCTTCTGCCTGAAGAGAAGTGTTGGCTGCTGTCTTCATCTGTCATGGCCATCTGCTCTACTCTTTTTTTCTTCTCAGCATGACTAAAGTAACTTAGATATGAGAACAGATTGCAGGACACACATTAACCTCTTTAGAGACCATAAATGATCCCCCAGGAGTAGAGAGTTTACTGTTCAACTCTGATTCCCCTTCTCTTGCAAGCACACATGCTATCTTATGACACTATTCCTACATCTGAGTGTTTCAGGCTTCTCAAAATAACTGCCCATCTAATTTTCTCTTGGGGTCACATTTTGCTTTTAGTTTTTACAGACTTCCCACTGATGTCAGTGAAAGCTATGTGCACATATTAAGGAATATCATTGTAAATCAAATGTGTGCCATTAAAACATAATAACATGCTATGACTTTTTGAGCTCTGTCATTGCACTCACTGAATGAACTTAGACATACACAAGATAATAATCTTAAGTACCTAAAAACACACACCCTCCCTATAAACATAAGGTTGGTGTGGGTTAGTTGGATAAGATTTTAATCTTACTATCAATGGTTCCTAAAAGCAGGTTTTATATAGAAAAATATAAGTGGAAATGTTTCTCTGTTTAGTGGTATTTTAAAAAAATAATATGTAATTCCATATTGACTTATTTCATATTTCTAGATTGTAAGACAGTTGCTACAAAAGGATGTAGCAGATTTTTGAAAGTCCCCTCTTTGATTATTTTATGATTCTAGTAACACATTTGAAATATTTTAGTTGTTAGATGAACTTACAAGTTAACAGCCACACATTTCAAGTGCTTGAGCCTTTCTATACCTTGTTTTTCTGTAACACTCACATAACAAAAATTTGATCATTTGACAGTTTTGATTTTGAACAGAAATTACAGGACTTTTGAATTTGGGGATATATTTCTGTAATCAAACAACACTCAGAATCACACAAAGGTTACTGTGCTGATCATAAGAAGGTGGTTCTTCACTAGAACTCAGTTCATCAGAATCACCTCATTTCCTGTTAAGACCCAAAATCTTCTGCCAGATTTTCTGACAATGCCAAAGTATACCCAACTCTGCAATTCCTTAGAGAAAGGTGGTGCCTTTGTGTTTATTCATATAAATTTTGCTAACTAGTACAACTACTGTAAAGTACAATAGAACTGAACCAAGCTGCAATATCAACAGAGATACATTCTGAAGGGAAAAAAAATCATGAGAGCAAACATGGTGACTCCTTTGACACTTGCCCAGAAGGCCCCACACATCTATAAAGACTTCCTTCACTAGATCTTCTTCAACTTTCCTTAGAGAAAAAAAAAAAAAAAAAAAAAAAAAAAAAAAAAAAAACCAAACCAAACAAACAAAACCCCAAAAGGAGCAAATGTGGTTTATATTTGAATTAAACTGAGACACCAACTGTTTTCTGTCCTGCTTTATGGTTTGACTCACAACCCTCTCTCCTATCAAACAGTGCTTACCTACATGAATAAACCTATTGAATCCTGAGCAGCCAACCCCAGTGAAACTCCCTGTGCTGCCCAGGATAGGTGAAGAGTGCTGAATAGGACTCAGTTTACATTTTAGCATTGTTTTCACTTATTATTTAAAGTCCTTCTTTTGTATCACAGGGGAAGCCTAATATTCTTCTGAATGGAACAATTATTTTGTCAGCTGGCCACCAATCAGCACCATGCAGAAACAACGAGGGCCTTGTATATTCACCTGTGCAGAAGTTTCCAGATTGAGTGCAGGCTCATAGCCCTATTCCAAGCTGACAAGTTGTATCTATGTGTATCTATTTTAATTGAGGATTTATATGTTCAGTTTGTTCAGGAATTTAATGCCTCTGCAACTGATAAAACTTAGAAATAATTTTTCTTCCTAGAAAATTAGTTTGTAAGAAATTAGTAAGATAGGAATGACAGAGGTGAATGACAGAAGGAAGCTAAAATGGCTTGGGCAGCAGATATTTCTGTTTGTAGAATCAAGACCAGCATGAATTTGTCCCTGCCTGAGGGTGGTGGTTAATTTTGGTTAAAGATGTCAGTGTCTTTCTGGTGGCATCCCCAGTTGCATAAGGAGAATCATAGTTCTCCCTCTTGCTGTGACTCAGTGTAACCTTTGCTGAACTACCCAGCCATCAGCTATTAAAGAGCCACAGCCCTGAAGAGCAGGAGCACCAGTCCCCAAGGTGCTTTGTGAGTTTTCAGGGTCTGTTTTGGACAGCTGGTTTAGGCTTGGTTTGTAAAGAGTTTAGAAATCTTGTGATGAAATAGGTGACTACTTCCCTTCTTCTCCCAAGGGCTCAGAACCTCTGCAGCCAATACAGACAACACCAAAACCTGCAGGGTCACAGATTAAGCCTCTACCCAGAGAGATTTGTCTTCTGTTCTTGCCCTTCCATGTGAGATTCCCCTTCAGCCTATGTGACTTTTGGGTGCTCCTTTCCTTACTCCACCAGTGGCTGTACAGCTCGTTTTGTTCCTGGCTGGTATACCTTAAATATTGTTTAAATATTAACAGAAAACCAACATTTTCCACATTATATAGTTGAAAAAGCACAGGGGAGAAAAGTGATAGAGCAGTAAAAAGGTCAGACTCCACCTGTCTCTCTCCAAGAACAAGAGAGAGACAAGTTCTGGCTCCTGGTAGCCACAAGGAAGAAAGAAATTATCAGAGATCTCAGGTAATAAAAGCTTTTTTTCCCCACATGATTCAGCAAGAGCAGCAAGGGGTAGTCTGGCCTTCAGCCAAGCTAGCCCAGCAGCTCATGCCATGCTGAATTGGGAATCTTCTCTTCTATATGAGAGCAAACTCTCTGCCTCCCAGACAGTCTCAGCTCCCCTGGCATCCTCTATTGCACAGCAAACAGGAGTAACTGGGATTTTTCGTATGGCCCAAGCATCAGAGAAAGGAGGAAATATAAATGTCTGAGGTTCAGGTGAAGGCACCACCCAGGTTGGCAGCCTGGCATCAAAGTGAAAAGAGCTTCAGGCAGAAACCTGTTAAAATTTTTACTGTAGGCAGAGGATATCTGCCTGTATCCCTGTGAAGATCTCATCCTGATCTCTGCTAATTGCATCTCAGCTTAATCCCTAAAGCATGAGATTTTTATATTCTTTACAAGGATTGCTTATATTAACTATTTCAATGCCAGATATTCTTGGCACCATGCATGTTGTGATTCAGCCCTGGATTCTGGTAAATTTCTGAAAATAAATTCACCTTCATCCCTATTCCACCTGCTCTTCTCTTGGCAGTGTCCAATACTGTAGAGTTTGTGCTGAAAGCTGTGCTGACCTACTGGCATCTCTCACAGAAAGGATTCTGCCTTTAACTGCAGTTTGTTCATGATAATTCAGCCTTCACAAAATCACAGAATCAGAGAATGTGCTGAGTTGGAAGAGACCCACCAGGATCATCAAGTCCAACTCCTGGCCTTGTAATTAATGTGTATTAAATTAAAAGACTTTTTCCTATTGGCTCTACCCGATTAACACTTTTATTTATATATTTTTAAATACTTTTTCTATAACAGTAGTTTCCAAGTCAATACTTCTGGCATTCAATTTTGTTTAATAACATAGGCCAACACTTAATTAGTGTCTCATAATCATGTCAAAATCCTGCTAACACAGTAATATTATATGTGCTGAATGTTTTGTTGTTCTTATCCTGGCCTGCTGGAAAGGAAGCCATAATAAACATCTTCTATAGTTAATATACGAATGTAAGGAAATGGAATTTGGACCCTATCATCTGGATACAGCTTTTGTGGGAGCAGTGAGTGATGGTTATGTAAGTTTTCTGGGCCATCCAAATACAGTCATCCCTAAGGATGTACTAGAGTATGTGTGTACAAGGTCAGGATTAAAATGTCCTTACTGAGCCTCTCTTTAGCTCTATCACGTGCAGCTGTGTCTTGAAAATTACTTTGGACCAGAGACTGTATTTTTCCATTTGTTTTTGGAGAATCTGTGGGAGCACTGCAAGCAAATGATAACAACTCCCAGTGAATCTCCTGCTTTTAGAGTAATCTCATGGGATTTTCCTACCATCTCATGACAATGATGTTGCCCTATTTATTGACTGACTGAGGGTATGTGCCTTTTGGAAATGGCTGAAAGACTGCCCCAGCTGAACTCTCAACAGCTACTGTATATAAACTGCATTGTAGGAACTCCTAAAACTTGCATGTTCTCCCTACAGAAATAGTGCAGAGGAGCTGACAGAAACTAGTCCAAGATGGGTTGGCTTTGGAGTGTGCAGCTTAGAGAATATCTGATGTACAGGCACCAAGTAATTTTGTTGTGCAGGATTATCCATTTTTTATGGTAGTTTCTGAAAAAATCCAGGTAAAAAGCAGAACAAGTCTAAAAAGAAATGTATACTCATATTGCCTTTCTCTTTTCATTTTTGTATTGAGTTTCATTGCCACAGATGATGCAACACCATCAAGTTTATGGTCTTAGTGTAGCACATACCTCTGTTGGTGTGCAACTTTTCTGGAGACTCATTCACCTGCATAGCATGAAGAAAATACTTTGTAGGTACAGAAGGCACATGTCCTGTGGCTGCATGGTGCATTTACAGCCTGGGTTTGGCTGCAGTGAGTACCCACACATTGGATGGAGGTGCCCACATCCTTTGGGTCTTCTCTTTTAACCTCATTGTAAGGGCGTTGAAGATTCCTGAAGATTCTTGAAGTGAATCTTCCTTTGAAGATTCAGTGCTCTGACAGACCCCACACAGTAACACTTTCCACAGGCACCTCTTAGAAGATTGGTTAAGTAATTGAGCATTGACTACCAAATATCTCAAAGTTTGCAAAGCAAGTTTTAAATTTGCTGATTTAGGTGAAATCACAGCCTTCTGAGAGCCACCTGTAAGCCTCCTTGGTTTATATATTTGGGGAAAAGATTAAGTAGTGGCTTCAATAAGCCATATGCATATTCATGCAAGATTTGTTATTTGTATACTCATTATTTTTTCTGTCATAAGCATTTAAAAATCAACACCTTTTGTATGCAAATTTCTCCTTAATAATACTTGCCAGCCTTCAAATTAATGAATTGCAAGCATAATTTTGCGCATGACTTTGAATCACAGAACAAATTAAGATTCAGTCACAAAGATGCCATTTATCTTCAGTTTTGCAGTGGATGATTTTTGGTGCCCTGTGCATCAGCATGTAAATATTCTGGCTGGAGATACACAGGCTTGTACAAACAAATTAGTGAAAACTTCATCTACTGTTAGTGCTTATTTTCTTATGTTCTTATATCTTTCAGTAACTGTCAAGTACCCTGAGCATTTTCACAGCTGTGTATTTATATATACACTGCATTGACAGAGTATCAGCTTAAAACTATAAAAAAGGCCTCCTCTTCATATATCCATAAGGGTTATATAGGGTTATATAAAGATCTGTGTGACTTAGGTGTGCCTACAAAGTCTAAACCTTACACTTTCTAATATACTAAGTAAAGTATGAAATTTCATTGCACAATTCTCCAACTTTTCTTTCTGAAACATTGCTTTCTTCAGGGTCCCCAATAACAGAACTGGCTGGGCATTTCCACAGCATTCTGTAGGAGCTGTTTCTTGTTGTCTAATTGCCAGTTAATGCATCCATCACATAACCCTGGGGCTTGATGCTAATATAACTTGAGTCAGAGCAGTAAGGGAAGCTGGGTATGGAATTCTTGATGCTGTAAGAGCAAGGCATATGTGCATTCCAACCAGGTGTGACAGTGCAGTGTTTTGGCTGGATGAGTGATCCCTCACCCAGGAGAAATTATGTTTAAAAAATGCAATGAAGTAGATACATATTACTGAAACTTTCTCCTAAATGAAACAATGCTGGTATCGAGGGCAGCTCATTTCACACTTGGGGATAGCTTTGAGGCAGGTTGTTATTTGGGTTTCATCAGCTTTAGTTACTGCTTGGTTGGTAAAGAGGAAAAAAAATTAATCAACTGCACTGCAATTAATCTGTGATATGATATGGCATGAGCAGTTATTACTCATAGTGAAAAGCAATTTACCAATTCATCCAAAAATAGCATAGGAAAAATCTTATCTGTAAAAATGATCATCTTATGCATTATTTCCATTTACACATTATCTTACTACAGCTACTTCTTATTAACTTTGGAAACTGTTAAGCATTTCCCTAATGTGCATATCTTAGTAGGATTTTCCACCACTTATGTTTCCAGTTGGCATAATGGAATTTCTGAAGAAAGGATTCTTACTTGTATCCCATTGCTTTTTCTTAGTTTTCCAGTTTTTAATGCCTGCTTCAAAAGCTTTTTTGATACAATTCAGATTTTCTTATATTTTTGGGGGGTATTTTTCACAATATTTGATTTTTTTTAGGACAGGTACTCAGATCAGAAATAAGGAGACAAAGATTTCAGAATGTTTTTCACTTCATCTGCTGGGGATTTAAGAATTCGGTCAAATCCTTACTTCTCAGAGCTGGTTATGAGGTGTAGGCAGTACCTTGGGATATTTTACTATAAACAAGGACTTCTATTGCACCTCTGTAGTGTTCTTGTCTTCCTGCCACAGTAATAAACTCCACTAATTTTTTCACTCCATTTCTATTTAAATAGTCAATAGCAGCACCACTGAGTGTTCCCAATAAGACCAATGCCAGCTGTCTGAGCTGCCATCAAACCTGTGAGCAACTTATTTTTTATTATAGCTGTGAGTCTGATGAAACATTGTGGTAGAGAGTTAATCAGGAAAACAATCTGCTTTTGTCTATTTGGTGTTTGCTTGGCACATAACTGCCATGGGCATGTGCTGGTTCTCATCCATAGACTGTATTTGGTGTCAGCTAAATTGTTTTGCTGCTCAGTCTTGCTCCAGAGCAGCCTGTAGAGCACATGAGCTATGCCAAGGTGTTGTTTGAGCCCTCTGCGTTTCCTGGCACAGGCAGGATCTACACACACCTTGTCACTCTAGTTGTTTGTCTTTTTTCATTCACATTTAGGTCAGAAAGATCTACTTAAGGTTAATGAGCCAATTCTTGTAAAAAACACCAGTCCCAATGACTGTTTTCCTGCTTCTGATTATGTACATAAATTGATGCTGGAGATGGAGAAGAATTGCAGCATTCAGTATTGTTCTGTGTACAAGCAGACAAAAATTGCTTGCTGGAGATAATTACCCACTCATGTACAATTCAGAAGAACAAATGGCTCTTTCATTAAATTCTTGATTCAGTACACACATTTTCTTGCACTTTGTTCTTAAACATAGTCCATCAAATATGTCTTTTTAAGTTTTGAAACAAATTTAGAGTCAATTATACCAAGGTGAATTCTGTTAAGTTCCCCAGGACTTGTTGATCTGTCAATTTAGTCATATGCATGTTAAAATTTCAGTCTCTTAATGTAGCATTCATGCTGAGGAAAAAAAAAACAAACGTTGTGCTAGGAAATTACCCTTTAAAATGATGTAGTTGTATAGTGAAATATCTGTTTTCCAGACTTTTTCAGTCTTTTATATTGCCTATAACCACTAAATATACAATTAGTTTTTTACATAAATTTCCAAATTACAACTTGCTTAGATTACAGGGGTGAAGAATCTTCTGAAAACATCCTCTCTTGGTTAGTAAGTCTCCCATCCCAGACTTGGTTTAGGAGTCTCCCATCTCCCAAAGGAGAGCATTTTCAACATCCTATCATGGGTGTCCACATTTAACCCCTGCTGAGATACTTTTGGTTGCCTACAGAGTCCACAGTAGACTTATGTCTATCTATCCATGCATATCCAAAATTGTAATCCAAAAATGTGATAAAAATAAGGAGACTGACTCTAATGAGAGGGATTTTTATAGCATTGAGAACTCTGGGATTGCCACTTGTGATTGATATGTGTAGAACTTCACACCACACAGTTCTGCTTTCTTCAATCACCATGCCAATTATTATACTAAAATGTTAGTGATACAGTCAGATATAAGTCACATACAGCTGCTGATTTCTCAAGTTAGCAAAGAAAATGCAGGTAATTCTAAAAGACTTCAATTTTGGAAGATTAATTTGTCACTGCCTGTTGAGAAAAAAACAGAGAAACCACTCAGAGATGCAGAAATAGGCCAATTTTGTAATAGCTGCAGATGTTCATTACAATTTGTATCATGAGAATTTTGTTCAAACTCTGTTCATATCACAGCTAAAAGACTGTTATGAAAGTGTTATAAGAATTATTCTATTTTCTGTTCTCTTTTAATCTTTGTAGCAGTAATGAGCCATCACAGAATTTTAGTCTTCAGTACACTGCCAGTTCACAATCACATCAAAATGCTTATCAAAAAGAGAAACTGTGCAAGTTGAATCCCTTTTCATTAAAAATTTTTAAGAAATTGTTGATCTATTTATGATAAGTTGTTTTTCTAGGGCTCTTCCTGATGCAACATTTTCTAATCATAGCTATGAGGTAGATTTCCACAGAATACCAGACAGAAGATGTGTGAAATATCATTAGGAGTTTTTAATGTGTATAATAAGTCATATCATCCATCAAATGTATGCTTGTTAAAGTATCACGATGGATAAATTACCACCTTATTCATGGTAAGTGAAATCACACATCCAGCTTCAACAACAACATTGGTTCTGTTTCCAGCCTGTAAGGGGCAAAATAACACAGATAATCAACAGTGCACACCTTTGTTGGGCACAGAGGACCTGGTGATGTGTGAAGAGTCTATATAGTTCCTAGATCCTGGAAACACCAAGGTACCCGTTGGAAAAAACTTGGCCAGTCTTATTTCAGGTTTACAAACTAATTCCTGATCTAGCTGATCAGGAAGTGTGTCAGATAAAGTTGGCCCTAACTGCACAAATCTTATCTGCTCACCAGAAGCAGTTGGCCAGACAGGGTGTCCATTTCCCTACCAGAGCAATGAGGATTTATTTTTATTCTTGCTGAATTGCGTTGACCTCCCAGTAGTGATGTTCAATAAGTGCAATTGCATTTGTCTCCTGAAGGATGGGCTAATGGGAAACGTTCCTACGACAAACAGTTCAGTCCAATTTGCCATTTACAGATGATGTGGTGACTTGTCAGCTTTGCAAAAGAAGCATAAAATGATGCCCCACTCAAAGCAGCAGTAGGTAAACTCATTTTCCACAGGCTTAGGTGGTAATTCAAAATGCAAGGCAAGGTGAGTGACCATCAGTAGCTTCTAGGGATTTACATGTTATTTCTATTGTTTCTCTTGTTTTACACTTTGCATAGCCCAAAATCTTTTATTTAACTTCATAAATCACTTTATACACTCTATCAAATTTAAAAGATCATGCAATTTTTTTTTATAATGGACTAATTTTATCCTTGATTTTAATTCTTAATTTAACCAGACAATAAGTTCTTAGGGGTATTTTAACATTAATTTTTTTTATGAGGTTTAGTCATTCTCATTTGCAAATTCTCTCTCTGAATTTGTGTATCATGAAAAATTGCTTTTCTTGGATGGCTTTTGCAAACTACAGAAACAAGAATAGAAATGATGTGGAGGTTGCCTTAGGAAGCAACCTCTAAGGAGGTTGCCTTAGAGTAGCACCTGGATCTGAATTTTTCCATCTGAACTTTTCTTGGGGGTTGCAATCAGGAGAAAATCTGAATCTTTCCCTGGATTTTTGATTCTCTTGTCTTTGGTATGGAACAATTTCCTATATATGTAAGACTCAGAATTTCCCACAGCAGTAGGAAATTCAGGCTGAGGAACTTCAGGAAATTTAGTCCCTACTTGAAAACCTTACCAGTTCATTCTGTTCCAGCTACAAATCTGCTTGCTGTATTCTGTAGGTGAAGATCCCTGGATCCATCACTGAAAGCTGTAGTAATGTTAGTATTTTGAAGAGGCTGGTTCAGCCTATGTGGAATGCTCCCTTCCTGTCAGTCACTGGCCTGTGCTATTTGTCCCTGAGCTTACTGATGCCATTTCTCTTCTGCTGGTTGGTGACACTTGCCCAGTTTGTACAAGGACACACTGAGGTAATAAATTTTCAATACTGTTATATTAAATTATTTTCAGTTACATATACTAAGTACTTTCTGTGATTTTTTTTTATCTCATCTCCATGTTTAAATGGGAAGTGCATAACAGGAAATGCAGAACAGTCCACTGGATTGTTTCAGAACTGCATTTATCCTGCTCATCAGTTCCATCACATAATCACTTTCACACTTCCCTGAGTAGCTACTCAGGGAAGGCAAAATTAAAGGCAAAAATAAACGTTCCATCATTGCTAATAAAAATTGCCATCATTTTCATTTTCATTTCAAAGACTCATCTGAAGAATGGAGCCTGATGTAGCCAGGCTTAGTATAGATACACAAGCAGACACAGACCTTACTTCATCTTGCAGATGATTGTTACTCATACTGAAAAATCATTACATTATCTGCAAAGGACAGTATTTCACAGCATAAATGAAACTGTAAGATGATTCTCTCATCTGTCCTTTAAAATAATAATAATAATAAAAAAAAGACAACCCAAGTGATACTGTATCACAGTATCAGGGCTGATTATTTCAGGGTAGTGTAAGTTAATGCATGAAGAGAACTGTAGCTTTCATGTTGTTAGTTTAAATGTTAATGAACACATTAATTTCATTGATAACAGAAAGAAATCCAGTCCTATAAAAAATATAAGGCAAAATTTTCTATCCATATTAAAATGAATTTCAGGCCATTGCTCACAGTTACTGCGGAATATTTAAAGGGAGAGGAGATGTTTTATTCAGTGCTGGCACAGCTTATCAACAGCATGTGTCTGCACTAGCAAGAGGAGCCTGCTGTACTCCATCAAAGGCTGGGGCAGTCTATAAAAACATTCAAGGAACTGGGAGAAGCAGCAGACTCTGTTCCAGCTAAGAGAGACAGCAGCTGTGTGCCAGGATGTCGCACTTCCTGCTGTAACAAGTAACAATAGTGAGCATAAATTAAGGAGGTGGAATGGGAAGTGATGGAGAAAGAGTAACTGAACAATTTAGTGACAGTAATTTGCAAATTGTTTAACTGCTTGGCATACCCCAGAGCCAGCAGGGCTGGATCCAAACTTAAATATCCCTTCCTGAACATTGCCGTAGTTCTGCTGTTGGTTTGGATGGGGAATCTGACAGACAAATAGTCCTGGGAAGCTGAGACTGTAAAAACATGGACACAAAGATGCCTCATGCAGACAGTGCTATGTTCAGGAACAGTGAGCTGTTTCTGGGTGGCCCTCCATTCACTTGATCCATGGCTGAGAACAGAGATTCATTTCACACCGGTCAGCTGAGAGCCAGCAGATAGAGGTGACCTTCAGGTACTCTATTTGGTTTGTCCCCCTGGGTTGGAACTGAACAGCTTCACATCATGCTGCCAGTTCTCTGACTCACACAGCTCTCTGTTGGCCTTTTTTTGTTGTTTTGTTTTCAAACCTTGTGCTTTGGTTTTGTAAAATCTCTGCAATGGCGTAAGGAAAAAAATTCAGCTTCAAGCTTAATTTGTGTTTTTAGACATATATATATATACAACAAAGTTCATAAGGGGAACAATTCTTCCCTAAAGTATCTGTACCTTCCAACCAGCAGTGAGTCCCCCAAAGAACAATAGAATCTTGAAAAGCAGGCAGTGATGTTGAGAAAGAAGCATAGCCATGGGATGTCAGCATGCAGATTTACAGATCCCCCAGCAGGATCACCCTCCCAGGGTACTCTGGAGCTTCTATTTAAAGTTACCCTGATGAACATGATTATGTCCACCTAGAAGAAAACAGGGGAAACAGCAGCTGTCCACTGTGGAGAGAAATTGCCTTTTCATATGTGTTGGGATTTCTTTTTTCCTGAACTTGCCAAGAATTATATATAAAATAAATAATTCTCTCATTTTATGGAGGAAGTAAGATGATCTCTCACTCAATATGCAGGTATGGGTACTCAAGCTAATTTCCATGGCCTCCTGTAAAATGCCATAGAGCTTTGAGTTTCATTCCCAAAGGATCTGTGTTCTCCAGGGTCAGCATTTGTTTGCAGAATCATTTCAGGTTTGCCAGGTGATGTTTCAGCTCCTTTAATTTCCTCCCCTTTTCTTCAGAGCGTTTTTATTGCTACTTTTACAGTATCACACTCTATCAGCCTCATAGAGAATATTTTGAAGTATTTGGCCTCCTACAATTGTACAAAATTCCCTAGCAAATCCCCCACTCTTTTAGAAGAAAGTATAATTGCACTATGTCTCTTTTTCTTTTCCAAAGCTGAGTGGGATTTACAATAATACAAGTAGAGCATCAAAGGAAATAAAACCTATTTGTCAGTTTTCAGCTAGCAAAAGAGAAGTACCCACCCACCTCATCCATGTGGGTGTTCTTGGCCTGTACCAACAAGGTACATGCTTTAAAATAAGATTGGAACAATAAAGCTTGGGAATCATTCAGCTGAAATCACCAGCCTGCATACACTTGGCAGATTAAAACTCTGGAAAATTTCAGGCTGACATTTAGAATGAAGTGAAATTGTTTAAACTACATTTAACAGTAACTTTTCTATAGCCTCATCTCTTCATCTCCCTAGCACGATGGCAGTGCTCAGCCTCTGCACTGTCTGCCTGAGATGGTGCCACTCTGAATGGACAATATGCACTGCACATGCACTGTGGTGATTCAGGAGGCTGCAGAGGGACACCTGCCAGAAACTTTGCCGAGGTCAGGTTGATTAACCTTTTAAAACCATAGCTGGAAGATATTTTGCTGTATCCTATGCTGGAAAACCACCTCTGGTTCCTGGCTGACCGACCTCCTTGTTAACCCCTAGCCTGTGTTAACCTTTAAGGTGTGTCAATCCCTAGTTTAACATAATGCTGCTGCACTGAAAACTGCAGAATTGTGCTGTGCTTAGTATAAAGTGTGGCTAAGGCTCAGGAAGCAATTATTTAATCTTTACTAGACCTACAAATTGTCTTTTCAGGTTTTTGGAGTAGATGTATCAAACAAGTTATTGGTTTTGGCTTGGTGTTGAAAAGCAGCCATAATGCCAAGAACTTGTTTTCCATGATTCCACAGTACTTTGTGCAGTAGCAGCAAAATTTGCCCAGCTCTAACTAAATTTTCTTTCCTTGCTTTATGCTAATGCCAAAGTTTATGTTTTCAGTGACATTCCCCTTGGAAAGCGGTAGTAAAAGGTTCATTTTCTCATCTAGGCAATTGGATTCAATCCCCATCTTGAACTGTAGCTTCTGTGGTTGAAAGATACTTGCTTAATTTCCTGACATAAGGGTATTTATTTGGGGGGGGGGGGGGGTGTTGGTATCCTATCCTGTGGGTTTGATTAAGGCCCTTGGTTTGCAGAATTATAAAGCTCATTGAAAAATGTCTTCATAGACCACAGAAACCATGAAGACAAAGCTGGAAGAGACCTCTGGAGATTATTTATTCCAAACAGAACTGTACCACTTTATAACCAGTGCTATGCTAACACCTACTCTGGACCAGTTAAGAATTGTTCAATTCTCCTTATTTTACCCAAACTCTTACTCAGTTCTTTGGCTGCTGCAATTTTTATAAGGCAGGCCCTTCTACATTCCTAGACTATTTGTATTCTCAGACAATGAGAGCTTTAGGGATGGTAATTAATTGTGTTTGTATAATACCTAGCCAAGAGGGCAGTGCCTTCCTTTTGGGTTGGAATTATGACTTAAGAAAAAATGTTAAATGATAACAACAATCCAATACACTGAATTATGTAAAAAAGTATTATTTCTTTAACTGTCCTGCTCACCTCTTTGTGTGTTCCAGTGATTTTAAAAGTGCATGGAGAAAGGTCTCTGTGGGAGATGTGTATCTCACACTCCCAATTAGCTACCTAAGGAAGGGATTGCTGTCTGTTCTCTGTGCCTTGATTAGATGTAGAAAGCTGCTTAACTTGGAGCCAAGTAATGGTGGTTGAGATATATTGCAATGAGAGTGGGAGGAAAGCTAGGGTTCAACTTACAAGGAATAGTCTTACCAATATATGGAGAATATTAGGATTTAATTTCTTGCCCATTTTGCAGTATCCTACAGGCACTCACTGAAGCTGGAAGTGGCCTGGATGGAACTAGCCCAGCTGCTTTGTACAGCATCAGCTTCCACGTAATGATTCTGTGCCATGCCAGTGTTTTCCCTTGGGTGGAAGGCAGAACCGAGAGATGGGGTGGGAGGTGAACACCACCTGGCATTTCACAGCACAGTCGTCACAGGAGTGGTAAAACCTACTCAGAGGATGCTGTGGCATTAGCATCCTCCTCCCAGACACAAATAGAATTTCCAGGAGCTGCAAGCAGCTCATAGCCTGAGCCTGAGTGAATGTACTGCAGTGACATTTGGGCTGGTCACGTTCTCAGATCCCTGGCAGCTGGAGCACCATGGAAGAGCCCTGCCCCGGGGCACAGCCTGGCTCACTGCAGAAGGCTTTAGTGATCTGTGGGAGGTAAGCAGGTGGCCTTGCTGTCCTGTTGGATGCTCACCACATGCTGTAGCAGGGCAGCTGACCTTCCAGGCTCCATAGCTGTGGTAGTTTGCCATTAGAAAAAGGAGGGTTTTAGTTATCCAAATGAATTATTCCTGTGTCATATCCAAAGACTCACTTCAGTGGATTTTGATTTTAACAGTAAGTCACATGTAACTTCTGTTCACCTCATAAACAATATTGACTTGATTCCACTAAACAGAATGAAGTGAGTCCTCAGATATTAATTGTAATGTGCTGGAGCTTATTTTTAGAAGCTAAGAGTACTTAATGTAGGAGAGCTCTGTCATTCTAGCAACTGCCTGTGTACCTATCCTCAAGAGCAAATCATTGTAATTGAACCTTATCAACTATCAATAAATAACTCATCTTATCTTCCACTATGATGATATACATAAAATAGTATTTACCTACTTCTGGAAATACAACTATATAATCCTTCATTCAGTCCTTGTTCTTAATAGGCAGAATTTTAGTGAATACCTGTAACTACAGGCAATTTTGCAGCTCAGAGAAAATGTCAGATAAATAAGGGAATAGCTCACACTCCACTAAACCTGTGGAAAGACTCCTATTGACATCAGTAGGAATTCTACAAGGGTTTGAAGGCTTCATCCCCTTTTACTCCCTTTTTCCTTGTACTCTTATCTGTAATCTCCTCTATTTAGTACAGCTCACCTTGTACATGATAATAAATCCCTGTATAAGAATCTGTTCATGGATAGAAACAACTTGATGACAGAAGCCCGTAACAGGTTCATAGGATTATGGTGGCAAAAAGAATCTATAGAACTTCACAAATGAGAATTTTGCAAGGAGATTTTCTTCCACTTTAAGCCAGAATACTAAAACAGAATAATGTGTTCCTTAATGACATGAGCAACATTAGGAAAGCTCCTGGGCATTGCCTCACTGGGGAGTCTATCAGAAACAAGTTAAGTGAATTTGTTTCTTGAAAAGCTAACCAGGATTTTTTGGCTTTTTCCTCTGCTTTCTTGAATATTACACAGGGAAACACTCAGAAGATCTTTAGAATCTTTGTTCATGAGATATAAGAAAGCATCAAACTAGCTATGAGCTGAAATGAATGCCTGAAATATATATGATATTCATTTGAAAGGGTATTTCAATTTTAAGACATCTGCAAATCTAGAGCTGTCTCTTTCCTAGCAGACTGTGAACAGAAAAAGTAGGAAACCTTCAACATGTCTTAACGTTATAAACAGGAATTTGGTGCTTTTCTCCAATTATCTTTGGGGTTTTTTCCTTTTATTTTTCTCTTTAACCATCCGCAGCTTCAGTGAGATTTTTGCCTTCCAAAGCCTGGTAAATTCACATTTGATACAGAAGCACATAGGCTGAGCACCAAAGCTGCAACAGGTCTTTGCTGTGCTTTCCCTGGCAGCAAAGCCATACTAAATAATTCTCATGCT
The DNA here is from genome assembly GCF_026979565.1 of Vidua chalybeata. Lineage (NCBI taxonomy): Eukaryota > Metazoa > Chordata > Aves > Passeriformes > Viduidae > Vidua > Vidua chalybeata. Next base: position 10,357,886 of record NC_071543.1, on the reverse strand, counting down.
GTCCTGTCCCCTTTTCCATTCTGCTTCTTGCTTTTCCACCTTCTCTAGGTTACTGTCCTATCAGGTGTGGTGATTCATCTGTTTGTAGGGCTTTGGCTGTAGGTCTTGAAAATTAGGATTAAGAAGAAAATATTGCAGGATTTGGGGGTTTTTCACAGAATCTGTCAAAGATCAATTTTATAGCTTGTTCCCTGAAAGCTAAAATAGTCTTGCTTAGAGGTCATCCCCACAACAGTTGCATCAGCCTAGCAAAGGGGAGAGGAAAAGGACAGTGGTGAGCAGCAGTGGCCAAGTGAGGTCAAACCCTTCCAGCACTGGCCTTCACAACCAGCAAAACCCTGATGTCATGACACTGACTAAAGCACGGGACCATGACATTTAACAGCTGAGTAAATATGTGTGACTTTGAAGACTGCAAGCTGTCCTGCAGGACACACTGAAGGGTAAAAAAGAGTGGGTTTACCCCATTTTTTTATGTCACCTGCCCTGCTTACTGCTTAGTCCTGGTTAAGGGCAGATGCACCTTCCTGTGGGTAATTCACATGCTATAAATCAAAATTTGAGCTGTCCTGTTCATCTACCATATCCTAATTCTGTTTAAATCAGTGTAAACCCTGATAAAGATCCAGCAACTCATTTTTTAATTTAAAGTATTTTTGTCTTTTAAATTAAGATTTTTTGTATCCTATTTAAAATCCTCCACATGCTTTCTCCAGTTCTCCATACAGTACAGACTTATCTGCTGCACACACTCTCCAGTGATTGAAAATGTTGTGCCTTTCACTGCCACTGCAGCCAAGTCAAGCTGATAAACGTGCTTCCCTTCTCCCATGTGTCAGTTTGCAGTATGCTGAACTTACATTTTCATTAACTTGACTTAAACAAAACTTTTCTCAATTCTCCAGGGATAACTGCTCCCCAGTGTAACTGCTCAGAGCTCCACTGAAGTCAGACAACTTATGTCAATTGCTACTAGCTGAGATCTGGCCTGAGAGCACTGGGTTGTGTCTGACACATCAATTCCTCATGAAGCAAGATTCATTCTAGACTGCTGTCCTTTCACTGAGTAGCTTTCTGCTTAAGGATTGCATGGTTTCACCAAATATGAGTGGATGAGAATGTTTTCAGCAGAAGTATCTGCAGCTAATTCTGCAGAAAGTTCTTTGAAAGCAGTTTTCTTTGAAAGGGAAAACAGAAAGACAACCTCATTGTTTTGAAATGTAATTTTGTTGCTGAATTATTTATTGTCCCTTCTGCTTCTGTTGCCTCAGGTGTTCTTTCAAGTGAAATGCCCTTAAAGCTGATCACATCAATGCCACTCTGTCTCTTCCCTCTCACTCTTCCATAGTACTACATTTCTTTTTTTCTTACATCTGCTAAGAGAGCGATGGCGTATCAGTTGCAGAGCCTACAGCTTTACAAAGTTACTGTGCTAGACAGCTTTGAGTTTCAGGAATGTGTCAAAGGTTTTCTCCTTCCCTTTTGTCCTTTTGCAGCACAGAATACTGGCAAAGATTCTGTGGTCGTTTCTTCTGTTTAATTACACTACACAATTCTGATTATCAGATAAATTTATAATCTCATTAAACCCCTACCTATCTCTTTCAATTTGGTAAATGTCGTGTTGTTTGACCCATGACTTATCAGCATGCTTGCATATTATGTTTAAAAGTCGAGTGCAGAAACCACCACTGTGCTTTATACTAAATATTTAACTCATGTCCTTGGCAATAAGACAAAACCCTAACCATAGATTTAAAAACAGACTTCAAAATCAGAACCCATTATCTTCAAAAACAGTTTATTCTCGGTTCAGCCATGTATAATTACTGTACAATATCAAGCATCTGTCTATCCTATTTATATTGCCAAGATGAAAATATAACCATGGTTTTATTCACTTTATTTCTATACTGAGAACTAACATAATCCACATTATTTGCAAAAGTAATCACTCTCATTTAATGGTATTAGCCTTTCATTTTCACTGAGGCTTCAAAATCTCTTTCCATGTTAAATTTATTAATAATTCTCAAATAAAAAATATTTTCTAGGTGTAACTATCTGATGTTCTTACTTTATAAACTTAGCAGCAAGAGCAGTACTACTTGATTAACATCAGTAGCATTAACATAGATTTATATACTGAAAAAGAAGGGAATAAGGCTCCTGATGGAAGTCTCCTCACCAGGGCTGTACTGAACAATGAGGGTTGCAGTGCTCAGCTCAGGCAGTAACTGGAAACACATTCACTGCATGCTGGCTCAGACTGTAAAACCAGGCATATATTCCGTGTATGAATAATTCCATTGCCATCAACGAGATCATTTATATAAACTGAATTCACATATAGCTGTATGTTTTCAGGCTCATGCTGTATAAAATCACATAAGAGTGTTTGCAAAAATGAGAGGGAGTTCTGGTTTTGGTCATAGATTAACTCTGTTGCTTTTTCCAAAATCTCATCTTCCACTCTGGCCATTTTCTTTTGATTGATTTGACATTTTTTCCATGTCTTACATCCATTTCTCAATGTTTTTAATTTCTGAGGCTCAGCCTTGTCCCCCTCTGTCTCCTTAGTCTAAGTAGCAGCAAACTGGAAGTAAGCTCTTTGACATCATCTTCATTTTTCAATGATGTGAAAAGTCACAAAAGTTGCCTGGACACTCCTGACCTGCCTTTCCCAGAAAAATCCTTTCTTCAGTACTGACAATCTGGGTGATAAGGTATCTCATAGATTTTGCCACTTGTAAGCCACCTTGCTTACAAGGTGGGGTGGCAGTGAGCTGTTTCAGAATGAGGCATGTCTTTCCACTCTGTGTATATAGAATGACACAACACTCCCTGCCAGCACCAAAACTAAATACCAGTAGCTGAAATATTTCTATTAAAGTGAAGATGTTAATTTTTCCTTCAATATTATCAGCTGCTTTTGGTGGGATATTAAAATCCAAACCATATCCACAGCTTATAAATTGAACAGCATCAGAGGAACTGTTGGCAGAAGTTTATTGACTGCTGGTATCAGCATCCTCCATGTGTGATCCAGCCAAGCCACTGTAACATATTCCTTTCTGAGCACAGGTACTCTCAGTGCATTATCTGCTTGTGCCAACCTGCTCTTTGTAGCAGGATTTCAGATAACATAAAATGTGTAAGATACACAAGGAAACTAAACTGCACTGAGATCTACATAGACCTCCTTGTAGAACGGATCTTAAAGACTCGGGGTTTCCTTAGCTGTGTCTTTTCCTTTTGGTGATGGGAGATAAGGAACCCACATCCATGATTCAAAACAAAGATTAAAAAATTGAAAATTCTACTTTTATGTTTAGAACTACTTTTTGGTTTACTGCCCAGACTTGAAAAACAATTTTTAAAATAATATAGATTATTTTTAAATTGTATTTGCTCTTCTGCTGACATTTATGGGAATTTTTTCAGCACAGAGTAGCTAATCTTAGACTGGAAAAAGTGAAAGTGGGTATGCAAAATTCAGGCTAAAAATCTTAATAAATTATTGGCAGTGTGGTTATTTAGTCTCCTCAGTTACAGCAGTCTCAGTACTGGAGACTAGTAATAGCAGCAGAATTTTACTGTTTTTATTAAGTTCCAGTCATTTTAACTGTGCCAGTACAAGAGTTTCAGTTAAAGTTAAGGAAAATTTTTAAATATAAATATTGCAGTAGGGAACAATGAAGAAGTAAAGATCAAACTCTGTGCTGAAATACACAGGCTTCTAAGATTTGGGAGGGGGAGAAAGGTTATTTAGCAGCTCATTTTCTTTGGTTAATTTTAGGTTGTCATTTTTTCGGGCATTAGAAGTGAGCAGATGGTACTGATATTTTGCCCACTTTTATCATCGCTAACTTTTTCGTTTTGAATATTCATGTAGCCTCATTGTCATGGAAATGCACGCACAGAAAACTTTAAATCAGCCCAGCCATCTATATGCTTTTGTAAACCTCTGTTTTCCTTATTTAGCTCTGAAATGAGCCTGTTTTTTCATTACTCTACATAATTTTAACATTTACTGTTTTAAGAAAACCTGGTGAGCAAGTGTTAGCTATATTGAATTAATTTTGGAATGCAAATACAGGGGGACAGAAGCTTTGGTAATGGATTTAGCAAAGGAAATAGAGTGGTCTCAGAAAATTCCATTAGCCCGTAAAACATTTACAAAGGTGTTTTTGGCTATTCCTCAGAACCATTAAATATTTATGTAGGGTCAGCATCTCCCTTCAGTAAACTGATCAAAGTGAGATCAGTGATGACCTTTCCTCTGATCCAAGGATCCCTTGATGAAAATTCTTCTGATCCCTTATTCTATCACACAGTATTCCTAGAGATGTAAAATGGAGACAAGATTTTCAAGGAAGATAAAGAAGGCGAACAACAGTAGCACATAAATTTGGAGAATCTGTTATTCAGAGTGCAGCAGTGTCTGGGGAGGACCTGCTTTCCCTGCAGGTGGGCGTGTGGCAGCTCTGGTCCTCAGCAGGGACCAGACAGGTCCCTGGCCAGGGAACCCAGTGGCCAGGGAAGGACTGAGGTCCTGCAATGACCAGGGAAGGACTGAGGTCCTGCAGTGGCCAGGGAAGGACTGAGGTCCTGCAGTGGCCAGGGAAGGACTGAGGTCCTGCAATGACCAGGGAAGGACTGAGGTCCTGCAATGACCAGGGAAGGACTGAGGTCCTGTGGCCAGGGAAGGACTGAGGTCCTGCAGTGGCCAGGGAAGGACTGAGGTCCTGCAGTGGCCAGGGAAGGACTGAGGTCCTGCAGTGACCAGGGAAGGACTGAGGTCCTGCAGTGGCCAGGGAAGGACTGAGGTCCTGCAGTGGCCAGGGAAGGACTGAGGTCCTGTGGCCAGGGAAGGACTGAGGTCCTGCAGTGGCCAGGCCCAGCAGAGCAGAACTGCAGCTCTGTCCCCAGCCGGGCAGTGCTCTCCACTCCCAACACACCAGAGCTCTCATTTCACAATGAAAACAATGTGTGTGTGCAGAAACAATTCTCCTGATAAAGCCAGGCAGAAGGAGCCCCAGAGAGGAAAGCAGAGATGCTGTGAAGGCCAAAGTTTCCCTCATTTTTTCCTCTGTGCACAGCTATTCTTAGCGCTTCTCCTTTTAAAAAGAAACAAGAAAACAAACAGAAACACAGAACAGTTGCTCTCAAGTCAGAACATCTTCATTCAGTGCAATTATTCTCAGCTTGTTTGGAATATGAGGGAGTCTGGTTTAATTTTCAACTTTTCTGGTTTTTTAATTCCTGTATTAGTCCTGTCTCCTGAAGGATGTTTTTGAATCATCAGCCAAAAATTGCTGATTTTTTACAGTCTTTCTCTCTCTCATCACAATGCCAAATCACTTTCTGAATAGACCTAAATCTCAATTTTAGTTAAAATCGTTTTTCTGAAGATAAACTATTTGGAAAAGCCTGCTTATGTTAACTGTCAAACTTTTGTGCTTCTATAGCAGATGGTAACTGTGACCTTGAAATTAGCAAGGAGATAAATAATTTGAAGGTACAGATTGAGTGATTTATGGGCTTCCCCTTTTCATTTCAATGCTATTACAGTCTCACTTGAGGTCACTGCTGGAACCTGGATGAGTGTTACAAAAGTATTTGACAAAGCAGAGTATGGACACTGCAATTGTATCTTGCCAGTGCCTCTTGAAGAAAGTGTCATTTTGATCAAACTTCAAACCAAAACTGTTGGCTGTGAAGATAAATTAGTTGTTCAGAGCTCAACTGTAAACTGAATAATACAAGAATCTCCTTGCTCTTATATTTCTTGTCTCTTAGTAAAATCTCTGAATAAATATCAGTTAATCTAAATGAAATATGGTAATTTGGAGTAGTGCATGAGGTGTTAAAATATAGAAGAAATGGCTATGTGTACCTATGACCCACAGCCTAAGCTTGCTTCAGTCTATTTCCAAATGTACTATAATTTTCCAGTCTGATTATATATACAATTACAGATTTTTAACACTTCTGATATTCAGTCTGGCTATCTAATTTTCTTTGATTCATTTTCAAAATGTATACTCTTCTTACTGCAGCCAGAAATACTGCTTTACTTTGTACTCAAGAAAGTAATTTCAGTTTTCTCTTCTATTCCTGTGTATATACATTGTAAATTTTAAAAATATGTTTATACTGCACTTAAAATCTCCTTCTGGACACTCGGGATAGGATTTAAGCAGGAGCTAATAAAATTATTGGAAATCACTTGGGCATGAATTCATGCACACTCCAGTTAGTCCTCTTAAGATCCTCTCTGTCTTCACTGAAATTTCAGGCATATTACTGAGTCTGTAGGTTTGGACAAATTATCTCTCTTTTTCAGAACTCTCCAATTACTGTGAATGAGCACCAGCATTGTAACATTGCATAACCTCTGTGTCTTATTACTGGCCTTTCTTAAAAGCTGAATACCAAAGAAAATAGAAAATTTCAGCAAAATTATCAAATACCCTCCTCAAATCTAAAACATACTTTTGAAAAAGTAATTTTCAGAAATTATTTTGATCCACTTCTGCATTTTAGTATAGTTATAACTTCCAGGTATTTAGTAGCCTAACAATAAAAGAATGGAAAGAGGTCAGCAGCTGAACCTAGGTCAGCTTCATGACAACAAAAATTTCTTCTCTTTTCTACTTCAGCAAGAGGACAGATTCCCAGATCTTTGGCATTTAGTTCTTTCATTATTGCAGTTTAAGTTTGATTACATGTTTTACATATCTGTGAAGTCATCTTATTTCTAGTTTTAAGAGTTCTTTTATATCAACCTGTGAATTGAGAAATCTCTCTTTATCCTGTGTTCTCTTTCTCTTTTCCAAACCTAACTATTTGCAGGTATAATTGGAAGACCTCTCCACCTTTCTGTTCCTCTGGAAGAAATTTAGAGTAGGAATAAATCTGTCAAAACTCCCACTGGATGAAATAATAAATTTGCTCATTTACTTTTTGGTTCTGTGCTCAGAATATATAGAGCAGAGAGCATACTGCATAATATCTTCTCTGGAGACAGGCCATTGTAATTATATTAGCAATACTATTCCATTGTAGTTGAGCTCATGCATGCAAGTAAAAAAATAATTTAAGTAAATTTCACATTTTTTTTGTTTTTTTAAAGAGGCATTAGACTACAACCCTCTAAATGAGTTTTTCTCAAACATAAATGTAAAGTTCTCAAGTCTGAATTGAGCCTTAGTCTTCCAAGACTCCATTATTCCATGATCACTTGACACTTGTACTGCAAGTGGTGGTGTTTTGAAAAAGTTTTGTTGTCATTGTTGTATTACAACTGCAGAGCTTCCACAAAAAGGTAATTTGGAAAGATTTTTAAACAAAAGCAAATATGCAAAGTTTGTGTGATCCCAGTGTTTTCCTTCCTGATTCCCGTGCACAGTAAGCAGGGAGCAGGATGGCTCTCTGTCGAGTGCGGAGTAGCAAACAGGGCTTGTGAGAAGGATCACAGATGTCTTTTCCTCAAGAGGAGAGAGGGTGCCAGGCATCAGCTGGCATGTATGTTGAGGCCATCTGGGATGTGAACAGGGCCCCGGGTGGATCCCCACAGCTTTGACACAAGGATGAAGAGGAAAGGTCAGTCACTATGAGTTTAAGGAAGCCTGTGACACAGAAGGAGCCAGGGGAATCAAGTGCTTCCTCCTCCCTTGCTCAAAGGAGGTTCAACAAGAAGCACAGACCCCTCCCTGTGCCCCACAACATTCATCAGATTTGAGGGCAAACTCACTCAACATGCAGATTTTCCAACACCTGGAGATATAGCCTGAAGAAGGAAAGCATTTTCATCTTTCACTGTAGCACAGAAAATGCTGTCTTGCTATGTGTGAGCCATATGTATAGTTCTGGTGTATGAGGGAAAATTTCCCTTCTACAGACTAAGAAAAACAGGAACACTGCTGTCTGACTGGAGTATTTGTCACGGGTGGAGATCAAACAATAGCTGCATAAAGGGCTGGCAAATGTGACCAGTCAAGACTGAGATCCACACTGGTTGCCCACAAGTGCAAAGTGGTTACGTGGCTGCTGCTGAACTGCTGTTGGTTCTGCTCAGGTGCCTTTTCCAAAGTTAATGCAAAGTGAGCGGATCAGGTCATGTCTGTTCTGCATCCCAGGAGGCCACGATCCAGGTGCAGGGCTCTGGGGCTGGCTGCAGCAGCACAGCTCTTCCCCTGGCCCAGGGCTCTAGTGGGAGAGCTGACAAGGCTGGGCATGCACAGGGGGCTCACCAGCTGGTGCAGCTCTGTTTGTTAATATGGCAAAAGGTGAACTGAAGCATGTAGTTCACTGCTTTCCACATCTTTGCAAATACTGCTGGGCCAGTGCAGACTAAAAACACAGAAGGAAATTTGACAGAAAAAAACAGCTATTCTCCTCGTCAAGTGAAAAAAGGAGGATTCTCTTAAAAGTGTCCGTTTTGCTGAACTACAGAGTTTGCCCGAAGTGCAAGCAGTGAGGAGAAGCCAGTAATGAACTGGGGCATGGTTTTACTCAGCCTGCTGACTTCAGAAGCCAGGGCTCAAATCAATGAAATCAATAGAAGTCCTTTCTTTGACTGTAATGTTCTTCACTGTGGAACTCTAGTGATATTTGAAGTACGTCTGTATTATTGAGACACCGTTCTTTTCATTTGCTGTGCACATTCACTGGACATGTGATCTCCTTGTTAGCCTAAATAAGCTTATAATGCTCCTTTGAAAGAAGGAAAGAAAGCAAAAATAGAGAAAGACAGATCAAAGGCCAGCAAACTAGCTACTGCACCTCTTATAGGGGATGAACAATAAAGTACACAGTGATATGCAAAGAGTTAGTTAGTCAACAAAGGCATTGAAATTTTACCATTATAATGGAAAGATCTTATTTGCAAGTAGAAGGAAGACTTATTTTGCTGTAATTCCAAATATCTTAGTAATGACCCAAAACAAATCACAGCTACTCCAAACAGGGAATGTTCAATGGTATCACTGAAGAAAACAAACAGTAGTTCACATGCATTATTGCCCTTAGAAATCTAAGTGCATTATTACTCATAACAGCTCTCCTAGAAGCCACCAAACTCTTATTTAGTAGAGGAAGCAAAGAAATCAAGCAAGATATTAGATCCAGAATGGACAGAGAGGTCCTCCAGTACACAAACTGGAATTCAAAATACACTTGTTCTAATTCTAATGGCAATCATTTCAACAGTGTAAGGCATATAGCAGTAGGGCCATTTTCAGTAAGATACATCTCCCTCCACCAGACCTTTATCTTCCTTTTCACATATCTCCAGCACAATAAAACATGGTCTGTGAATCCTTAATTATAGGTACATAGAAGCACTGTTTTGAAGATGGTGTACTGTTTAGAAGATAGTGTATTGTATTGATTTTCCTTCCTAGTTACCTCAATGTTTATTAATAAAAAGAAACAAAAATAATTACATCTGCTGTTATATTAAAAACACTTCACACTCTGCTCTGTTTTAGTCCCAGAATTTCTGTTCTTTTCTTTAGAATGACCCCAGCTCATTATGTGGGAGCCAAGACAAGAGGGAGCTTTTATTAAGCTTTTTATCTGAAACTATTCATTTTGATTTAAGAGTGTCTTTTTGTAACATAAAATTCATTAGGATTTTTGTATTCTGAGGCAGGTACAGGAGTCTGAAAAATAAGTGTCTTGCTGCAATAGTTCTATTTCATGCGCTCTGTATGTGCAAATGAAGTCAGACTAGTCATGAAAGAAGTAAAGAGGAAAATTAACTGAAATATCCATCGATTACTCAAAGAGAATATGGATATTAATCTACCCAGCTGAATATCCTGAAAGCCAGCCTGAGGCAATAAAGCTGGTGCCCGTATCAGAGTGTTGTAAATAAGCTGAAGAACATTTTGTGCAGAGACTGCAGCTGGATGGATCAACATTTTACAAATGTCATGGCTGGTGGAAGATGTCCCTCATCTTCACTTCACTGGCCTCTCTTAGAGCTCTGAAATGCAGAAGCAATCTGGTGATGGGAGGGTAAAGAGTGCTGTGCACCTGATTCAGCAGGACTTACTTCTTTGAGTGGCAAATAAAAGCTAATCCCAATTTTGGGCAGGTGCATCAAAGAGATGTAAGTGCTGCAACCAAACAGATGCAAACTGCACCCCTCCACAGACACCCAAGAACTAATGTGCCATCTAATGAGGTCAGACACTACAAGGCCAAGAGAAACCTCTGTGCTATTATTATCTAGTGTTTTACACATCTATGAACTTACTCTTCTTTGAACTGAAGTTCTAAGAAAAACATCTACTTTTGATTTTCAAATTATCATTGATAGAATTCTTCACAACCTGGATTAAATTGTTGCAAGATCTCCTGCTGTTAAAACTGTGAATCCTATTTTTAGCCTGAATGTATCAGGCATTCATATCTAACGACTGAGCCTTTTTTAAAGCTTTGTTTGCAGACTGAAGATACCATAGCAGAGTTGTAGTCTCCACATTGGTCCTTATATGCAATTGTCTCCTTTCCCTTTCATCTTTTCATCAGCAAACTGAACAGAATAAGCCTTTTAAGCATTCCTGCATCTCTCCATAATCAAGCAAAAGCCTTTTTAATTGTACTTTTCCAGTACAGGGCTTACCAGTAGCAAATAAAGAAATAATATTTCCTCCTAATCCCCATTTCCATATCTGTATATTCAAAGACTAATCCATTTGGTGGTCTCAGCATCACACTGTGATGGTTATCTACCAGGATCAGACAACTTTTTTACAGAGCTTCCATGTTAGTCTTTTATCTTGTAAATATGGCTTGACTGTATACGTAGGTCTTGATTTGTTTGTACTATATTGTTTGTGTACCTTTAGACATCCTAGGATGTGATCTAGTGCACACAGATAAATAATCTATGTAGGCTATACATATCAGGAATTCTTTTCCACTTCATTTTTTAATCACCATTACAATATGTTCAATTTTTGTTAGGTTTTAACAGTTTAAAAATGCTGCCTTAATCCCTGAAGTTATTCACAGAAGATAATTGCGAAGGAGTCACAATTTTCAGAGTTAACAATCAAAGGACAAGACTCACAGGAAGGGAGAAGAGAAACCATGAGGAAACTGCCCTGATAATCACAGAAAGTTTGTCTAATTTAAATAAATCATATTACATTGATCTTAAAATCATGTCACCTTATCTCCTAGCTGGTTCTCCTCAAACCACTGTGCTGGATAGTAAAGTCCCTGAGCCCCTCTAATTGCCAGACTCTGAAATCAGTAAGTGATCAGGCAAGGCTCAGGCTGAATGCATATTTTTCACTGTATGTAAAAACTGTTTAATATATAATAAGTGATCTATGCTTTGTGATTTTGCTTTGATTTCAATAAACAATTCATGGTGTGTAGTGATCACCTGTATCAGTGTGCAGCTCCTTGGTCCACTGCATAAAAAAGACTGAAGAAAAGATTTTGTCTTTATTTTAATTATAGACTTTAGAAGTTTTACTGTGATCCATAACAGCTCCCCTGACACATCATCTATTCTCCCCTTTAATGTTATTTTGCTTCCTAGTTATTCTCCTGTCAAGGTTGCTTGCTGGCAAATCCTCTTCATGTGGACTTTTAAACTTGTGGCTGAAAGTCATTCCTAACAAATATCTGATTTCAAAGATTCATGTGTTTGTTAAGTTTTCATTGGCATTGTGCAAAGATCATAACATTACCCTGGATAATCTGATGAGGAACATATTTTATATAGGCCAAAAAGTTAAGAAAAAAAAATTGTGGTGTATTTATCATTTTTAGAAGTTTTCTGACCATAAATGTTCTTTTCTGTCAACACTTCATGAAACCTTATGAAGAAGTTTGCTAGAATAGAAGGCTGCTAGGACAAGAATATAATGTGGAAACAGGAAATCAAAATAAGACCTAGAAGATGAGGTTTCCCCATTGCACTGGTCCTGTGCAGGGTCATGTTAAATATCTTCTATTACTTGCTTGGCTTTAAAAGCCCTGCTCGGCACAAAATAGTTAAATAAGCTTTATGTTCAACAGAAATGTGTATACAGAGGGGTAGGAGCAGGCTTTTATATGGCAGCATGTGATTTAGGGATTTTTAAGGCTGCAGTGTCAGAGACTCTTAAATCATAACAGAGCTTTGTGTTAAATTTCATAGCACTGAGTTCTGTGCTTCTGGGTAGTTTTTCTTAATTATGCTTCTTAAAATGTACTTTAGAGTTACACATCTCAGACTTTGATTTATGGGTACAGATCTTGCTTCTGCTCATAAATAAGAAACTGTGCATTGTCCCTACAGCAGCCTGACCCATGAGATACCTGTAAAGGTGCATTCTCCCAGCCAGTCCTTCAGCTCATTCCCTGAAAGCCATTACCAGATGTTCTCTGTCTGCCTGGTTTTGGGGTTTTGTCTGATCTCTTATCATTCTGATTATGCAGTAAATTAGCTTTACATGAGGAGGCCCTCAGTACTTTTTGTGGTCAGCTTTTCAGGTGTTCTGCCTCAGGCCTGACCCTAACTGCAGTCAACAAAATATGTACCAAATTGGATTTTAACCTTCTCTTCTGCCTAGATTTACATCCTCCTGAGGCACCATTCAAAGTTCTCCTTCTCCTTGTTGTTACCAAAAGAGCTCAAAGTACAAGCCAGCCTTCATAAATTTGGCATATAAAGCCTCATGAACATCAGTCTTAGACACTTGCCTTCAGCTCAGATGAAAACCAAGCACTATTCTCATTTGCTCTGGTAAAATAGGAACAGCTTGCAAGAGGGTCTATTTTGTATTTCTGTTCATAATTTCTACACAGATATCTAGTTCTGAATTCAGTTTTGAATCTTTTGAGTTTCTTTCCTGTAGAATATATTCCTTTAGTATGTTACTGCAAGTAGTCCCTAGTGGTTTCCTTTTTTTCACTGTGTGGAGTGAATCTTGCCTGATGTGTCATTTTTCTTAAATGCTGAGAACTCCAACAGAAGTTTCATAACAGTATATGTGCTCACAGGACATTTTGTGAAACCTCTATACAGATTCTTATTAAATATGTTACAGATGCAAGTTTTATAAGCAACATTTGGGTAGTAAATGTTATATTTTTACCAATACAGGAGGAGAACTATGCCTAGTTGTCCCTTCCTAAGCCTCTGTTTCTCAGATGTTTAACAAACTAAGCAAAGAAGCTGCTGCTACTGTGACTCATTTGTTTGTTCATTCATTTGTTGTAGAAGACAATTTGTTTTCTCTGACATGTTTACATGCTATAGCATCTTATTGCTCCTGGTCATGCATGCACACATCCATGGCAGGCCACTCTGAAGTGCTGCTGCTCCCAGTTTGCTTGGAGAGGTAAGGCACAAGGACAAAAAGACAGCTCTGAGCAGCAGAGAAATGCAGAGATGCTGCTCGATCTGATGGTACAGCAGAAAGAGGAGCAGCACAGGCTCAGGTGCAAGAGGCAGGACTGAAACTCTGCCCTTCAGAGCCAGCAGGCTCAGCAGCAGCTCTGGATTTCTGCAGGATGTTGAGCCACCAAATACAGGCGTGCTGAGTGAGATTTCTTGGTTGCACAGAAGCAAATCCATGTCTCCTGTGATAACAGTAACCATGAGACTGTCCTTTCTCCTGTTTTTATCTGCTGGGTGTGCAGATCTTGCTGCAGGGACTAAGTGCTCTGAAAGCTTTGCAAGCTTGTAGATGGCAGGGAAATAGAGATATCAACCCTGCAAAATGTATCAGAGTCAAGTGGAAGGAAGGATATCACTTACACAACACTGCTGTAACCATCAGACTATACTGTTTCAAAAATATATTATTCTTTAGTTTGTGTCTATTTATAGTTTTAGCTGCAGAATATGTAAATTCTTGACTTTTATTTTCAAAGATCCATATTCTTCAGTTCTAGTAAATGTCTTTGAAATATTTCCCTTAAATGAAAACTTACATATAAATATTCAATGAGTTCTGCTGACCAGAATAGATGTGCTCATTTATCCTTCAGGCAGACATTTTGGAGAGTCAGGAACAGTTATGCTTACATGGGGTTTGGTGCAGGAAGTACCTTTTAGTGTCAAGATTTTCTGTTGCTATGAGCTCAGTATCCACTCCACACATGTGATGTTGATGCAAAATAACATATATGAATCCTATTATATACACTTCATTCTTTTTTCATTCCTTTCACTACGCTGAAGAGATCATCCCTGTTCATTGCAAAGGGGTTAGACTAGATAACCTCTAGAGGTCCTTTCCAACCCAAACTATTCTATGATTCTATGATTTCTCTCTCCTTTCAGCTCCCTCTCATGTTTCTCAACTTGGTTTCAGGTCTTCCACAGCCTCTGGGTTTTTTTTCTTTGCTCACAGGCTGTGTTTTCTGGGCTTGTTTTAGCATCTCTTTTCTGAGCAGAATGGCCAAGGCCTGTAAGGAAGTTAGTGCCAAGAATCCAGGACAAAATATTATTTGATAAAGGATTCAGCACAGCTGTAGTTAACAAGAACTGGAGATTTGGGAAGCCTGTTTATCTTGCTTTTATTGAACGATAAATGTATGGGAATATGAAAAAGAGCAGTTAATAGCATGTGTAATGCCAGAAAAAAGACAGACTAAAAAGGGATCAAGTCAGATTTATCTCTAACCAAACCTGTAAAACAGCAGTGGATGGTAGATCTTTACAGAATACAGCATAAAATTAAATAAACCAGGTTACAGTCATTTCTATATTCAGCTCCTATAGCTGCAATCCTTGTTTAGTTCCACTATTTTTTTTTCCTGAATATCTCCATAAATACTGTTATCCTAGATAAAATTTGTTTTAATCAGAATTACCTCCATTACCGAGGTGATTTCTGACCTCTTTCCTATCTCAGTTCATACAACACAGCCCTTTCAAGCATATTAACATAGGCTGGCAAAATTGCCTTCCAGCATGATCAGGTTTTGCATGTAGCTTGCCTGGGTATGAAGTATAACAGAGCAAATATCTTCCATGTTATTGAAAAGACCTTACATATCTGTGATCAATTCAGCTTTTACAAGAGCTTACTACATTTAGTATTTGCACAGGTACCCTGAAATTGCTTAACTCTAATGAGCAATGAATATCAATTATGTGATTACTAATGAAAATGTAATCTAGCCTAAGCACAATTTATTTCTGTTGAAATCTGACCTCTCAAAATGTAAATTGACTTGGCTCTGTTTTAATGGAAAGATTTTTTTTTTAACATTAATATTTTAATAAGCCATGTCAATTTGATATAACAGGGTGTCCAGTTGCAAAAGCTTCCTCTCTCATTTGCAGATGCATACGTCTTGGAAAGTTAATACACCACACGTAATGAGAAATCCCTCCACAGTGATTTAAAGCACAGAAAACTTTTGTACCCAAAGGCCTCATCTTAAAAGATGTGTACACAGTGATCCTAATACCCCAGGTACACTCTGTAAGTCAAAAGGCTTGATCCCTCAAAATTCTAAAGAATTATGTCATCTGATGTCCTTATCAAGATGCTTTTAAAGGAGGGCAGCCCTTCCTCTAAGGTATTGCAAAGACCCCTGCCAAGAGAGAAGACCAGGAGCAGAGGAACATCTGAGCCAATGCCTATGGAACTGAGGTATTGGTGCTATAAATCCGCCTTCCAGACCTGACAAGGATTGGAGCTGCTCTTCCTGTTGCTTAGCCTGGTCTTTTTGCATGGTCCTCAAGAGCTCAAAAGATGTGAAATAGGTGACAAGGAAGAGGTTTGTTCATTTGTCTCAACTCTCAGAGAATGAATTACATTTCAGTAGTGCTGTTGTACCAAAATATCTGAGAAGATTTGAGGCTATTTCTGAGATTAGAACTGAATTTTAAAATGTGCTTGCCACACTGAGCTTAATGGAAAATGTTTTCCCTGGAAAGTTTCATTTCCTATCAAGCCATTATGAGAGAAGCAAAGGAAATGAGACTTTACAGGAGTTACCAATCACTGCTCATCATTTATAGGTGGTAGTTCCAGGATTTCAGCTGAATGTGGAAAACCTGGTTCAAATCTCTTGAAAGGGGCTTGGCTCCACAGTCTGGATGAATGTCCTGATTTCCCAGTTCTGAAGTCTCTCTTAGTTATCTCTTCCAGGTGACTGAGCAGTGGCTAGAGCTCCTTCTCCAGAGGAAGGCTGAGGATGCTGCTCTGGCTCAGCAAACACAGCACAGCTTAGGACAGCCTAGGACAGTGGCCAGGCAGCAGTGCCCTCCAGGGTCCCATAGCCCCAGTGCCTTGTGCTAGCCACTGGACCATTGAAGGACGACTAGCTAGCTGTAAATCGACCGTTTTCATCTTCCAACTTCAGATGATTTGTTGCATGCTAATTAAATTTGAGGATTTTGATCAGCAGCAGTAGCCAGCAGTTCAGGAATGGATAAGAATTCAGTGGTACCTATTTCAGAATGTTTATTCATTTTTGTGCTTGACTTTAACTGATCACTTCACTTTGAAGGGAGCTCTGAAAATAAGTGCAATTAATAAATACCAGTATTGAGCTCCATACTTGTTTTGAAAGACATTGTTTTAAATCAGAATTTCAATGCTCAGACATGCTACAAAGTAGGATCATTGTAAATTTTAACCCAGCATTCTTTTATTGCAGGATACAGCCATAAATTTCCAGAGGTTATTAGATGTTTTTACTTGTAGGTTCTTTATTATTGATTTAAAAGCTATTAGTCAGAAGGCTTGGTGACATGAAGCTTTTGTTGTTTTATTTTTTTACAGTGAGGAAAGCTGGTGAGGACTCTGAGTCTTCACACACTGGTAATATGCATAATACTATGTGCAGTCTTTTAATAATACAGCAAAAGGATATGCAAATACACCAATTTCATTTACAGAGTTGAAATCTGCTTCAACAATTCTTGAGAGATAAGAGATAAACTATATATATTCATTTGCATCAAAAGCCTATTGACAGGCAGCTTTTAGGAATAATTCTGGTGCTTCCTTTGTCCTAAAGTACAAGTTAGAATTTCTATTTTCTCATAGAAACAGGATATTCAAGTGAAAATGGGCTATTATATATTGGATACTTTCTATACAAGGCAGCCTGCACTGGTGTCTAGCTAGACATCTATCATGTCTCTTCTTCAAGATCCTAGAGAAAATATTTTCCTTACTAGCCATTATCCAGGTAGTCCTCCTCCTACATGTATCAGCTGGTTTGGGAGTAGCAGTCAATGTTATATACTGGAGATTATAACCTGTCTATTTAAAATAAGCAATTCAACTGAGTTTTCTTCATGAAGTTAATCCCAAATAATGACTGAAGTGCAATTTGTACTGAGGTGAGCTGCTCCAATATAGTGAGATGCTCCTTCAAAAATCTTTGACTCCTTCAAGATGAAGGAGTCCTCTTAAAAGTACATACTTATAAAGCAGAGATGATATGTAAATTTCAAGAAACTGCAACAAGGATATTTGGCACAAAATGGCCTATTTGGCACAAAATGGCCAATTCTCTGATACACAAGTTAAATGACCTCTACTGTTAGCATTCAAAAGGCTTTTAGCAGTAAAAAAAACAGAGTATTAGTACTTTTCTGAGTAGCTTGAGGTTGTTCAGGGACACAAGGGGTATTTTTGTTTTAAGAAAGTGATTCAGCCTAACTTTGCTGGTCTAGAGATAACCAGAAAATGTATAGGACACTTTCAGCCAATTTCCTTGAATTGATCTGGTTATTCTCCAGGGTGTTAAGTGTACCACCATTCTCATGAGTAGATGTCAACTTTGCAAGCTGGTATAACAGCTCTCATATGATTAGTCTGTTCAAGGTGGTTTGGGGATGTCAACACAGCAGAAATTCAGAGGGCTCACTTGCCATTCCCGGGGTGGGGACTGTGAGTCCCAGGTCTCCACTGGGTTGAAGATCAAAGGACAGGCAGTGTTTGCTTATCCTAGCAGCTCTGATACCAAGGTGCATGTGCTCTCTCAGACAGACAAATCTCTCTAGGCAATAAGAAGGCTTGATTTAGTCTTACAGGTTTGTTTTTATTACAAGCAGAGTGTCCTTCATTAACTCTGATCTGTTATTTTTGAAGGAAAAATATTTCTAATGTTAAAAATCTTCTAGAAACTGACTGTACATATTCATGATCAAGGACTAGCAGAGGCTAAACCACCTATCATTAGTTTCTTTAGATGTCATAATGGTACAATTTGCTTAGATAGCCAGTTATAGAATACCTAGTGTCATTGGTATTTATCATCCAACCACACAGCTGGCCATTCTTTGTCTGGAGAAGGATCCTGAAAGTGGTATTTGCTAGATATTTCCATGTAAATGTAAGAGAAAGAGGGTGGAAAAAAAAACCAGTAGATTGCAATGCCTTTCTAGCGACTGTCATTTTCATTCTGAAAAAAAAAAAAATCAGTGACTGATTTAAGGGGAAGCCATGAAGTTTAGCAGATTCTGCCTAGGTTTATTGCTGAAGCTGCATAAAAAATTTAAAAGTACTGTAAGAAGCCTAGAGTAAAGTACCTCTAATGCAGCTGTTCAAATCTCAGTTTATGAAGAATTAACACCTGGTAAAACTGTCAAAAGTTGGGGGGGTGGGTTTGCGATTAATAGCAGATAGAAACATAAGATTTTTTTTTTTACCTAGTTCTGACTGAAACCTTTAATTCCCATCCCATTAAAGATAAACAGTAGAACAACAGGAGCACAGAGAACAGTGAGTTATCTCGACTTGATCCTGTAGTCAATATAACATGAGGAAGATGTTCAAATTAGTGCCCCAGCTTTCTGTATTCAGCCTGAGACAAAAATGAGCATACAAAATAGTATTTGCTGAAGATCCTGACTGACTGAGAGTCACAGTGAATTATTTGATGAACTGGCTTCCTTTCTTATAGGAAGGATCCTGACTTGAAGCCTTTAAAACTCAAGTATGCTCTGAATAATGAGAGAACCCTAACACATGTTGCTGTAAGTTATAATTACTATTATTTTGTGTGCCATCACTACAACTTACGACTTCCTTAGAAGAATACAGAGGGAGCATTGGCCTTGCCAGTGCCTAACTATCTTAGATCAACCTTAACACAAATGGCAATGGATCTAGTTGGTCCTGAACTGAAGCAATTGAAACGTGTCTCTGGTTGATCACTATGTCAGCAAAATACCATGAGTGGGTTGCTGGGAAAAAAAATACTTTCTTAAACTTATTCAAGGAAATTATCCAGAGCTCATGTCATTGCCTGCTCTTAATACTTAATATCTGTTCCAGGGTTATCTATTGCTAAATGTTGGGTTATCATGTTCACAATTCATCCTGTACAAAGCAGGAATCATTCCCAGACTCCATCAAACAAAAAAGCTTCTGGGAAAACTCCATGATGGCTCAAAACATGGGTTTTCTTTTCACTCTTCTACCTCCCCACATTGGCAGTGATCCTTCAACTGATTTCAGAGAGGGATAGTTTCAAATAAATATATTCTCTGTATATAAACATCTTATTATATGCACATTTTAAATGAATATTCCCTGCAGGTCTTCCTTAAGAATTGACAATGTACCAATTTGGGCTATATTTAAGCAATAATGACGGATGGAAAGGCTGTTTCTTTTCAGCTAAATGTGCCAATACTCAGCTTATCTGGTAATTAACTGCTGGGAAAGGCCTCCTTGTCAGTCACTGCTGCTTAAATAAGTATTAGATAGGGGGGAGGGGAGGAAGGCTTGTCATTAATCACCAGGAAATTTCAGACAGCTGCTGTTTTGCTGTAATAGAACATGCAAGTATTAAGAAAAATCACCAACAGTTACCTTTCAAGGTATTATAATTATATGTGGGCCTGCAAGTTGTCTTAGATAGGGCTCATTTATATAAAGCATTTAGACATCAGCCCAATAACTGGTAAGAAAATAGGACTGTAAAAAATGTTTAATTTGCAGTACACTTTCTGTTGCACTTGATTGCTTTTGGTGTGCTTTCAAGTGAAAAAACAACAGCATTTGCTAGGGATAGCCATGCATCAACTTTCAGAGACTGGAAAATCATCAGCCTCAGGTGCAGGCAATCAAGAGTCTGTTCCGAGCAAGGATGATCACTCGGTATTTCTGCGTGGTATTGTGCTTCATTGCAATATATATGAAGTATAATAAATAATAAATGTAGTAGTAATTACAAATTAATAAAAATAAATATACATTTCATATTTTTATAAGTATATGTTTCTTAAAAGTAAAGCAAAATTAAATTTCTATCAATGACTGTCACTTTTATAAATATGTCAAAATATAACAAACAAATAAATTTAACCTACCACATAAATAAAGCATGGTGAAATATCATATATTTACACATAGGCAAAGAAAGCTCAATTCATAACTGTCTGGTGATACTTTAACTCCAACTTGCTCAGAAACAATTGCATGGAATCACTTTCATGTCTATAACCCATGCTCTCCTACTGGGCTGCTAAGATGGAGCTCAACTTTCTCCAGCCCTGAGCTGCCCTGTGGAGATGCTTCTGAGAGCATTGTGGTAAGACTCACATGTTGTCTTGTCCCTGAATTATTTTGGTCCTACTGTGAAATTGATACGAGCCACTAGCAACTGGTCCCAAGCGAAGCATCCCTAAAAACTCTTCTACACTCAGTCAAGTGTCCCTTCACCTGAGATTAAAAGGGACATTGACTCCATCTGTTGCTCTGTGTACCCGTGCCTGTCTCAGGAAGGGATAAAACTGACTTCCATCTTTCCACAAGGCAGCACAGACAGGAGGTGCCTGCTGTGCCAGGGGGATTTTGGGCTCTGCCTGGCCCATATTAGAGACTTGCATGCAGGTTCAAGCACCTTCACATGAGGAACTGACAGTCACACAAAAGCTTTTCTCCATCTTAGCAAAAGGGTGGTTCATGTTCTTCCCCTTTATAACAGAAATACTCAGTACAATGAACCTTCACAGCAATACATTCCAGGATGACCAGTCAGCTAGTATAGTTTCCCATGGATGTTATAAATATTACCAGCTTTAAATGCTGGTACCCATATGGACTGAAATCCTAACCTTATTGAAAGGGGTGGGAGCTTTGCCAGTCACTACACTGTGATCAGGATTTCACACGCTGTATCTTAAACTGTAAAATACCACCATGTATGAGGCATGCAATCCCACACCCATTTGCTCTACCTTTGGCAGGTATTCTGAATAAAAAATGTTAAGATCATTTCTACACTACTTACTTTTCTGAAATTTCAGTGGAGTTATATGTATTGATGGCACTCAGATGAGAGTAGCTGCTTCTAGATATACTGCCAAATACATCCAGTTTGAATCCTAAGATTCAGGACAAGATCTAATAATGCTTATCAGAGACTATAATAGCACAGCAGGCTGCCCTGGGGCAGGTAGCAGCTAATGAAGCTCCAGGACTGATATGTTAGCCCAGACACAAAGCATAGTTGATAATTTGATACAGAGCCATTCACCTCTGCAGCGGAGTTGATGAGCTTGCCTATTTTGCAGCATTTGTACACAGCACATTGGAGAGCTCCCTCCTGAGGAAATCAGCCCAGGTGTAACACTCTGTAACACCCACAGCAAGGTTGTGCCTGGCTGGAAGGAATGCCCTAGCACAGAAACAGGAACGGGAGAACACTTCATGGAAAGCCATGGCACATAAAGGAGAAGATGGAATCAGCAACTCAGAACTTTGTTTTCCGAAACAGAAAACTGAACCTAAGTCAAGTAGAACAAAACAGTACATTTGTTTATTGGACACATGAATTGGAAGGCATGCATTTTTTCTGGTAACCACAAATTGTAATTTAGGCTTAACAAGAAAGGACAGAACAGAACATTTTCATTGAGACATTTCATATATTACTTAGTATTTCATTGTGGCTTTTCTGCTTGTTTTTTCTACCTCTGCCGGGGTCAGGATTAAAGGCACTTGAGACGGTATTTCATGTTTGGACTCAGGTGTTTATTATTTCTTATCAGTGAAACAGCCTCACAGCCATGAGTTCTGCAGTCTTTCATCAGCAAGGCACAAAATGGCTAACTAACTCTTGTTACAAGGTCTTTTAAAACTAAACTATCCAATTAAGAAATGACACCTAGATTATTTTCCTTTTTAACTCAATAACTGATCTCTTGAAGCCCGCAATGTGGACTTTTCTGTCTAATTATAAAACATCATCTAAACCTAGGAAGAAGAAGGAAGAAGAAGGCGAAGAAGAACAACCTGTCTCTACCCTAAGACTCCTATCTTGCTTCATATTTATTTCTATATTCTACAATCCCAAACTCTAAGGTTTTCACTCGGTGATATTACAGACTTCTAACCAACTACACACCCGTAATCCCAGTGCTATTAATCAATTTTGGAAGTCTTCTCCACAGCCTCAGGTCAAATGCAGTGCTTTCTTGCAAGTCTGTGCCTTTCAGCACAGAAAGTTTAAAATTCTCAGCATCCAGGATTCCAACATTTCATGTGATTTTTAAAATAACTTTAGACATTTTCAGATTTATGCATATTAATACACTTCACCCTAGTTCTAGGCTCTGTGGGGGGAAGTGCAGAGCCACGCTGGGCACTGCCAGCAGCTCCAGAGGGGATTTGCTCCACTGGTAGTGCTGCTGTCTCTGCTCCAGCTGCTCCATTACCTCTATTACCTCTGCTTCTGCTCCTGGTGGTCCCTAACATGAAAGTGCTGCTTTTTGTGTGAGTTCAACAAGGGAGTAAATTAGAGAGGCAGCCATCAGCCCAACTCTCCTCCACTATGCAGCACCTCTAACAGCTCAAGACTGGGTGTATCTATTTGGGCTGTTATTATTTCTGAAACTGCTTCAAATTGCCTGAGAATGTCACGATAAGCAAATGAAAGACAAATGAACTCAATTAAAGATAAAGGGGGAAGGAGGAGCTGGATTTTCAAAACTGCATATATGATTTAGAGCCATAACTCCTCTCATAACTCCCAATTCACTGAGAATTGACTGCCTAAATCTTTCAAGCTCTTTTGAAACCACCACCCAATAATTTTTCTCTGGGCAGATATCACTAGCTATTGCTTTTCCCCAGTGAGATAACTGTATCATAAATAACATTCAGCAAAATAACTCCATAATACACAGTTTTTATACACTTTTAATACACTTTCACAAGGGTAAAATACTATCTGTATAAAAAGTTAAAATGGTTTAGTTCTGCCATGGATTAATACATATTTAAACTGTAAAATATTGATTCCTTGCCAAATCTCATCTGGGGTAGTGCTTTCCAAGTCTGCCTTCCATTTCACTTTGGTTTAAAGGATCAAAGAAGTTCCACTGCCCAATAAGCCAATCTTAGATTAAAAGTGAAATGCATCTAAAGGCTAAAAAAATTGTGTTATGTTAGAGATAGGTAAAAGCTGTAAAAATGTATTACTTCACTGAAATGAAACCCAGGCCTACCTTTGTGGCTTACGAAGTTAATTTTTCAGTGCAAATGAACAAGAGGCTTCTTTAGTTAATGCTGAAGTGTTTTAAAACACAAATTAGTCCTTATGTTACCAATAGCAAGACAGTTGATATCCCCTCAGTAACTACATTCTGTGATCTGTCAATGGGCCAGTAATCCACCTAAGATATCCCATTTTACATTGCTATTATATGCGTTTTAAAATTTGATGTGGTACTAAGAATTCTTGAAGAATTCTGTACCCTACACCAGGAGAACTGCCATTGTAAACCAGGCACATACTTCTGCCAAAATAACAAGATATGCCTTCTAGGAATGATGACTGGCATTCCTTATGTTTTTAGGTTCAAGTGCTTTGCTGACATAGTCCTGAATGAACTGTTTATTATTTCAGACAGTAATATCAGACTATTCTATCTGTTATTCTCTACATCATCTTTCTCATATATCATGTTGGCAATCACCAGCTGCTGGATAATATCTCAGATTGCCAAAGTGTATTAATATTATTATTTTCAGTTGTGATTGACCTCAGTCAACTTTAAGACTCCTGGGCTAGAGCTATCTGTGTAGGTTAGTCTGATAACATTTTTAGTTTCAATATTTAAAAGATGTTTTGCAATGTCTTTGTTTGTTGCATTTAATAAACTTTCCTGAATACTTCTGCCTTTCATGCATATTTTGTGGGATATTGCTGTCTTACTCAATACTAGAGGGTGTATTTTGAGTCCTTCCTTAAGAAATCCTGTAATCCCATACAATGTTTGCCTTTCTCATTGGAATAAATTCATTTCAGTGAAATGGAAGCATGAATATGAGAAGCATTTGATCAAGACTTCATTGCATTTCCAGAACAAATAGTACCCAGTTAGAAAAGTTAGAAAAGGACATGGTTTATCCATGAGCTGTCTCCAGTTTATAGATAGATATACACAGGGCTTTAACCTGATATCAAACATAGTAGTGAGGCACTGGCACAGGTTGCCAGTGAAAGAACCTGTGGATGGCCCATTTGTGGAAGTGTTCAAAGCCAGATTGGATGGGGCTTGGAGCAACTTGGTCTAGAGGAAGGTGTCCCTGCCATGGAGTCACTGTAATTAGATGATCTGTAAGATCCCTTCCAACCCAAACTGTTCTGATTCCATTAACCTTTGTCACAGATGGGTTGTATTATCCATTTTAGTATCTGATCTTCCTTATATCTAAATATATTTTAACAAAAACAAGTTTTAATTTGTATCAACAACAAGGGCCTTACCAGCTCTCTGTTCTTATCTGCTCTGCAGGAAAAATAATATATAAGTGTACATAAATATATATATGTACAACAAAAACTAAAGCAACAAAGGGGAGAGGGAGACAGATGCATTGGCCAAAACAAATTGTGGAATTCCAGGGATTATCAGAAATTTTAGAAAGAGAAAATAAACAAAATTCAATCTCACATTGGGACACATTTGCAGAATAGTCCAATACCTCTGGCCATAAGGAAAAGCAGCTGTTGAGGATGTAAGAATGTTCTCGTGTTCTCAGAGTGGATGCAGATTTCTCATGTGTCATCCTTATTGCTCGTCAGCCTTAGCACAAGGCTAAGAGAGAAAGCAGCAGCATCAGAAATAAGTATATTCCATTTTGAGCATAACGGTTGCCAAATGATACTGTAAGATTTACATGTGTACAATGACAAATCAAATAGGTTCACTTAGTCATGAGAAAAGAATATTAGAAAGCTTGATATATTGTTGTTATTACAAAATACAAAGTGAAAATACATCTGAAAGTAATTTTTCCTATTTCATTATAGTTTACAATATGCACGCTCAATAGTAGCCATTAGCTCTGTAAACTATGACATAATGACTTCCTACCTAATCCTAAACAGTGCCATTATAAGCAATTTTAGCATATTTTATTAGATCAGTGAAAATTTTATTCTCTGAAAGACTGTAAGAGAATGAAGTGCTTTATGAAAAATACCACGTAGTACCATGCATAGCCTGGAGCTAATCCACCACCAGTGAGATTCCCTGGCTTTAATCAACACCCCGAATTCAGAAGCCAAGTGCTTCTCCTCTGTGTGTGGGTGGCTTGCTCATACACAGTAGTCAAGAATGCCTCTCTGGTAACACTGGCAGACCTGTTGTCAAAGTTCATGGTCTCCAGGAACCTCAAAACAGAGAGGTTCTTCTGCAGCTGGGTATTTTTCAAGCAGATTAACTTGGTAGTTTCCACTGAGTAAACTGCTAGTTGCTGGTGAGTATTTCCCTGTCCAGTGCCTCAGTCATAGGAAAGAAGAAAGCAAGTGCTAAGGAAAGCTTAAGTCTTTTCCATTTGAAGACTCAAGACACAGTTTCATCGTCCTAGGTGTGAATCCTGTGTAACAAGGAGAAGGAAGGTGAGGCCGTTAATGGCAAAATGAGGAGCTGTAGTGAGAGTGTGCTGCTCTAAGACACCTGCAGGGATTTTCTGAGCATGGGATCTCATGGTGCGGGAAACCTGGAGGTTCTGCACTTTGCTGGCTCTTCTCTACTCCTTGTCACAGCCTTGGAGTGGAAAGGGGCTGGGACGAGACTGGTGTGTGAGCCTGTGAAGTAGTAACCAGACATGTCAGCTGATGTGTCTCCAGGTATTATAGATCACAGCCTTGATTGCAGCAACCCATATACAGTGACTTTCAAGCTTTTTAATATAGAGACCCTAAACACTTTCCAAAGGAAAGGTAAGGTAAAGTTAAGGCTTGTGGGCTTTTCTCCCTTAGTTACTTTCCTTGGATCCCTTACAGACCGTGACCCTCTGGGGCTCACAGACCGCAGGCTAAAAACTGCTGCTGTAAACACAATAATCAAGCAGTGGCACTAATATTATTTATAGGCTGTTGTTCACTTCATGTTTGTTTTAACTGTCTGGACTGCAAGCTTTTCAGGGCAGGAACTGCCATTTTCCATCGATAGTGCTCAACAGAGCAAGAACTTGATTTCAGGTGACAATACTGGAACCCAACAATGAATAACAATAATGAATGAACACAATGATTGTCCCCTAGTGTCAGGAAGGATTCCTCCATGGAAACCAGTAAGCCAGAGACCTGATTACTGTGAGGCAGAGAAGATGAAAGTTTTACTCCCCACTACTGAAGCTATCATTTACTTATTTTTGCAAGTATTTTATTGATGTTGGGTGTAATGGGTATTTCTTCCTTTAGCTATTGTACTTGCAAAAAAGTGCAATTAGAGTGTATAAAATGTTGTAACATGCTTGCTGTCTTACAAGTGGCTGTCCAAACACTGACACAAATATTGTACCCATGCTGTTCATTCCAGAAAACTGACATTTCTAAAGATGAGGCCAAATGTGTTTACAGATATATTTCTGAGTTTATTCAAGCTGAAAGGTACTTCTCATCTTTTGAAATGTCAGACTGCTGCTCCAAGAAAAATGAGTACAAGATATAGGGCCACTGTTGCACAGCTCCATTTTTAAATGAGCAATATCTGATTGAAGATCCCAGAATTCATACAGTTCAGTGTTTTGCTGTGATATATTGCCTACACTGCAAAATGTAGTTGAGTGCACTGATTATTTGCCTCCATTGAGTGCCCACAGCAATCGCCAAATTCTAGTATCCTTTACCACCCTTATATCTGTTTAAACATCTGTGATATCACCTGAGGGGCTGTACTTTCTAAATGAGAGATTTAATAAGCTGCAGGGAACAGGTTCACTAAAGAGCTGCTCTGCAGATAGGTAAAGAGAGGCATCAGGGGAGGACAATGTAGTGAAAAGTCTCACTGTGAATCTGCAGTGAGCAGGTTCCCTGTGTGTTATGGGAGCAGATGGGGAATGGCAGGACTGAGAATGTCAGAAAACTCATGATCTACGTCTCCTGGTTCAACTCCAACTACCTATACCTCTCCTAAAACTTCTCTTGACCTCTTCTCTACTTTAGAGCCCTCTACTAAAATCAATGTGTAATACCAGCCCTAATATCATACTGTTCCATATATATGTACCTTCCATATATATGAACCTATATATGCTGGCTGGAGATATTTTTGTGTAAAGTATCTCTTAAGGGTATGGAATGTGCAATTTTCTTTTTATCATGTGTGAACTCAATAGTGAATTTTGAGTATTTACCTCAAAAATTGCTTGGATATGAAGAATATAGCACACCAGGAAATCAAAGAGGAGAGCAGAACATTATAAATTGTTAATAAATCATTTGACTGTTACAAAACCCTATTTTTGTTCCTTCTAGTATTGAAATTGTGTTAAGAGCTTGCTGCAAGATAGTAATGTGTATTTGCTATTGCTGTTGAAACCTCGATTAAACCCCAGAGCCAAATTACCCAGGCTACACTTAGCAGTGGAACCACTTTGACCCAGCTCTCTTCTAGAGCAAGATGACTTGTTTAGTTTAATATTGTTCAGTACAAAATTGAAGGTTAGATTATCTGTAGCAGCTGCAAGGTTTAAGTGTGGCAAAAGCACTGTGAAGGATCAGGTCAGCCAGCTTCCATTATAGAAGATTAAGCAGCTTGGAAAATTTGACTACAATTTTTCAATGTTTATCTTTTAGGATACTCTTTCCCATAGTGAAGGTGTCTGTTGTTGATACTTATTGCAAACCTTTCTGCTTGACATAAACTGGTTTATTTTCATTGCCTTTTCATACAATTTCATCACAAACTCTCTTGGTTTTTTCCCATATGACACCTTTCTATGAGAAGAAACATTGACAGATATGTTCTGCTTGTACAGAGAATAGAGGTATAATACTAATGAAATGGCTTTTAAGTAAAACTAGTACTGTTACTTCAAAGAAGGCAAGGCTACACATGGAATTTGTCCTAAAGAATCTGCTCCATGGGGAATTTTACCAGATAAAATTTGTATAAATAGTATGTAAACAATATCTGGCTATAAATAATAGCACTCCCTAAATAGCACTTAAGGAAAAAAATCACAAGATCAGTCCAAGTCAAGGAGAGTAAGATCCATAAGAAACCCCTGGTCATTTCCAGTAGACACAGGACGAGGAACTCAACTTTTTATCACTCTGCTCTCATGGTACATCTCAATGAAGACTGAATTTTTCCAGCATCTTCTACATATCTGACTTCAGATGTCTTCCTTCTGGAGACACTCATGAAGCATGCTGTAAATGGTGCTTTAAAGAGATGTTAGAGAAAACAAATAACACGTCCATTGTTCCCTTCTCTTCCTTGACTTTGGAAAGCCATACAGAGAGGGAGACTGAAGGCTGTTACAGAGGCAGGTGGTGCTGCCTCTTAGTCCAATAATTTTCTGTCCAAAACAGCAAACAATATAGTAAAAAAAGGCAATGGGGAAGAAATTATGATGTCTGCTCCAGATCAGAAGGCTGAAGGATAGCTTTATTAAAACTATACTAAATTACATTAATATACTATTTAAAGAGATACTATCCTATTCTACATACATACTTCTTACTTACCTGTCTTAACTAACTCAAACTCGTGACTCTCTGCTGAGAGTCTGAGCCACAGCTGGATCCGATTGGTCACTGAACCCAAACAACCTTCACCAGAATCCAATCCAGCAATCACTTCAGGTAAATAATCTCCATACCACATTCCACATGGGGAAAACAAAGGAGCAGAGATAAAGATTGTTTTCTCTTCTCTCTGCACTTCTCCTAAGAGACAGAATTATGTCTCTCTGTCCAGAGAATGTGAATGCTACACAAACAATATTCTCTTTAATGAACAACTTAAGCAACAGTGTGGTGCTCAGTACTTCCAAAAAAGCTCCAGACTCTGGTGTGTTACCTACCACAAACACAGGTAGAAAAGTTCAAGCCTTCCAGCCTCCTTCCAGGTAATACACCCAGGTGCTTAACTGGTTCAGATGATGCTTGTTAATGGGTATGTGTGGTCTCATATTGAGATATTTGTAACAATTACTAAATATGAAAAATGGATTTTAATTAAGGACAGGATAGAAAGAAGGGGATTAAAGTTAAGAGCTCTCAGTGCAGTATCAATGTCTAGTAAGATTTTTCTAGTGCATATTTTGTTACTAGAAACTGTTATGGTTTCATGTAAGTTGGAATAAATTTCCTAAATGCAATGAGTCTGATATCAGATAGGATTTGGACAAACACTCTCCTACACACAACCTCTCAGAGGAACTCAGTGTCACACATTTATGAAGCTGTGTGTGGTAGACTAAGTCTATATTTGCTGCTGCAGCAAGCATTTACACCTAATGATGACAAGTGTATCCTCTTTATGTCATAAACAATTGATTTTGAAGCAAAGATAAGAGAATTATATATTATGTATTTTATCTGTAAAATTAATTAACTCCTTTGATTTAGTTGAGAAAGGTGATGTTTTCTGAAGTTCAGCTTTACTGAAAATTGACCTTTCCATCTACAAACATACCATTTAATTTACAACAGAAACAAAACCTTCAAAATTGTATTTACTCAGTAACTTTAATAAAGGTCAACCCTTTTCAGAAACAATTGTAAATGTGGCATTTAGGCTTCATATTTTGGAAAGTGTTACTTGAATCTTCACATCCAAATAGAACATTGTCTTTGAATTAAAAACAGCTAAATAAATAACAAAGAAATTTTACAGAATTGTCTACATCTCTGGTGTTGTAATTAGCCTTTAGCTTTTAGTCCCAGTTTGAAGGACAGGTGTCTGCCAACAAAGGCAGGAACCTCCCTCGGAATGGAAAATGTGACCCCCTTCTCTCTGAGTTATTAAAACTTTGAAATTATGGGGCTTTCAGGCAAAGGTATAAGGAAAGTAACAACAGTTCTTTACTAGCATGTATATGTACATTCTAGGGTGTGTCTGTACGTTATATGCACATTGTAGGGTGTGTCTATACTTTATATGTACACTCTAGGATGTGTCTGTACACTGTGTGCACACTCCAAGGTGTGTCTGTACACTGTGTGCACACTCCAGGGTGTGTCTGTACATTATATGCACACTCCAGGCTGTGTCTGTACATTACACATCCGTGTAAATCAAGGCGAGCAGCAGCGCCGGCAGCCCCAGCGAGCAGAGCACAAACCCAGCCCCAGCTCCCCTTGGCTGCAGTTCCGGGCACGGCCAGCAGGGGCGCTGCTGGCTCCCGGCCGGGCAGAGGGGCGATGATTCTCCCAGGGTGGCAAACAAAACAAAACAAAACAAACAAAACAAAATGTAACAGAAACTGCACAGCCCTAGCAGGAGCTTCAGGCTCAGGTGGACACAGAGTGCAGGGTTAAAGTGTAGTGAAAAACCCAAAGCAGCGGCTGAAAACACCAGGGTTGGGCAAAGGCTGCCCAGCTTCTGGAAGCTGCTGCACACAGCCAGGAGACATCCCTCCAGGAAGGGGGAGGGGGTCTTAGTCCCATTCCCGGTGAGGTCAGGTGTTGGAAAGGTCCCAGTTCAACAGCTGCCCTTGTGAGGACGAGGACTCCGCAGTGGCAGCGAATCCTTTGGGCAGAAACAGTCCGGCACCAAAAACCGCACCTCTCCACTCTGACCCCAAGAGCCAGAGAGCGAGGGGCCAAGGCCAGCCCCTCACCCACCAGCCAAAATCTCAGTATTTCTGCCCCTCCTAAGACAAAACTCCCCAGATAAGAGGGT
The DNA here is from genome assembly GCF_026979565.1 of Vidua chalybeata. Classification (NCBI taxonomy): domain Eukaryota; kingdom Metazoa; phylum Chordata; class Aves; order Passeriformes; family Viduidae; genus Vidua; species Vidua chalybeata. The sequence continues at coordinate 10,326,790 of NC_071543.1, read as the reverse complement.
AGCCAGCAGCACGCTCCCCCCCCCCCCGACCTCAGCCACTTCTTTTGCCTCTTAAGTACTGTCATTATCATTTCTTAGGCAATTAATGAGACAAAATTCCCTGAGAGAAAGAAAAAAAGCAGGAAAAATCCTAACCTCCAACACCTTTATACTTCTATGGGACTGTATTGTTGAGTCTTCTGTGACTAAGGTCAACTAATGTTCAGTACCTTCAGTACACATACTAAGAATGAATGTAATATGGTTTAAAAGGTCCACCCAGTTCAGCAGGAAATAGAACAGGCTTTTTCTTTGACCTTTAAGAAGGAGACTTGGAAAATTCATTGAAGAAAAACCTATTCATCTGAGATACACAGGCCCCAGCAAAGCACTATAGTGTACGGTGGACCTCAAGTGTGAGTAGCCTCACTGCAGTCAGTGGGTCTGACCGGTACTTGAAGGCAGCACTAGTTATTTATTATTTGTATTGTAGTTGAGCCTTGGGGTGTCAAGCTGGAGCACAGCCCTGCTGTGTAATGAACTAAAAAGCAAACAAACAAACAAACAACAAACACCAAAACAAAAACCCACAACAAAACAAAAACCAACCAAACAAAACCACCAAAGCACACACACACGCACACACACACAGAAAAAAAAATAATAAAAAACAAAAAAAAAAAACAAAACCAAACCACCTTACCAAAAAGCCCCCAGCCAACCAAAAAAAAAAAAAAAAAAAACCACCAAAAAACCCACCAAAAAACCCCAATGCAATAGATTATGCTAAAAAGCTGAAATTTTCAGGGTGGGTTCATTTTTCATAAAGACCTGTCTGAAATCAAAGAATCTAATTGCCTGGTGTCCAGGTATGGAAAGTGGCATCCAGGTGTGGAAAATACCATCCAGACAGAATTTTTTTGTTCTTTCTGTCTCATTCCAACTGTATAGCTGGAAGGACTGGATTTTTTAATCTGACAATTCTCAAATACAAACTATAACAAGTGGAGGCTATTTGCATGACAACACCTTGGAGTTTGTGCAATCTAAAGAGGAAATTGCCAAACAAGAGAGATAAGCAGAGATTTAAATCTGTTTTTTTTCATTCCTGGTTTCTCTCTGAAAAAGTATTCTTTCTTAATGCTAGATCCAGATAGAAAACTTTCTGCCATCTCACATGATGCTGTGATAGGAAAAAGGTTTGGAAGTCTCTGACTTTCTGAAGAAAACCCCATCTCTTACGAGGAATTTGTGATGTGTTTCAATGTGTAGATCCCATAAGCAACTGCAGAACCCTTCCAACAGCTTCAGTAAAGAAAGGCTTTACATAAATCCAATAAAAAAAGCTTACATTTGTCATCATATGATAACATTTCAAACTAGCATGTGGAAAATGCAGCCTAATAGAATTAACCAGGGAATTGGATGGCTCAGAACATTTCAGTCAGATTAATACTAATCTTACAATGATTTATAGTGTGAGGAAACTTTCTCTACAAAATAAACATACTGGAGTCAGTTCAAAAATGTCGTAACTGTTGACTTCAATGCTATTATACCTGGAGTGTACTAAAATTGTCTTAGCAAGAGCCCTCTTCTACAGTTTTTAACTACTATTAGTCCCATTGCCTTTAAGAGCCTAAATTAGTTGTGAATGAATCCAAAATTACTGTTTCTTTGATCTTCTTCAGAGTTGAATGCTAGTCCTGTGTTTTGTGGACAGAGCACTGTGGGCTAAAATTTAAGTTTGAGAGCTGCTGAAGCAAGAAATTTGCAGTGGCAACATAAAAAAAGCCTCTAAAACAAACTCAGTGTACAACATACAACAGGGCTAAGCCAGAAATACCTTTCTAGATGCAGAAACTGCTCTGGATTGTTGAAGTTCCTTGTGGGTTCAGCAACAGATAAATTCAAAAAGCTGCTTGCCTGCAAAAACAGGCAAAATTTGACCAAAAATGAATCAGCTTCCAGAATTATTGTCATTCAAGACAATCATCAGATTCTTCAACCTTGCCATCAGCATCTGACCTAAACCTCTGTATCCCTGAATCTCTTAAAACATCTCTGTTCAGAACCAGTTTAATCCTTGCAAGTCCAATGCATTACCTTGTGTAAGTGACACTGAGATAACTCTTCACCCCACTACAGTGAGCAATCCTCAGGAATGAAACACATGAGCAGAAAGGAACCCACTTCAAAGAACTTGGCAAATAAAGCACCTAAAATTAATATAAGTAAATATGTAATTATGTCCAGATAAAACAAAATGAAACACATCTAGACTGCTCCAGGAGAATTTCTAGCAGCTTTTCACAGGAAGACCAATTGCAGTTTGATATGAGCATAAGCACCTTCTCCAAGCTGCCAGGCAGCTGCTCGGATCTTGGAGGCACACTGTCAGCATAGGTGGACAATCCAGAGCCATGACAGATGAAAAAGAACAACTCCTGTTTCCTGGTGCATGATGCCTTATCCCACGGAAAGAGGAAGGGATGCACATTCATCTTTCCCTTTGCTTCTGAAGAGTAAGAGCAGCTTGTTGGTGGTCTTGCAGCAAAGTGAAGGTTCCATCCTTTCCATGTTTTGAATTTTATATTCTTATTTAAGGTTACATTCCTGGAATTCAGTTGGTCCCTAAAATATTTGTAAGCCTTCACCAACTGCAGAAGACAGTCTCACCAGACATGTTGTGTTAGATTTGGTAAGACCTCCAGAACAGAGCAGAAATAAGGTCCTGTTTTGTTGGGTCCTTGAAAACAGAGCTACATAGGTGCATGGACAAGACAAACTGGAAGAAAGTAAAGACACAAACACAAAGTGAAGAATGCCAGTGCAAAACCAGACAGGTTATAATTCTTGTTTTGTTTAGCTTTGGACTGGGGAAAAGGGACAAGCTATGAAAAAAGGGATAAGCTATGAAAAAAAGTATCATAGAATCCTTAAGGTTGGAAAAGACCTCCAAGGCCATTGAGTCCAACCTTTGAAAGCACCATGTCAAGTACTAAACAATAACCAAAGGTCCTTTATTTCAGCTGCTCTATACCTGCTTTATTTAGCTGAATTTTCCAGAGAACTCTCACACAGATTTTTACAAAAGTTACATACAAAGAAAGAGTATTTGTTGCACCTAATCCCATCCTAACTTGTATAGTTTTGCACACAGATGATTTAGGTGTTTTGGTTTGAACTGAAATATTGCAAATATTACTATACTAATTTCAGTTTTTTTGTCTCAGTACTACTAAAAACTGTCATCACTTCAGCCATAAAAGGTGTTTGATTCTGTATGAATTAACAGCTCCAATAATGAAAAGGACTTGTTGAAAGTACTTGACAGGGTTTTTTTACTGTAGAGTAGATTAGTAATATTTTGGATACATGAATTATTTATCTCACTACCAAAAGAACCTGAATTCTTCATGAAATGGTCCTGATAATATGGGTTAATGATAAAAGTCCTCTTGATCTTTCTCATGCTCACAGTAATGCTTGCTTCACTTTCATAAATTGTATTCTCAAATCTTTCAGGGCCCTTTGCAGTGTTGCCACTAAAGCTTCAATCTCACTCAACACAGTAATTAATCTCAAAGCTCGCTAGAGAACTCTTTACAATGTATTTTAAGTGACACTTCTGTCTTGTCATGTGTCATTTAGACAGTAATAAAATGACAATGGCTGGCACAAAACTAGAAGGATCAGACTGTATGTATTGGATCAGACTATATATATATATATGTGTGTGTGTGTGTATTTTATACATATATATATATATATATATATATAATATATACCATAATGCTAGCAATAAGGGAAAACAGTTTGGTCCAGTCAAGTTTTGAAAGTCCTTTAGTATATCCTTTCCCTTTTCCAGAACAAATGCCCTTCTAGGCTCAAAAGGGGAAATGTTGATATTTGAAAGCCTCATTGCTTTGAAGATGAAATACAGTCTAGTTTAAACATAAGAAGAAATAAAAAGAAATATGTGCATGTGGAATATGGGTTAATAAAAAATAAATGTTAAGTCAGTAGATGTGATTATCTAAAAGAAATACTAATAATTGCTACTGTCTTTGAGTCTGAAAACAGCTTTCACTGTTAACGAATACAATTTGGTGCAATTTACTGTGTTAAGATAACATATTTAGCAATATGCACTGTCTTGAACCAAGTAGTAAAAGCAATCTGCAAGTGAATACTAAAAAGGTTCTTGTACTAATGAAGAAATCTCCTTAACACAAAATTTCAAGAGACAAATATATCCACTGTCAAGCACCAGCTGTTCTAGAATTTTGTGTTTATTTTATAGATGCTATAGGTACTAAAAACGTGCCCGTCACCCTTTCTGATTGGGCATAAATATTTCAGTAAACAGAATTTTGAACATACTTATTTTGTATTTTGAAAGAAGAGTAAGAAAAATCCTGTATGTGTTTGTGCAAACACACTCAAACAATGCAACAGTATTTGTTGCTTGTATGGTATTTTTGAATGGGATTGGTCTTTGAAAACTTAGTCACAAGGGACTGCAGCTACTGCACTTGCAAACGTTAATGCTTCTGGCTGCCGTTCCAACGTTCCAGCAGCCTGCCAAAGGGTGATTGGGAAGCATTTGGCGTGCTGCACTATCTAGCTCTGATCACATTCCCTCATATTCTCCTTCCTCCTCTCCCTCCTTGGTTGACACAATTTTCCACTAGCAGTTTAGAAATTGAAGAGAAAAACTAACAAGTTTCCATTTATTTCTTAATATTCAGAAGTCCCACTGATCCTTCAGTAGGAGGTTTGCATATGAAAGGATGACAAGGTTGGGTTGTAACCAAAATTCATATTTGAAAAATGGCAAAATATGCTCTAAGCTTTAGAGAGGATTAGAATGCAGCAACCCCAGGTTTCTGTTCACCTGCTACTGTAATCCAGGCAGCTAGACAGCATAAAGTTATGCAAAATAGACCAAAAGTGTCCTATTAAAACCACAGTCTTGCTTAAAAGGTATTTATTTTCACATTCTTTCGAAAGAAATAAGCAATAAAGATACCATCGTACCTATGAAAAGCATGCAAAAGGCAATAAAAAACTGTAGCCAGTTATTGATATCCCAGTGATGCTATATTTTGGTGCTCAAGTATTTGGTATCCTATTTGTGGTTTCTACATTGCCTCACACTCCTTGTTAACATTTGATTAAGACATCACGTAGTGACTTGAAGGTGATATGGCAGCTGCCTCCAGGCAATTTAAAACAAAAAAATAGAGGTGTGATTGTGCCCACACACATATGGACTGTATTGACTTACACAGAACTGTCCTCTGAGACTGGTGACAGAAAGCCAATGAGTCTGGGGCATCATCTGTGCCCTGAGAAATGCTGCTCTGACTAAAGATTCTGCTGCCTTGTTTGGAGCAGTGTATTAACTCTCGCATAAACTGCCTGCACACACTTCTCTATTTTAAATGCAGTTCATTCTTTCATGGTTTTGTGAGCCTCTGTTTGATGACAAAGTAGCTCTTCGCTTGTCAAAGGCTGAATGCCACTTCTGTACAGCGCTGGAGCTTTTTGTGCCTAGCTATCAGTGCATGCCAGTGTTCAACAGCAAAGTGATGAATTCATAAAATGTGCTGGCTGCTCAGCATTAAACATTCTGCACCACTAGGATGTGATAATGATACTGACTTTTGAGAAAATGTTTTGGGGTTTGGTATTACAAAAAGTCTTTGTATCTTGGAGTTGATGCTCTAACCCTTACTAGTAAGAGGAGACTTCTGCAGCATCCCCCGACACGACCCACATCCCCCCCACTAAAGAGTGTCCTTGCTGATGTGTCAACTTTTGTCTAGAAGGGCTAGAGAAGGATTCCTTTCCCTTTTTACAGATGCCAGCAACAGAATAAATGTTCTTTCCCTCAAGACTGTTTTTGGAAAACAAGATATCACAAGCATTTGAGCAAACAAGCATTCTCACTGAAAGTATTCACACAGCTGTTTTCTAAGTGATGGCAAACCATTCAGGTACAGATCAGAAAGAATGATGTATGATGGAGTGACCAGTAACACTTCAAAAACCTGGAGGGACGAGGCTCATTCATTCAATATGTAAGGAAGATGAACAGCTCTCTTGCCTTTAATTCCTCTGGAGGGTTTTTGACATGAATATGTATATGCAGGCCCTGTTGTTCTCTTTATAGATTAAGTTTTGGAAAACTAAAAGAGTTTCTTATTAATGCTGAAGCTAGAATGTGAAAGCACAGCCATTGACTATATGTGGTTACAAAGTATATATTTTTCAACATGTAGGCATTAACTTGCTTACATCTCTGAATATAGTGCTAAACAGTTGCTCTTAGCAGTTTCTCACGTTTATTTGAGCACTGCATTCAAGTGATGGACTCCTGGAGGCAGAGTATTTTATGTCAGAGAAATGAGAAGAGCTGCCCTGAGTATGCAGCAGACAAAATTCTCTAATCTAACCTTCTTACATATAGGCTCCTGTATCTATATTTCACACAAAGTCACCAAGCTTCTAAGAGTTAGAGCTTCTGCTGCTTTCACTGATTTATATTGTTTTCAGGTACCTAAATTAGAAACTTGATTTCAGCAGGTATTATTCACAGTTTAAATGTAATGCAAAATGCAGCTATTCAGTGCAGATATTCTGACTGCTTTAAAACTGTGTTCAGGTGTAGAGTCAGTTACTTAACTGGGGAATCACAGTTTGTTTGTAATCTCTCTATTTCAGTTTCTTTACATCAGTCAGTCACCCCTGGTTGTGTAAACACAAAACTGCTAAGCCTTTTTTAAAAAAATGTCTATCACATAATGTGTTCTTTTTAGTGTTTGAGCCTGTGCCCATTGAGGTCAATGACAAAGCTTCTATTGACATCCATGATACAGAATCAGGCCCCAAGGCTCAAAGAATTGGTGCATTGTTAATCTCTTGGTGCTAGCAGGCAAAAGGGCTTGTACATGCATATCCCACTGCCAATAAATGAATGCCAAGCAGTCAGCATTTCTTGCACCCAAAGAATACATACTTCATATCCATATAGGATTTTAGAAGTCTAAATGAAGTACAGCCCCTCTCTAGGCTCCCAAAGATAATTTCTCTACCTTTGGATTAAGGCATCATTAATGAACAACAGAAATTTTGCAGAATTAATCAGACTAAACACAAATCTAGCATATTTTTGTATGGAAGAGAGGTAGTCTGTTTGTTCTATTATCTCCTCTGTCATTGATCCTGTACAGTACATTTTACAGGGTAAAGTTTTGAAACTATTAACTGCCCTGTTCCCCCATAGTACTTCACACATTTGATCGATTTCTAGTCATTTCATTCAGCCCTGACCTTGCTGTGTTAGTCATCTCTATGGTTCCAAATCCAGTTAATCTGTGCTCAGTGTCTGAATTTACAGCTGAACAACCAAAATATTTAAATATTAACTAACCTTTGCTTCTTTCTAAATTCTTTTTGGCTTCCTAAATTGTTATGGTATGATCTCAGTACTTTTCATGTGAACTGTACGGACATATCCTGAGGCCTGTAATCCTTTCTTTGGCAAAAAATCTACTGAAGATGGAAGTACACTCCCAAAATCTGCAAGGCTACTTAACTCAATCTCCCATTTTTTTCAGGAAACAGACTATTTAGAGAATACCTATTGATGTCTTTGAAACATTGAAAAGCATTAGGCAAGGGGGATAAGGACTGGCAAGGATATAGGCAGTTTTCTAATAATCTGAATCCATAGATAAGGAATATTATCATATTTATGTGAAATACCTTTCCTTTTAACGCTGCTCCTGGAATAAAAGAGATGCTTTTGAGATCAAACTACTTTTCATATCTAATGATTTAGAGTAGAAATCATAGCATCACAGAATGGTTTGGGCTGGAAGGGACTTTAAAGATCACCCAGTTCCAACCCACCTGCCATAAGCAGGGATACCTTCCACTAGGCCAGCCTGCACAGGGCCCCATCCAACCTGGCCTTGGACACTTCCAGGGACAGGGCAGCCACAGCTTCTCTGGACAATCTATCCCAGGGCCCCACCACCCTCACAAGAAAGAATTTTTCCTAACATCTAATCTGGATCTACCCCCTTTCAGTTTAAAGCTGTTCCTCCTTGACCCATCACCACAAGCCATTGTAAAAAGTTCCTCTCCAGCTCTCTTGTACTCTACCAAGCAGATCCTCAGAGGCCAAATCTGCTCTGGCGAAGTCCAGGGGAGTGAGATTTCTGTGTGCCCTCCTTGCTGCCTAAGGATCTAGAACTCCACCACTTCATGGTCACTTCATGTCCCTCCACTCAGCTGATGGAATCATGGGCTCTACTGAACAGAAGGAAAAGCCATTGAGCTGAAATACACACTAAGCCCTGCATGAGCAGTACTGCCCAGAGTGGAAAATGTATTCCTTTCACATAGCCACTTAACAGCACTGCTCACATTTTTAAGAATCAGTTTTGCTGCCTTTTGTGACAAAAATAGGCTTTCATTTCTCTCTTGCTTCTGTTTCAGAATGAGCTTTGTTTTTCAGAAAGAGCCAACACAGCTTCCATGAGCACATCAGATTCTTATAAGCAACTTCAACAGGACTGAAAGTTTCAGAAGTTTCAGTGTGTTACACTCGATAAACCTCACTGACAAGTTTCAGGCTGCAAGGACGTCACTGGGGGTACAATTAGAAGGCAGTGCTATCATTGAAGGCCTTGTTTAGCCTTTAAAGACTGTACTTGGGTGTGAGATTGGGGAGGGAGAGAATATGACTTCACTCTCTCAGGGCCCCAGACAAGCTGGCAGAACTAAGAGCTTGAAAGTGCATTTTTAATCTTAAAAGGAATGTTTGCTACAAGTAATCAAGAGATATATAGGATTCCACAATTCCGTTTTCACAAAGCTGCTGTGAAATATTTATTTCTGGGCCAGTTGGAAGTACTCAACCTTCTGAATTAGAAATATATTTCCTTTGTGTGGAATGTACACAAATGTGTATTGCATGTTTTTTTTTTACATGTGATGATCATGGCCTAATCAAAATAAAATTAGAATAGCATTCCTCTTTTTTGCATTTGACATCTAATGACTTGGAGTCCAGTCTGATGTCAGTGATGGTTTCTAATTCACTGTACAAGGGACCAAAACTTACCTAAAGCTTACTTTATATTACTTTATATATATATTCGTATTTCTAGACTTATCAATCAGATCTAGCCTGATGACCTTGAGACAGTCTGTGAACTTTGAAAAATGCTGTTGCTACTAAGAGCTGCCACTCAACTTCCTGTTGGCTTGAGTAGTCTAAGTGGTCCTGTATGTTCCAAAAACCTCACTAATTCAGCAAAAGTCTTTTGATGAACACGAACTAAACTGAGAGGGTAGATCTTCCCTGATGAACCAATTTTGGAAATTGTAGTTATATTTTGTCATCAAAATGAGTGTTGCTGACGGATATGAGAAGTGCTGTCAGCTGATCTTTGTGGTTTTAGCTTACAGCTACAGTTCTAACAAAATTATTTTCATGTATCTATTTTAGAAGATCATTATCACCTTATTTGAAATATAACATAATCAAGGCATATGTGAGTGTAAAGTTATGGGGACCAATGACTATTTGTAAATATGAGAACTACAGGAATAATCTGTTATGAAAAACTGGCATCTATATTTCATCCTGAAAATATGCAGAAATTTGTTGACTTTTGGTTCATTATTGTACAAAGTATGGAAAATGTATTCATTGAGAACAAGTGAAACAGCTGGATTCTGGTCTTGCTTTAAGTACCAATCTCAGCACTTACTAACTTCCCAATGTCATCTCCAATGTGAAATAGCTCTTTTAGCCTGTGCAAAGCTCATGCTGCAGTCGAGGAGGCTGTGGCCTGAGCTAAAACAGCAGAACATATCTGGAGAACATGATCACACTCACATAGCCCTGTGCCTACGTGGAGATGTCCATCATGGCCCAATGTTTACTTGGGTTGACAGTAGGTCTGCAAGGATGTTTTTTCAGACTGTTAATTGTCAGTAACTGGAGTTTCTTTAAGTATTGACTCATGAACTGGTCTGGAACAATTTCTTCCTTTTCAGAATTTTTTTCATCCTCTGAATTACAGTGTCATCCCTGAGCCTCTTTTTCCTAGTTAAGCAGGGTCTTCTCCCCAGAAATTGTATGTGAACTGCCCTGTTAGAGAAACACTGGACTGGTTAATTATTTGTGCACAGATCTGCCATTGACTGCTGGCTGAACAGGAGTTGAGATAGCTCCTGGCACTCTGAGCCATATTTTACAGCTACCCATTGTTGTATTTACAACAATGCAGCTGGCTGAGGTGACAGCTCTCAGCATTCTTCTGCAGAGGGACAGAGCATGTGGGACAAAGGGTCATCTACTGAGCGAAGGTATATAAACTGGCAGGTGGTTTCTAGCTAGAGCCACGTGGGAGATAAATGATTCAGAAACTACAGGGCCCAGGAGATGCAAATCTTGAAAAACTCTAGTCATTATGGTCCAATTTGCGAAGAATTAGAATAATGCCCTGTATCTTCCTTACTTAGAACAGATACTTGTTTTTCATGATCTCAACACATTAGTAAATCCATAAAAGAGAACATTTATCCTCCAAGCTGAATCTATAATCCAATCAGATGTATACAGCAAACACATGAATTCATGTGTGCCTTAAAGCAAAACCCCTCACTGAAAACTTCGGAGTGCTGCTCTACTTAGAAGTTGAATTCAGTTGCAAGAGCAAAGCCAGGTTCAAGGTTCATGGATATTTAGGCATAAAGGATTGTGTGAAATTGGTGCAATGGGGTAGACCTAAAGCTATGAATGAGCTTGCACTGAAAACATACCCCTTGGTGTTGCTGTCATTGGATTCCACCTTTGACAGCAGAATTTTTCCCTAAAGAATAAGAGAAACAAATGCTTTCCAAAAGATTTCCAGCATGTCACTTTTCATATATACTTAATACTTCAAAACCTTATAACAGCACTCCAGAAATTTACAACAGCAAGGGGACCTATTTAGCAATGCCTTCCCAGTAATCTGCATTTTTTTTTTCTTCAACAGCATAATTATGTTAGAAATAAGGAAAGCAACTGTGCATTCAAGGTCCAATTTAATAGGCCCCAATACTTTGCTAAAGCACTGCAGTGGATCAGTTGGAGTTAATTATTATACAAGATTACATTGCAAATAACAATGGTATGCCAAAGTAATGCATAATGTCTGATTTGCAACACAAAAGAGAGAAATTTCAAACTTAAGTCTAAAATTATGTCTTTGCATTTCCTCAACTCACTACATAACACTTGAAGTATTACAGCCCCAAAGAAACCTTGTGTAAGACTGGCCACTTCTTAGCTAACTCTTATGTGGTAACTGCCTACAGCTGATAAACAAGAAGGTCTTAAGGACAACCCTGAATTGTCTTGCTTTGGGGAATTTAATTAACTGGTTAATCGCTGTGAAAGCAATTGTAGAAGTGGATGCTGCTCCAAGTCAGTGTCATAACTTAGGTGTAGGAGGCAGAGCTGTTGTTTCTGAAAAGCAGTGATTTTTATGTAAACAGCTTTCAAGGTAGAACTACAAGGTGACCTCTCTGCCACTTTCTTCTTAAAAAAAAAATTCAAAATCCATGCTTTTGTTTTTTATACTTTCCAATGTATAATGAACAATAGTTTATGAATTATTTTAAACATAAAAATTCTAGTCCTTACTTTCCTGCTGTTCCCTAGCCTCCCTTGTATCTCAAGACTATGGATATGTAGGAACAAAATGGGCTATTAGCTTTATTCAAAGACCATTGAAGTCAATAGAATGCTGCTTAATGAATGTAATGGGTTTTAGATTAAACTCTAGGTTTCTGCATCACAAGTACCAAGGAAATAGCATCTGACTCATGGAAAGGAAGGACTTGACTTGATTTGCATTCATTGTTTTGTATTTGCTAAAAGACATAAATTATTATCTGAGATAGAGCATCCGTTATGGTTTGATGTTCTAAACAGTTCTCTGTAGCACCAGAAGGGCCTCCAGTAGCAAGGGGAACAATCACATTTGATATTCCTAATATTTAGAATGCAATATAACAGGTAAAATAATAATTTGAAGCAAGGAAATTTCTTATATTTTTAATTTAATTTTTTACTATTTAAACAGGGTTCTTCATGGAGTACATATGCATGTAAGCTAAACAGTAAAAACAAAAGTTAAATTGAAGATTCGGGAATACTTTTTAAGTGAAATGAATTAAAACCTAAACTTTAGTCTCATGGATGTTAAATCTGATACATATATCACTCCAGGGTGTGTAGAATTTTTGATCAGAATTTTTGTGCCATTACAAATATATTTACTGCATTTACACTGCAGAAATGTTGAACAGAGACCATTTTCCCTACTCCACAGCAGAATTTATTTCATTGATCTAAGGTGCTTTACACTGGATTAGGATTTGATCCAGTATATTTTAAAAAGCAACAGAAAGAACTGTGGGACTGTGAACACCAAACAGATGGGTGCCCCTTCCTTGACTTTGCCTGAGCCAGTTACACTGTGAAATCTGCTTTCAAACTTACTGAAAGTAATGGTTGTATAAACAACAGGGCTTCATCATCAAAAGTAGGGTGCTTTAACAACATCATGAGTTAGACTAAGTTCCTAAATACAGACATTCAGTGATACCTTCATGTTAGAGTGCTCAGCTGTTATTGAGTGTTTATGAGGACCCAGGAGAATTCAAAAGAGGATTCTAGCAGTTCACATGTTCAAGAGCAATTTTGGGTTAAACTGCTACTAAAACAACATCTAACAGATGATAATAAATAAATACATATCTCGTTTCCTGTAAATCAGGTCTGTAGACTCCTTGGGACATTTCTGGTCTACTTCTGAAGAACCTGCAAAAGGCAATTGAGGAGAGTAAATCTATTGCCAGCCAACTTCAGTTTGCTATATAAGGACCACTGCATATCTTCTGGAAAATGCTTAAGACTCTTCAAACTGATATAAGGTGGGAATTGCTATTACAAAACCCTTCTGCAATTGTGGGTGTTTTTTTGCTTTTTATGCCTTCTGTTGTGCTGAAAGAGCAATCAAACAGGCAGTCAGTTTTATGCTGTAATTATCAAGACCCAGAACAATTGCTACAAGGTGTGACTTACAAAACCAAACAACTTTTAATTAGAGATGGAAGTTTCATAAAGCATGAGAACACTTCTGTTAACACTGGCTATATTGTTAATATCAGATATTTTCAAATAATAAGCCACTGGGTTTCTGAATGATTTGCTTTTCTCCCAAACACTGCAGATTATTAGAACCATGTTGTTGTTCACAACAACCTAAGTGTACAACTGTAACCATCTTGCACTCTCAGTCCACCTCACTGAAATCAATGAAACAAATCATGTTGGATGAAACTCAGCTCTGTGCAGATGGACAATGTAAGTCCTTCACAATATGACAAGTATGCTTTTGTTGGGGGTTAGGTTTCTTGCCTTTTGTTCCTTTTCAGTTATAGAATTTCTTCCCATAAGTTGCAAGGAAGCACAAACGACTGGGTACTTCAGAAACAAAAGAAATTACCAAGCTCAGGAGACGAGGGTATCTGGTCACACTCCTCTTCTCTGGGAGTTTCTCTCTGAGGGGAGAGATACCAGGAGAATTAGGCAGGTAAAGAATGGGGGCTGGGAGCAGCTGTTAGCTCTCTTTCCCTCTCTCTCTGAGCTGAGGAGAGGACAGTCGGAGCTGCCGTTTGAGGAAAGGAAGCCACTGCCACTGCCATAACCCAGCCTGGGGCTGCTTCTGCTGTGGGCTTGAGCAGCCACTGAACTGGGACCTTATTGACACCTACCTCACTAAAAGAGGGACCTATCCCCATCTGCTCGGGTGCCCGGGATCCTGAGCCTGCCTTTCCCAGCCCTGCTCAGAGCTGGGTCACCATTTCTTTGGTACTGCTCTGAGTTTTTTCTATGCTGCAGCCCTGCACACCCTCCCCTGCCAGGATGTCCCCCAGTTACAGCTACCGCTGCACAGCTTCCGATACATCTCATCCACCACCCCGGGACTTTTGCTCATGCCTGCCGTTCCAGCTTGGTGCTCCTCAGAGTCCTGCTGGGCTCCGGGATCAGCTGCCCCAGGGTTTGTGGAGCAGAGCCTCTCCTCCATCCCTTCCCGCCCGGGCCAAGCCGCCATTGCCGCGTGCTCCCCGGGCCCCACAGCGCCCCCTGCAGCCGCGGGGGAATCACCGCACCTGCCCTGCCCGCCGGGAGCCAGCAGCGCCCCTGCTGGCCGTGCCCGGAACTGCAGCGCAGGGGAAGCGCCGCAGCCGAGGCTGTCCCTGGGCTCCTGGTTCTGCTCGCTGTTAACCACGGCTGCTGGTGTTGGTTTGCCTTGTTACACCTACTAGTAAAGAACTGTTATTCCCATCTCACATCTTTACCTGAGAGCTCCTTAATTTCAAAATTATAATGACTATGATTCGGAGGGAGGGGGTTTACATTTTCCATTCCAAGGGAGGCTCCTGCCTTCCCTAGCAGACACCTGTCTTTCAAACCGAGACAGATTTAAAGACTCTGTATTAGATTTTTCAGTATACAGGGATCGAAATTTCCAGCCTATGGGCTACACTGTAATGTTGCAATAGGATGTCTTTCTCTTCCTATGATTTTTCTCTGTTGCCTTCTCAGATTCTGGACTGTTCTGTAAATTCCCTGTATTGACAGTTTGCTATCATCCTTGGTGGTTTTCTTCTATTTCTTACCTTGTTAGACTTTGAGGTGTTGGAATTGGATGGTAGGCAGGTCTCCAAGTGAGAGGGATAAAAAGGTCTTAAATTACCAGAGCCACTCATTCTTACCATATATGCTGTATGGACCTCTTTCTTCTAAGTAAAATGCTTTCTTTTCATAGCAGTTACATAGGGAAATCTTTTCACATTCAAAGTGATATTTCTTGGGCAGTGACAAAGCAAGGGAGAGACCAATATCCCACAAACACTATGTTCCCCAGAAGAAGACAAAGTTCATTTTCTGTCTAAATTCCTTCCCATATTAATTAATACTTTGTTTATATTAATTAAATGAATTCTAAATAAAAAGAGAGTTGATTCCTAGTTCTGCAAAGGCTCACACCAAATGTAAAACAGGTTCTTTGAACTTAGAAGAGAACTGAATATCAGTTTTCTGCATAACTCTAAAAATTTTATAATTACCAGACTGCTGGCTTAGGGAAGGATAGGAATCTCTGTCTGATCAAGTGGGGAAAAAAACAGAAATCCTTAAACCTCTAGTGAAAATTTTAAATTCTTTTTGTCTAAACATCTATTTCTAAGAATCTATGTGCTGTTTTCCAAAGATGTTTTCATTAGAAGACACTTCTGCAGATTTGTATATATGGTAATATACAAATGCACACAGGTAGGAAAACAGACTTTTGATTGGCAAACAGTCAACTGAAGTGATTATTCACTACTTGGATCTAAACTAGATTCTCTTTAAGAATAATATATTTCAGTAATTATGTACAAAAATTAAATATTCAGTGGTCAGAGGTTTCGCAATTGAAATGGGTAAGAATTGAATATAACACCCAAGATTTATTGAAAACTGTATTCATAGGTACAAAATAAAAAGAGAGTATCTACTTTATTAACATTATATAGGGGATACCACCACGCTTTTATTTGATTTACTGCTTCCTGATGTAATAAATATAGACGAGCACAGCAAAGTACAGGTTTAAGTAAGAATTGCAGGGTTGTGTTATGCCAGCAGTGCCTAGTGTACAGTTAATCGGAAAGCAGAAGGTAATATAAATTGTTTCTGACATTATGGGACTATAATAACACTACATTTCCAGCACAGCTCCGTAGCTCTTAGAAGTATGTATCCTGAAGATACCACAAACCCAAGAAATATGAGGATATTTGTCCATACTGACTGTTTCCACATTTGTGTCTTAGTTGTGCAATTGTAATAGATATGTTATTACTGTTACAGTCCATGTACAGTTCTGATAAAAGTTGCTGGATTAATTCACTTCCGCTACCTAAAGTTGAAATAGATTCCAGTAATGCAGTAATAACTTTTATTTATTTAAAATTTTCCTCTTTGACCCTGTTCCTATGCAAATCTTGATCAATCTTCCATGTACTAGAACATATTCCTAAGTGCCAGACACAATTATTCTGCCAGGATGTATCTGGTACAATCTTAGCTCCAATGACAGGAGTAATAAACCTACTACACAGTTTTGTGGTTTTAGGATTTCACCTGTGAACTGTTCTTTGGAAAAAGTAATAACAACAAATAAATGATTCAAGTAGTCTCTGAACCTGTCTCTAAAACTAACCAGCAAAAAGTAACTTTCAGAGAACTTTAGATATACCGTAAAGACTCATAATGAATAAGAGGAGGAAGTCTTTCTTGAGGCAGCAAGGAACAGCTTTTTTTGCAATGAATTCTGAATATTAATCCCTACAGTGTTTTACTAGATAGTCTAATGCATTTACTCTGCTAATTCACATAAAATTTCCAACTTTTAAAAACAATTATTTTGGCAAGAATATTGTGTAGAAGACAGTTTTATAGATTAGCTGTAAACCGCACAGCAGAATATTTGTTAAAAGTGTTTCTCATCTGCAGCTTTCTAATTTCATTTTATGTCTCTGTTATTGCCTAGTAATGAAAGGTAAACAGGAGAGCTTCAATAGTTTGTTCTATGGCTACTCATAATCAGATCTTAACTAGATGTCCTTTTGACCTATTTTCCAAAATGAAGCTGTAATGTTTGTATTAATTTTCCCTTTTGACACTGTACTTTCCCCTTGACTCCTTCTATCAGTAGTTTCATCTTGTCCCTGAATCCCTTTTCATCTTCGCTTCTGTCTCTCCCCACTATCACTCTATCTGTTAACTGTCTATTGTAGAATTAATCAGTTTAGCTAATCATAATGCTGACATTGACATAAAGTTTGGTTAGTTGTGTGTCGTTTGCTTTTATGAAGAAATAACTGGTTTAAAGCAAGCAAACAAAAAATAGTGCAAGACACATTTGATAATACATTTATTAGCAATTATGATATGATTTGGATCACACTGGGAGAAACACAATATTTGTTAGAATCTCTCTGCCTGAGCTTCTCTCTTGCAATTAGAAATAGGAATGACAAAAGTAATAAAGTCTGCTTAGTGCAGTTAGAGTGAAGCTTCAGCAACAGAATCCTGCTGTAGATTCTGCCATGATTTTATGCTAACACTATGGGTTTAGCCTAGTAATATCAAAAAGCACAGTGAGACTGCTATGTCCCACATTCCATAGCATTTTTTAATCCACTATTAGACATTACAATGAAAACACATTAACTAATTATAAATCATTAACTTCTCCTGCTCAGGTAGATACTCTGCATCCCCAGTGTCCCAGAACACCATAAATCATCTAAACACGAAGCTTGATTATCCTGCAAAATCTTGGTTGTATTTAGTAAGGGAAGGCTTGGGAAAGCATCTGGTATGGCCTCAATGAGTTACCATGGAACTCATTAATTCACTGAGCATCCCTAGCAAAGTATATAAAATATTTCCATGGCATTGATATCCACATAAAGGCAAGTAATCTACCATTTTGTCCCAGGACACACTGGGTTCACTGTAAGAAAGATAAACTGGGATGAGGTCTCTGGATTTCTCCAAAATCCATATGGAATGGCTGTTGTGCCATTTGTACCTGCTAATCATGCCGTAAGGCTAACTGCATAAGCAAAAAAGCAAACTGCATATTCCAAATGCTAATGAGAATAGTAACAACAACATGTAAGGGGCTTCAGAAGGAAGAATGTGGGTGATAATGAAAATTTGTCTCTCAGCACAGATATATTTTGGATCACCACAAGACTGTCCATTTGTAGATTAGACTGTGAAGCACCATTTTATTGGAGACAAGGTACCCACCCTACTGGCAGTGTGTGAAACTGAGACTGACACATGCCACATTCATTCATGGCTATTTTATCTCCTCCCTTGTTCTAACATCTATAATGTTATGCATAATTCCTTTCATAATTTTTTCAGTGCACCATCAGCTGTCAGTGTGACAGGTGGCCGTCAGCCTGCAATACTTAGCTGCAGAGATGGAGAGAACTTTGCAAGAGCAAGTGAACAGGAAAGGAAGAACATAGGGCCGCTAGCAAAGCACACACAAAAAAAAAAAAAAAAAAAAAAAAAAAGACAGCAAGACTTTGTAGTGAATACATTAGAAATAGGCTGGAGGTGTACGGGTGAATAGGAAAGGTAAGTAGTTTGGAAGAAGACAGAGAAATGATTTGCTAAGAGGAATGTGGTTCTGACAACTGTCCTTAATGTCTAAACTTCCTGTACCTGTCTGTAGCTTGCAGATCTGCTGTCCTTACCAAAAGACATTTGTGAGCAGAGTGCTCTACAGCAAAGCCAGGCTCCTGCTCAAGATGCTAATTCTGGGTCTGAAACATGCTGGTTAGGTGAGATGGGCCAGTGGTTCTCCCTGATTTTTAAATTTTTTATCTGTAAAAGAAGAATATAATCACACCTCATGGGGATGCTTACAGGAATTCACAGGTAATATGTGTTAAGGGCTTTGAGCTTGAGGAGTGCTACAGATATAATCATGGACCTTATACCCCACCTGTCCACACAGAGAACCATTTATTTAGAAAGAGAGATAAAGTGACAACTGCCATCTCAATCTAAATAGGGAACATTACCATTCACCCTGCACCCTGATCCCTACCTCTGCCTGAACTGGAACACTCTCCATCTTCTGGGAATGATTCTCATAAAGGAACACAACATGAAGGAACCAACGCACGCACCTTGGAGTGAGCAGGTGTCACACATGTCACTAAAAGCATATGTTACACTCCTGCATCATGACTGTGGTGCCCAGCTCTTCACCTCTACCTCTGGCTTCCTTCAAAAGTAGTAGTTTGAATCTCTGATGTTTCTCATCAGCATTTGTGCAGTAATCTGCAGCAATCTTCAATCTTACACCTTGACTACTTACATGATGCTACAGCCAGTGGCATTGGTTGACTATTTTACAAATGCAAAGCCAACTGCATTTAATATTATCCCTAACTGAACTGAACATCAACCCAAATAATGCCACAGCCTAAGATTAAAAAAAAAGAAGCAGAGCAGCACCAACGTAAAGTGACCTGCTGAAATCAGAGGAAAAGCAAATATTAAGGGAAGAAGAGTCTTTGCTAGGCCTATGAGATGGACAACTCCACCTAGTATTACTCTTCTGTCTCCATTTTGTACAGTTTTGTGAGCCCCAAAGCAGCAAAAAGAAAAGCACTGTAGGATCCATACAGCGAAGTGTAAGGAGATGGGTGAAAGACAGAGAACCTGACTCAGGCAGACACACAGCAGATCCCTTTGGATACGAAGGCCAGGGGCATCTCAGGGCTGGTGTTCAAGACACACGGGATGTCCGCCACCCATCCCCCTGCTCCCCTGTGACCACCAGGTTAGCCCTGCCCAGTGCTCTGTGCTGGGGCAGCTCATCAGCTGACACACATGTTGTGTCTTTTTCCAGCATCAAGGATGAAACGAGGAGACTTTATTTGAGTTCCTTCATTTAGAGGAGGTTGGGAAGGACCTAACATTCCCTCGTGTGGGATTCAACTCTTCTTGTCTTTCTTCACTTCGCAGCACTGTGGGCGGATGATGCTTCCCTGCTGATGCGCTGGCACTGGAGGAGGGATGGGGAGAACTCGGGCGCAGGGCCGGCAGCCCCTTCGGGAGAGCGCACGGTCCCTCGGCATCCCTTGCTGTGGCCCCGTCCAGCCCTCCCTCGGCAGCCCCTGCGCTCAGTCTGTGCCCAGCCCTCTCCCCTCAGGAGGGGCCGGCGGCACCCGCCTGCCCCGGCCATCACCAGGCCTCCCGCCCCGAGCCGCCTCTTCTGCCTCCCGGCCCACAAGTTCTGGGGCGCCCGCAGCGCCCACCGGGCACGGCACCGGCACAGGCAGGACGCGGCCACCTCGCCGTCACCCCCGGCCTCCTCCGCCGGCCCCGGCTCGGCTCGGCTCCCCGCCCCTCCTTCCTTTCCCCGCTCCCTCCCCCGCCCGCCCACAGGCGCACGCACCGCACACTCTCTCCTCTCTCTCTCTCTCTCTCTCTCTCTCTCTCTCTCACACACATACACACACACATATCGAGCCGATGCAGCTTTAAAGGGGCAGCTGCAGCCCGGGGGCCGCCCCACGTGAGGCCGGTGCGCTCCCGCCGACCGCAGCCCCGAGCGCTGAGCCGCGGCCGGAGCCGCCGGGGCTGGGCGGACGGGCCGAGCGGAGCGGAGCCGAGCGGCTGCCAGCCCGCCTCACGCCAAGTTTGATCGATAACCCCCTCCCGGCCCGGGCGGAGCAGCCTCGGCGGCTCCGCTACCCACCATCTTTGGGGGAAGTCCCTGCGTTGGGGGGGGGCTGCTGGCGACGGGGGAGAAAGGCAATCTCGCAGCCAATGAGCCCTGCTAGACTGGGGTGAAGACGAGAGCAGAGGGATTTGGGGAAGGAAAGAATAAAAAAAAAGAGACGAAAGGAGGGGGACCATCCTCCCCACCACCTCCGCCAGCATCGCCACCACCGTTGACACCGCTCCGAGTCTCCAGTTGCGCCCATGCCTGTGCCGCCAGTTTCGGTTTAGGGGCTGAACCGCAGGGGCTGAAGAAAATGGGGCAGAGCGCGCCCCGGACCCTCCTGCTGCTGCTGGCGGGGCTGCTGGGGGAGGCTCTGGCGGGGTTCCCCAGTACCATCAGTATAGGTAAGCGCCCGCCGCGGCACCGCGACCCGCGCCTTCCCTGCCAGCCGGGGGGAAGTTGTGTGGAGGGGAGCGGGGGGCGAGCCCGGGCCCCGCGGGGAAGGAGCCAGCCCTTCTCCGCTTCCTTCCCCTTTCGGAGGGCGAGAGGCAGCGGCGGTGCCCGGGCTGCGCCGGCGGGCGGCTGCGAGCGGCGCCGGGCTGCCCGCACCCCTCCGAGCGGCGGGGATCGGGTCCGCGCTCTGCGGAACCGTGCCCTGGGGCAGCGCATCCCGTGGAGCACATAATGTGAGAGAGTCGTGGCGTGAATCTGTAGCGACGTGCCCGAAAGCCGGGGCCGAGCGAGCCGTGAGGCTCAGGGCAGCGAGTGAAGCCGGGGCTGTTCCCTGCCGTCCCTCGGAGCATCATTTCTCTCGGCCGCGCTATCGCTCCACCAGACCGTGAAACCGCACGTTTGCCACGCCGCACGCCGCCGTGTCCCCGCACATAACTACAGTGGCGATATTTCGGTAGCCTGGACAGGATTTAGGAGCCACGGTTCCCCAAGTTAGACTTTTAAATCTCTGTGTGGGCATCCATGTAGAAGTGGCCTGGTTTTCAAGGTGCACCTGCAGCTCCAAGCGACTCTCATTGCTCAGGGGGCACCTGGATGTGGTGTGTGGCTTTAAAAGCCTAACTTTGGACTTGTAATATGTATTTCATGTCAGAGTTATGTGCTCACGTTCAGGCTGCTCCTGTTCATTCTCTCCTGCAGTGTGCAGCAGGCAAATATAACTTATTGCCATTGTTTCTCCTCAAAATTAATTCTGAAAAACCTTTTTCCTTTTTTCCTTTTTTTTTTTTTTTTTTCTCCTCACCTAGGTGGACTTTTCATGAGGAACACTGTTCAGGAGCACAGTGCATTTCGATTTGCTGTGCAGCTATACAACACAAACCAAAATATCACAGAAAAGCCCTTCCATTTGAACTATCACGTAGATCACTTGGACTCTTCCAACAGTTTTTCAGTGACAAATGCTTGTAAGTAAATACCTGGTTTTAAAAAATATATTAATTTGTTATCTATCCTACATTCAGTTCCCTCCTGGTAGCATAGAGTTCTTGGTCATACAATATAATGCAACAAATGTGTGTAGTGACTGGAGGTTTAGTGGATTTGCAGCATTATATGGAATACCTTAGGAAAAGTTCTCTTACCACTTCATCCCCTTAGTTTGGTTTTTCAGGAAAACAACCATGTTGTTGACATAGCAGTGCTGGGTAGCTGCAATCAGTGAATTGCTGCTGAAGTAAGATGCCTTTTCTGTTGAGGCTACAACCTAGCTGTAAGAAAAGGCATAATTTGCAAATAATACACTATGTAGGGAAAAACCAGAAACCACTGTTTAGAAGTGACCTTGAGAGGGAGAAGGCTAGAGGGGCTTACTTGCCTCATCTGCCTTGAAATACTGAGTTGTTTTCTTACAGTGAGAGTCCTGTGAAAAGCTGAGGAGACTGTAAACTGACACATACTGTTAGAGCTGAGGGGAGAGAAAATGGAATCAGAACACTTGGACGCTAGGAGAAATAGCTCTGCACAAGCTGTGCACTTGTAGAATTTGAGCTTTTATTAACAGAAGATGCAAAATAGAACTTTGAGTATTGCTAATGTGGTGTAAAAATGCAGAATCTCTGTCAGAAAGACTTGTGCGTGTTCTGCATTTTCAAAAGTATTCCTTTACCAGTAGTAGTTCCTGGATATTTGTTTTACTGATGTATCCAAATTCAATTCTATACAAGTTTTATTGTAAATCTTTGAAAATGAAAGGAGTCCTCTTCCAAGGTAACTAATGCACTTTGCACTGTGGAGATACATGTCTGCACATGATCTAATGAACTGCTGAATGCAATGTACTAATTTCACATTATGACCAGGTTTCCTCTCACAGTTTGCAGGTTTATACTCACAGTGTAAAATGGTCAAAGAGGAAGCATTGTACTGAAATAATGAAGTACCGGAGTACAGAAAACTAGTATTTTTTGCTTTAAAGCAATTCTGTGTTTTGAATAACGTATTTATTTATTTTTTTATTTGCAGGAGATAGAATAGTTCTTACATTCCTGTCCCACTGTATATTCTGAGAAAGTTGATGGTTAGAAAATACACAGTAAGGAAATATTTGGACAAATTTGGATTGATATTCTAATATATCCCCCATGTGACTGCTTCTTGGTAGTGCAGTGTTACACTCTCCAAAGGACTTTGAAGTAGGACCTTTAAAACTTTTGCAGAGGGGTTAATTATGTAATATACAATAAAATATACTTGGTAAAGTGGGAAAAAAATGGTAAATAAAAGCGTGTCTCTACTTTGCATCTTATTTTACTAATCCTATCCAGCTTCAACAGCTCTTACAACAAACATCAGACTATTAATCCTTAATCAGTGTAATCCCTTCAAGAGGCTGCATCTCAAGCACAGTTTCCTAAATATCAATTATATGGATTTAAGCTAAATACATTGAACTGCTTGGTTGATTAATTATTAATTGTTTTTTAAAAGTTGTTACCAGCTCTTCTCCCACCAACAGAAGTAATCCACACACTTGTTTAGGGCAGTTAGTATATTTAGTCAGTGTTCTACTCATCTTTTGACATCTAATGATTTTTGTCAATGCTTATTAAAAGCTGTGGCAATTTTAGTAAAGTGAGATGGTTTTCTGTAGTATAGGGCTGCATGTTCCAACACCCATATTACCAGTATAGTAAAAATGAGAAAACTTAAATCTCTAGAGAAACTGTAGACCAAAGAAGATTACCTACAGTAACCTATTTAAAAGCAGAAGATGTGAAAAAAGAAACAGACGAAAGAAAATGAAAAGGTGACCTTGTCTGTACTGTGTCAACCATCTCATAATACTGTTGATAAGAAAAGAATACAGTGAGTCCAAGTCACCACTCATAGGCTTCAGTAGCTCAAAATATTAAAAAAACCCATCAGAACAGTTATTCTTTTGAATCTGGTACCAATTATCTTTCAAAGTCAGAACACTTATGTGTACCAATGCATTAGGATGAATCCTCACACTACCTGACCAAATTTCTAGCCTTTAACCATATCCTATGGGAGTGGCAGATAATTTCAGTGTGCTCCATATCCATGAAGGAATTCTTTCCACAACATTTTTACCTCACTTGGGGTAAGCATATATTGTCTCCAGTGCTGTCACACAGCCGTTTAATCAATATTTGCAATTGGCAGGGTTCCATAGGAGAGAAACCTGCAGTGGCTCTGCCTTCACTGGGGAGGGAGGCTGAGGCTGACTTTGTGGTGGGATATGTACAGAAGCTGAGAGGAAATTGAAGAAAGGAGCATGTGTAGCCTGAGCCTAGTGCCTGTACTAGTCAGTATCCATAAAAGAATACTTTTCATTCTCTTTTGCATAGATTTGTATGAGCGTGACTGTAGTAAGTGTTCCTGTGTGCAGGGATTGAGGGGAGCTCTGCTCAGAAAGACTTAGGTTCTTACTGTGCAGCTGCACATCCTGCTTGATGCAATCTGGTGCATTCCAGAGGAGAAAAAAACCTCTTCTGAAGTATTCTCATGAGCCTGAGAAAAATAGCCCACCTCTGCTACGGCAGATTTGGCAATATCCCAACCTGGGAACAAACTTGTTTAGAAGCAGAAGAAAATTCCTGCCCTAAGCCCCTCCCTCTCATTCTTTTTTCAGTTAAATGATGCATAGTCTGATTTATGTACATGTATTCCCTGCTTCGCTGCTAGCACCAAGCCTCTCTCTGTATATTTAATTTACACACATTCATACAGTATTTATCCACTCTGTATTTATCTGCCCACTTATTTATTTAGCTGTATGATATCTTAACAGAGAACAAATGCAAACACAGATGAAAATTCTAGTGTATTTAAAGGTGAATTGAAGTTTATCATTTGGCTCTAGGGAAATTATTACATTTCTTAAAATATGCAGCTTTTTGCTATCAGTAGAAACAGAAAGCAAGCTAACTTGACCTATGAATTTATAAAATCAAAATCGGGTTATATTTTCTTTAAAAATGCTCATGTAGGGAGTGAGCTAGCTTTTTCAGAATAATATGAATATGACAACTCAAATATATAAATTTGTCACTGAAGCAATATCTCCCATGCATTTCTCATAATCTGATGAAGGATGTTCGTGTTAATGTTGAATTGTGTGTATGGCTCTGTAGATCACATTCCCTAGAAACAACCCACGTCTGTCGTTCTGCTCTGCACTTGTAGTGCACTATACTAACACTGCTCCAGCCTCTGCAGTGTCAGCTCATTAGCACACAGATCTCATATTCCCTCTCTGCACTGTCATTGCAAAAAATTGCTGTTGTACACCTTTACAGCCAACAAATGTGCACTTGCCTTATGTACAATTTTCAAGAAATATTTAGAAAAGTAAACTAAACCTCATGTATAGTCTCCCTTGAATTTCTCAAGGCATTTTTTAATGAAAAGCATAGTTTTCATTAAAATCTCTTGATCATGTAATGACGGTGGTGGGATGTGTGCAGATGAAAGGGGGCTGTGATTGTAGAATTAATTAATCTACAGACAAATTCCATCTCTCAGCTCAATCTAACCTATCAGCTGCAAATTCTTGTCCCATCAATTTTTCTGAGTTTTTTCCTTATGTATCTTCTAAATCCAGAAAGCTTTTTGTATTTTACCAGATATAGATGTGTAGTGGGGTTTTTTTCATGAGCATTCATTTATCAAGAGGGAAAAAAAAGAGGGAAGATGCAAAGACATGCTAACCTTAGGTTGCTAAAATACTGTAGGTGGTTGTATCGGCACTTTCTTGAAGGGGTCTGATTTCAGACTTATAAAAATTTACTTTAGCATCCTTGCAGCCCTTGTGTTTAATCCTAAAAATTCAGCTTGGAAGATTTTAATGGGAAAAGTGCAAGTTCATTGTTGTGAGAGTGTTGCAGAAGATGATACCTCGGGACAAGTATCAGACAGTTTTTGCAGTTTAACTGAGCTACTCCCTCTCCCAAGGCACAGGTGTGGGGGTGTGTGTGCTCACATGCACCCTCACTCGCACTCGAACACACGTGCACAGGCCCACGTTCTCTTTAGGTGCTGTTCAGCATTTCTTTTTGCCAGTGGGCAGATAATTTGCTTCCCTTGCATCTGTGTGCTCTTTGGCCAGCTGGCAAAAGACACTGATGCTGCAAGTGGTCAGCTCCCTTCTGCCAAAAGCATGAGCATGTGCTGCTGAAAGCATTGCCAAGTTTGGGCTGGGTACTGGTGGTTTTGCGGGAGCAGCAAGCACAGGGGAGATGCCTGAACTCTCCCAAAATGGAATATACTCTGGTTTCTCCAGTGTTCTGTGGTAAAACACCGAGAAATGTGCTTTCTACACAGCTCTGCTCATTACAGACCACTGAAAATGCTATTCATGCTGCAAAATGCGCTCAAGTATCATGTGTAACTGCTGTATGACCACAAAAAGCAGCTGGCTTCAGTTTAGGGGTCAAAGCTTTTGCATTATTAGGTCTAGGTTGAAATGTGAAAGGTGTGCTCCAACTACTGTTTGTTTCCACTTCATGGCAGAGCAGGTGATTTGTCATTAAACTTAATGTGATGTCAGTGTTAGCAGAAGGAGCCATACCACTTTCAAACTATGTTTTATTATTTCTTAAATTAATTTCAGAATAAGCTTTCTCTCCTTTGCTGGATACATTACCCTGATGTACTGTTTAGATTAGGGTGCCTTTTGACTCACACAGTAGAGATGGAAAAAATACCTTACATGGATGGACACTTTTTTGAGAAACTCTGAGTTCACCAAATGAATAAAGAGTAAAGCATGGTAAGGAGTGCCATTTACTTATTTAGTTTTGGAAAGATTTTGTGCAGATGCAGATACGAAATTGTTCAGTTTTCCTCTGTAGCACTGGGCCTGGAGGACCCATGGGGCTCTTAGGGCAGGTTGGAGAGCTACTGATGAACTACCCCTTCCCATGAAATGTATAACAGCTGTAGTTTATCTCTGGGAGGAAATGGAGATGCCATGATGGGAAACTAGCCTGTGACAGAAGCTTTTAACAACAACGAAAAAAGCCCCACAGTTTTGTTGAAGGCTGATTTGGGAGCTTGTCCAAGAGCTGCAGAAAACAGTGGGTTTCTTTCCTCTGGGTTCACTGTGTTCAGTGTCTGGGAGGTGGGAGGCCATCCTACTGCCAGTGTAGGACTGTTATGCAAGAAGGTGCGAAATGAGAGAGCTGATGTATTTTCAGTGTTTCTTTATTGTCACAAACCATTGATTTAACATTTTCCATTTAAAGTACATATTTTGTCATTACTAGTTTTAGAATGCTAATTTTGATTTAGTTCGCAATCCTTAAAATGTTTTAAAATATGTTATTTTTGGAACAGCAACAGTGTGTTTTCATCATTCATTTCAAACCAAGCCAACCCATACAAATGAAAACCTGTGTTCATTTATTGTGAGAAAGGTGTTATGTGAATTGGTTTTGGGCATTTAAGTTACTGCCTGAGAGCAGTACTTTCTGTGCTGCTGGAGAGCAGAGATCACTGGAAGGCCATCACCCCTTTTCTAAGGAAACTCATAAGGCAGCCTAAAAACTCTCTAACTATTGTCAGGAGGTTTGCTATATGAAGGCTTGTACTTCCACTGGAACAACATGGTGATCTAAAGCCAAAAATTTAGAAATTATTGATCTAGATAAAACCACTTTCTGTGAAGCTGTGATGATCACTGCAGTGAAGCAATTTACAAATTTCACCCATGGAGATTCTTTTCTTCTATATATTTATGCATTCTATTTCCTGTCAGAGCCAGAGGCTTCCCTCTGTTATATCACCTGCTTTATATTATTGTTGATCTTCAGAATATCAGATGCCTTTGAAACTTCAAATTTGAAATCATCTTTGAGTTTTCATGTGCAGCCATCTGATGGAGACTCCAGGGCAGACACTCCTGCTCTGCTGCTTGTAGTCATTGCTGCTGGACACTAATAACTACCACACAGCCTCACAGCCTGGCTCTGTTGGGAAGTTTGGAGTCATTTCTATATCAGCAGATACAGAATGCAAAGTTCATTTTATTAGTGCACAGCAATGTGTGAAATATTCAAAGGCAGTGAGCACCCTTTCAGTTGGTCTCACAAAGATGTGTTAGTGGTGATACTATCGTATATGCACAGAGCAAGAGAGAAACAGGTGAGATAGGGTTTCTATGTAAAGAGAAAGAGTGAACGTAGGAACGAGTTACGTCAGTGAATCCACTGAGCAGTCAGTCATTCCTGCATATCCTTGCCATTGTGTCTGAGGCTCTGGATCTGTGTTATCATCTTAACTGTTTCTGAAATAGCAAGTGGCAATGTGCAACCCTGACACAAACACCACACAGGAGGCACAGAAGCCCTTAATGCGTGAGGATCAATCTGCAGAGCCACAGTGCTGTGGATAACTTGCCCAGGCACTTGTAGAAAGGGTGAATTGCTTTCCTGGAATGGGTAATAGTGCAAGTGAGCACTCTTCTGCTGGAATGGAGCGACCTATCTGGTCACTTGTATGTAATTATTTTGCCAGACTGTTTTGATGCTTCAGATATACTGAAAGTTTTTTTGCTTTGTTTGTTTCAAGTGCAATTTACATGTTTGCTTTCAGTCCACTTATAACTTAAGCAATTGGCTTCGAATGATTAGTCCTGCCCTTGTGTTGGGCTGATATTTGCTGGAGTTTATTCAAATGTAATGTTTGAAATTCTGGTCAAGAATTTAAAAAATATGTATGGCTGTATGGGTGCTTCAATAGCTTGAGAGTTTTTTAGTAAAAGGACTGTCTTTAAAATTATATGCAGCTGTCTGGGTAAGAGATAGCTAGTGTCTGATGGTATATAGTCTGTGCATAGTCACTCATTTTGTGTATACTTCATTATTTTCACACGTCTTTCTCCTGGGCTGATGTGTGTAATGGTACTTGCTGATTTCACCATGGATAGTTTTTGTCACATGCAAGCATCAAGCATTTGAGCCTGGCCTATCTGGTAAAGGGACTGACCTTGGGAAATGGTGGAATTCTCTGTGGCTCATAGCATGATATGAAGTAAGTTGAATTGTCCTTTAATAGCACGGTTTTGCTGTCTCTTATACAAGGGTAGTAAAATTTACCTCTGGCTCAGAGGTACTGCAAGGCTGTTTCCAGTAAAAAACTTGGAGAGCTTAGGCTAACAGCACCTTCTTCAATTTATTGATCACTTCTTCCACTTCCTAAAAAAGACAAAACCAAAAACAAAACAAACACAAACAAACAAACAAACAAAAAAACAAACAAAAAAAAACAACCAAAAAAAAAAAAAAACCCAAAAAAAAAAGAAGAAAAAAAATCCCCACGAAAATCCAGCCTACTTTTGATCCTGTTGAAAGATGAATTGAAATTGGCAATTACAAATTTGCTGTCCTTGCTGTAAGAAGATGTTCATTCCCACTGATGGAGCTGGGAGAACATGTGTCGCAGCTGTACAGCAAGCCAATCTATCACTTGGCTAAGGAGGAGTTTTCAGCTCTTTACCTGAAATAAGCAAAGCTGTTGGAGAGAAAAGATATTTGATACTGGAAAGTTTTTTGTCTCCTATGCCCTTTGGGTCTTTATAATAAATATGGTCCATACTACTGCAGCACAGCATATGCCCAGTTCTTGCCTACCTGACCCCACACTCTGACTGCTTATTTGAGTGATGGGAGAACGACCTGTCTTTACCAGAAGAGCTGCTGTCTGTTGATTTCTCCCTGTGAGGTGTGCTGTAATCAGTATCTCACAGCTGCTAGCTTTTCCAAGAGATGTGCAGCAGTGCGTTTCAGGGGTTGCTGCCTCCCTTGATTTCTTTGTCTCATTTCCATTTCAGAGATCTTAGTCTGATATGGGTACTGCAGCCCACTTAGTGAACATGGATCAGGTCTTGTGGATCACAGGGTTGCTGCATCATGACACACATCTTGATTTGTCTTTGTACTCTGCTGTGCATGATAAATTCCCTAAAACTTTTTGGTGGTTGTTGTTGTTGTAATTTGTATTTTTCTGCTGAGGGGGAGCTGCAAGGGGGAAGATGGTCTGGGGAAAAGTAGTAATGGGAAAGTTTTTTCAGGTGATGAACTTTTTGTAGCCTTTCTACAGGACAGCGTGGTGAAGTACTGACAAAACCAGTTACAGAGGTTTTGTCTTCTTAGACTTTACCACTTGTGTCACCAAGTTTGAATTCTAATTAAATCTGCTGGTCAGAAAACTCAAGTTCATGCATTCTTTTTTTTCTAGCAGTTAGATGAGAGCTAATTAGTGTCTATTGATTTGCAAAGGACTGACCCCAACTCTAACCCTGGATTGACTCAAAACTGTTAGGGGGATTCTAAATTATCTAGCAAGTTTAATGTACTCACCCATCTTTCTCTGAAGTGTTTGTGCAGTGGTCAAGTAGCATCTCCAGAGTGGCTTCACTACTGTTGTGGAATATGTGAAAAGCACTTGAACCTAAGGAAGTGCTGAATGAGCAAACAGTCTGCATAATACCTACTATCCAACTCTGAATTTCTTTTTTAGAACTTTGCTTTTTGTGCCTATTTGCTTATGACTTCTTGATGAATAGAAAATGGGCTAAAGAGAAAAAAGGTACATGATTATAATGTGCCAGCTAATCCTATTTCTTTCCTATTTCAGCCATGTCAGCAGAGTGATTCTCATGACTAATGGTAGTTTTTATATATTTATATTGAATGCCTCGGCCAGCTCAGAGCTACTTCCTCTATAGAACCATTATCACACTGTTCTGTGCATCCCAGAAACTAATTGTATATCCCAGAATATCATGATCAAAATTATGGGAGCTATGTGACTTTCTAATTTTCATTTCAGATGTAGTTCCAAAAAGGTTTTAAAGATTTAAATTGGGATCAACCAGAAAATGTGAGAATTAAAAATAAAAGCTTTTTTAAATAGTTTTCAGACCTAAAAAAAATTACTCACCTTCA
The DNA here is from genome assembly GCF_026979565.1 of Vidua chalybeata. NCBI lineage: Eukaryota > Metazoa > Chordata > Aves > Passeriformes > Viduidae > Vidua > Vidua chalybeata. Next base: position 10,295,988 of record NC_071543.1, on the reverse strand, counting down.
GTTGAAGTCAAATGTTTTGTTTTGGAAATGATGATTTCTGTTTTGTGCATTTCTTTTCCTGGTTGAAACTATTTGGTAAAGCTTATCCAAGTTAGCAAGATGTTTCTGCAGGCATGAATCTGCCTTTTTCTGTGTAAAAGCACCTGTTCTGTCCAGTTTTTATAACAACATATAGATTACAGATGTGAATATAAAATTGTGTGTGATTTGGAAGAAATCCTGCTTTTTTTCAGGGTATATAGTTCAAACTGCTTGTGATGGATTTTATGGATAGACAACTTCTGTCAGTCAAAGTATGTATAGTATGTCTTTCCACACCATCTACAGGCAATTTACTTTATTACCTGGAGAGGCAGTGAGATAAGCCCAAAACTGAGCAAAAAGAGACCAGTTAACCCTCCTGAAGTTCTCCACTACTCCAGCTTGGCACTCCAGGTGCAGAAGCTGCTCTAAAGTATGGATCAGTGTAGCTTTCTACATGCAGAGGGTAGTAAATGTTGTGAAGGTTTCCACAACTGTGCTGTCCTGTTTCAAAGATGTGTGTTCATAGGCATCAGCTGTGCTTTATTGACAGTTACTTTGTTCTATATAACACAAAAAGAAATTGCAAGTGGTGATACCTAGTTATGCCTATCTGCAGTGACCATTAGGACCTAATGTTTAGTGCTTTATTGTTCTACCCTCAAAAAAAAAGCCTCTGTATCCCATTAGAATAAATAGGGGTAGTCAATGTAGGTGCACAGTTTGTGGTAATTGGGAGTGGGGCTGGCCCAGCCTCATCCCCAGTGGGCACAGCTGTGAGCAGCACTGACAGCAGTGAGCCATGGAGTGCCCAGGGGCACTGAGCAACCACAAAGGGAACAGAGGGCACTCAGGTGCACTGCATGAACAGGAGGGTATAAAAGGCTGGGCTGAAGAACAAGAAGGGCAGATGCTTGCAGCCTTGTGAAGTGCCCTGATGTTACTCTGTGTGGGCAGGTGCCTGAAGCTGTCTGATGTGGTATGGCTAAATGCTTAAAGCCTTCTGAAATTGTACGGGGATGCTCTGTGTATTGTGGCCATCTCAACTGTGACACGTACTGTGACAGTTAAGATACACAATGGGGTCTTCTTCTGATGTGATTTACACTGGGGTAGATTCAGAGTAGCTCTGTGAAATCAGTAAAGGCTAAAAGCAGAGTGGTCCCTCCTGGAGTGTTCCTGGCTCTAAGCAGGGAATGTGGGTCCAGGCCAGCCAGTGGATTCTTCAGGGGAGACCCTGAACATCATAATCAATAGCACACCTCTCCTCCAGGGCTGTGCAGGTTATCCAGACTCTTGACTTCACCAGCTGACTGAAAGCACCCTTGTGTTGCATAGCACGTTATTTCCTTCTGGAACTTTGGGAAATTTAGCGAAATGATCATGTTCAGCAGTAGTAAGTGTCCCCTTATAAATGATGCTGGGTATCTCAGAAGTATCTGTAGTAGACTCTGTAGAGCAGAAACTGCTAAGGAAAGATTTTGTTTTTCAGCTGAAACAAAATAGTGTAAATCAAATAGTCTCCAGTGGAAAGTGCTGACCCTGCTTTTAGCAGAAGTCACTTACACCATCTCTGCTTTCAGATTTCCTTTTTCTTCCCCCTTTTCCAACTACAGGTATATTTTTTTGTAGCTGTGATGCTTTCACTACTTTTCTCTGCATCAGTTTATGTATTTTGCAATTCTTTTATGAATAGAGGCTGTGTGACATTAAAGACTGTAGACTCCTCTGTGAAATTTAACTCATTGTGTCTCTTAGGTGCTTGCATGAATAGTGATAGTTTTGACTGAAAAACATTGCACCTTTTTCTGAGTCATTCTAGAGAAAATTCAAGAACAAGTCTCTGGTAGAACAGGGTCTTTTGACAGAAGCATAAAGTTAACATATTAATTTATTTTCATATGTAAAAACACACTGTTGTTTTTCATAAATGGGGAACCTATTGTGGCTAGTGATGCTAACTCCTGCATCCTGGTGAGGTTCCAGCTTGGATCAGTATCAACAGAAATCAGTTATTTTCCTGAAAGCTTTATTTAGATAAATTATCTGCACTTCCTGTCTTAAATTCTTATTGTGTTGTTCTGCAGTGCTAGCCCCTGTTTCACATAAGATGCATTTGAGATTTGAAGCAATCTCTGCATACGCTGGAGGATACAATTTGATATTAAAATATATTTTCCTTGCAGGCTTTTCTGCAAAGATTCTGTGCTTCCTTGGTACTGTCTGGAGATTCTCTGTGTTAATAAGAATTGTTTTGTTAATTGATTCCAGAATCTGCTGCCCTGGAATAGTCTGCCTTAGTCAGGATCTCCACGTGACTTTTAAAATGGCATCTTTCTGTACAAAATTTTACTTTTTACTATGTTGTCTCTAAAACTGATTATATCAGCCCAGTCTATTTCTTGTATATGCTGGGTTGATTTCAGTTTACAGCAAAATTCTCTATAAGGGGATTAAAATAAAAATTGTATTTTCAAGAAGGCTGGGTGAAGCTGTGTATGAGATATGAATCATTTCAGTTTCTCAGAAATTCAGCTCTGTAACTGAATGTGCATGGAGTACCCTTGAAAAAGTATCTGAAAACTCCAAAAACAGGAGACCTTCTGCAAAATGGGTGTAGGAAGGGCAAAAGTAGCATGACAGTCTCCCCTGCTATCCTGGCTGCTTCTTTCCTGGATGAAAGAAGCTGTAGAAGTGTAGAGCATTAAGATCAAACCTCCTGGATAATCAGGACTGTGACTTTGTTCTGCATGACAGAGAAGGGCCTGCGGTTCCTGCTGCTGCCTGCCTTTTCCACGGAGCCTGCCAGCAAAAGGATCAATTAGTGCCAGCTGCAGGAGTGCAGCTCCCTTACGAGGCCTGTGTCCACTTAGAACTGTTCATTTAAGCTCTCATTATGAACTTCAGGTTAATAACAGTGCACGCTGCTACCTCATCATTTACCTGAAACTGAGAGACTATTTTACCAGTTTAGCCATTCTCCTACCTAGTGCAGGCATTTTTTTGTGACTGAGTCCAACTTTAAATCTCCAGGAGAAGTGGGTCATGTTGTGCTGTGGTGATTACAGTTACAGTGTGTAGAGATTTATTGGCAATATAGAATAAAAAGTAGTAACTTTAAAATATTGATGATCAAAGATGTGCAGCTTGATAAATTCACCCATTCTTAAAAGCTGGCTTTTCTTTATGAATGCCCTGCAGACAATTTTACTTTAACAATAAAATCAAGGCTTTCATTTTAAAACAGCCACAGCCTGCTTCATTTCTCAGAGGTGTAGAGGTTGTGAGGTTCTCCTGTTTGTCCACTGGTGTGTGTTCTCTTTTCAGAGAAGTTGGTGCCATTAATCCTTTTGCTCTTGGTGGTTATGCTGAAAACATCCCACTGCAATGCTGGCTGAGTGTGGCTGGGCATGCTGGTTGTCATTAAACTAGCAATAAGCTTGTAAATTGGATAATGCTACAAGTTGAAGATTATTTTAATTCCCAGGATATCAATTTTCTGAGCAACAGGCTTTTAAAGTGATTTTTGGATGTGGGTGGAACAATGTGACTTTTGAAGCTTAATGCAGAAGCAGTTTGTTTACTTGGATGCACACAGATGTGCTGTTGCTTCCTGCTCAGAATGTGTTCAGAGGGCTTGGGAACTTCTGCAGAGCTCATCTGATGGAGTTTCTTTGGAGCATTACACACCATGTGAAGGAGCTGAGGTGATGGCCTTGGCTCCCATTCATGATAGCTGCAGAAAAGAATTGCTGCAGTCTAGTGGTGTATTGAGCTCTCTGCAGTGGTGGCTCATGGCACCACAAATCCTGCCTGGAAGCCAAGGAGTGCCAACCTCTAGGTTCTTGGGAGAACTGATCTTTCCTCTGTTTTTCCTAGAGCACACAGCAAGCATCTTGTAATTCTTACAGTGAAATAGGATAGAAAACCTCTAAGTAAGAATTCCTAGTGGCTAGGAGATTTTCCTGCAGGAGCAGAAGATAAGTGCCTCAGCCCAGGGCTGGTGACCCACCAATGTGCAGGGTCACATGCTAGGCAGCAGTGGTGTTGCAGTACTTGCCCACAGCCCTGCAAGGCTGCCAGGGAGAGGCTCACTACAACCACAGCAACTGGAACTTTTTCACTTCAGGGCTTTGGAAGCTTTCTTTGGGATCTGTACTCCATAGGGATGTGTTTTTTTCCTTTTTCAGCTGTCTTTATTCCTTTTTCTGTGTTCTCTGCTCTTGCTTTGCTTTTATAGATAGGAGCATAATTTAAATTTTTTTAAAAAAAGCTATTTCACTTCCCAGAGACAGTGAACAGGACTGTGAATGGCGCCTTCTGTTCCCTGTCTGCCTGGGTTCACCTCGTGCCCATCAGCCTTGGCATTAGTCTCACTCACATGGAGCTGTTTGGTTTGTTTTGCTCTCAATAACTCTTTTGAGAGTGGGCAAGTTTCACACTGAAGTAGTTAAAAACCTCAGACTTGCTCACATTTCCTTTTAAGTGACATTAGTGTAAGTCACTACCCAGGCTGGGTTTGCTCAGATCACTGGAGCTTTCTGTGAATCCAGTTTGACTTTTGAGCTATTTACCAGTCCTTGAGATCGTGTGAGTTTCCTGCAAAGCTGGAACTGCTGAAGCACTGGAGGGATCCTGGAGCTTTCAGTGGGGCCTGTATGTAAATACAGTAACTGTGTGAATGAAAAACCAACAGTAAAATTCATCAGTGTTTCTTTAGTTTCTTGAAGGCTGCCATGCCTTCTGTACTGATATGAGATTTCTGCAGCTCCCAGTGATGAACCCCCTGAAACAAATGGCTGAGATTAGTATTATTTATAGATAACCACAGAGATCATTCATCCTTCTCAAGCTGTTTATTTTTGGGCAGCCCAGTGAAACTGATGAAATTGCCAGTTGTCTGAAATGCTGCTGCCAGTTGTTTGAATGAACGGTATTGATTATAGTTACAGAACTATTCATCTCATACTGGCACGCATACAATACATGGATTATAAAAATGTTGTCTCTGTTGACAGCTGAGTTATGAAATGATACACTGAATTATATGTCCTTGCAGGCAGTGTCTGCATTGACTTTTCTTACCCTAATTAAAAAGTACTAAAAGTTACTTGAAGGAGTCCAGAATCGAGCATTAGACTCTGGAATTATTTTTTTTGTACCTTTGTTAGAAACAACCAGTTGACAAGTTTATGGTGAAATAAGGTGACACAGCAAAACTCCAATGAGCACTAACTGGTTTAAACAGTCTTCTGCTGTGGAGGTGAAGAACATCGGTTTTATTAAAAGAGTAAACAACTTCTTGGAATTTGCAGATAGAAAAGAGACTATTTAAGTGTACTCTATTACCACAGTTTTGTTTTGAAATCAGAGAAAACCTTGAGACAAGCCCTGTTTGCAAGGCATACAGTAGTAGTCTTCTGGCTTCAGAGCAAATAGCTTCACCTTTCTCATTTTTTTATTTAAAAAAAATGCATTGATGCAGTGATTGTGTTTGTCTACAGTTACCCTCAAAAGTTTTCCATTCTTCATTCTGTCGCTTACTTAGTGGTGTGTATCCCAGTTGCCTGGGTCGTTCGATCACAATGTCTTTTGCTGTGGGATTCACTGGAGGCAAGGTCAGCAGATGGCCTCTTGGCTGTGGAACAATCTGTTCTTCTAACTTGAATGAGTTAGAACCCCAAAAGTTAACCTCTCACATTTTATAGAACGTGCTCTCTCATTGATATGTTGCAGTATATTTGAATGATTCATATTTTTGAAAAAGTATGATCGTTAAATAAATATTAGATAGATTTTTAAGTCCCGTGCTTGAAAATTTCCATTGTCTTACTCTGTAGCCATGGGTGACTGAAAATGGATTTAAGTGCTCAGAGCATTCTTATTTTAGTTTTACTCATGCTTACTTGTTTATATCTGAAATAACACCACTGCCTCCAGCTGCTGTCCTGAGAGCAGAGTTTCCCTTTATTTGCCTGAACTAATTGATACAAAGAACCATAACTTCAGTAGTACACAGCGGTGACAGAAGTAACTGTATAATACTAGGATGTGTTTTAAAATGTGTTTGCAATTGTAGCCAATTTATTAAATAATTACATTTAAAGTTTCATTAAATACCTAAGTCCAAATCACTCCAGCTGGAGTCGATTGACTTATCATGCCTCATGAAAACAGATCCATGTCACTATGGTTCTTAAAATGATATTTAGGAGTTCTTTTTGGCAGTACAGGGTTTACAGATTTGCTATGAATTTGTGTGTTGTTCGGTTACCAAAGGGTCATGTTCTTCTGCAGCTTTTGTTACTTGTGATAGCTTCCAAATGGAATATTTTTTACCATAATTCCAGTTTTTTCACAGCATGAACTACCAATTTCCTGAATAGGAAAATAATTTTTTCTCTTGTTCTTTCTTTTCCTTCATAGTCTGAGATTTCTTTTTAATCTGTAAAATTTGTAACGAGAAAATAAGTGAAACTAATCTTACTCTTCATTTGAGTGTCTCTTTGCATTGGTTTTTCAGATCCTAGCAAGCCACTTTTTATGTCTGCTTCCTTCTGCTTGCCTTTCCTTTGTCTCAGTATCTGCAATGAAGCTGTTCTAATACCACCACTTTAATTGATGATGTTTTATTCTTAAATTCTTTCTCCAAAAATTTAATCTCCTCTTATGAGGCAGGATATGGTCAAGCTCTATATAAGTGGATGAGTTAGCAGAATAAATAGCCTATGCGTACATGGGAGAATAGACACCCCCACGGAACACCCATGCAGTCAGCAGAGAGAGAGAGATGGATTCTGTTGATAATTTGTGTGGTGCAGTGGCTGACAAGATACAGTAGCAAGGATAAAACACTAGTGACTGCACTTGGCAAAATTTAGTGGTCTCTTCAGCTGTGAATGGGTCTGCTTAATTGTTCCCCTACTGAAACGATGCATCAGAGCAGCTCAAGCTGAGCAGTTGTGAGGCTGGACTTGCTCCTGCTGCTCATGAACCAGACAGATTGTAAATGCAAACAGTAGGTGCTCCCCTTACCTCTAATTAAAGCATGGATGTGGGCTTGACTGTTCAGCTGCAGTGTCAGGTTACTCACAAAGCCAGCTTGGGAGGTGATAAGCAGGTGTTTTTACTAGATACCTTTGCCTTTTTGGCTTCCTTGACAGAAAAGACAGTTTGAGGGTGAAGAAATGTACAGTGATGAATCTTTCCTTCTTTTTTTTTTTTTTTCTTTAATTATGGAAAACTCTGACATTGCTACAGTTCACTTTAGTGTAAAGAGGAAAATGTCCTGTGAATCCTGAGGGAAGGTGTCCTTCCCTAAGCAGAATTGTCTCATTCTTTTGTGGAGCTGCAATATGACTGCTTCTGTCCTAATTGTGGTTTAAAGATACAAGATCAATTGTGGTAATAACCATCACAGATAATCTTTATCTGGGTTCTTGAGAAAAGAATGGCAGAGGAAGAAATCAGAAAGGGTGATAATGTCATTTGAGAGGTTGCTTGTACAGGGCTTGTAGCTAAACCACCTTATTTAATATTCTTCAGTGTTCTGTGCTCTTGTCCATAAGGGCATTAACACCTTGTTGGAGAGCTTGGATGTTGAAACTGAGCACCCCATTGTCCAAACTTGCCTTTCAACAGTCTGCTCAGCTGTGTAAAATGCTGTGTGGATATCTAATTCAGGCCCCAGCTTTGTTCTATGTGAGTAGCAATATCCATTGCAAGAGGCAATCTGTGTAATCTCTGTTAGATGCCAGTTGGGGCAAGTTGTGTTGTCCTTCAGGAGAATGAGAACATGTGGGCTTGCTTAGCTTAAATAACTGCTTATTTTTCAAATCTAGTTAATCACAAGCCCAAGTTTTTCACCTAAACCATCCTTCCCAATTCATACGTTCAGGTAGCCTTTTCTAGTCTTGGTCAGCAATTACATTTTTCAGACAAAAACTCTTATTATGCTGTTTTAGAAGAAGAACCCTTCCTCTCATGTTTGCTAATTCTTATTTTTAAGAACTCTTGGGTTTTATTTATATTTTCCTTTTGATTCAAACTTGGTTTTATTCTTTTTCACTGCAGTTGTGTAATTTCTTCTGCTTGTGTAGACAGTATCTGCTGATATCAAGGACACAGATTTTGAAATTATGTGTACAGCAGCATCTTCGTGTAATAGTACTGTGATCAGCGCTGTTTCTTAATAAGCAACACCATATTACTGCTCCATTCCTGGGGAGAGCCTCACAAAGATGAGTTAAGTTTTCCAGAGTGAGATTAATTTCTCACTTGCTCCCCCCTCAGTCTCCCAAAACTGGTATTCAGAAATAAATCTTTTAGGAGAAGAATTTAATTATCTTGCATTTCCCACATTGTTGGCTCTAATTATCTCTAATGTGTTGTGGATTTGCACCTTCACTTGGGAAGTTTGAATGGACTCTGTAGATAGAACAGTTTTAGAAAGAGACTTCAGAATGTGGCTTGTCAGGAGGCTGCAGCTCTAGAGAGCATGATTAGTTTCACTTATTGGCTTGACCCAGCACATTTATTCTACTTTGCTGAAGTCATGAAAATCCTAGCTACTGAATTTATTTACATTTGTTTGAACCATCCTTTTGGTTAAAGAAAATATTTTTATTGTAACATTTCCATGGTTTGCTTTTTTTGCAGTAATGTTCTCCTTCTTATGTTTTTATTCAATGCTAATTGTGTGATAGCAGGATATGTTTTATTTGAGAATGGGCTTGGGTGTTGGGAGAGAGGAAGAATAGGACCAAGTATGTGAAGGGAAGCTGCAATTTGGAAAAGGATCTGGAGCCAAGAGTTAAGTTGCATTTCTTTCTAAGACGTGAAATAACTTGAAAATAGTCACTTCTAGAGGACAACCTTGGTGTGTTTGCTGTCTAGAAAGATTTTTAATTACTGTATCATGGGTAGAGTTCATGGAAGGGGAAGTTTTTTTCTAAAGAACAGAAACGAAATAATTTGGAGCTAGTGTTTAGTCCATATATTCATGGCTACTAAATTATCCTGTTACTGTCAATCTCTCTTTCTACTCCTATAGTAACTCAACAAAGTAAGATGAAAGATTCAGTGTAGTTTTGTTCCCCCCAGAGTGAAGAGGACGTTCCTAGCTGATGGCTACTACTGAATCCTTGTATGACCCAATAATTTTCATGGAATGAAATATTACCATCAAATGTAGATTAAAACCATAAAATCCTGAAGGTTCTGTGCTTAAAGAGACAGGGTAAATTTATAAATTCTATATACTGTGTGTAAAGATGTTTCCTGCTGTCCTTACTCATAGCACCAACATGACAGTCAACCAGAGGGGGAAAAAACATTTCTTTTTTTTCCTCTTATTTTTGTAAGTGGCAGCAATTGCTGACTTGTTACAGGATTACATTTCTGTGTTTGTTAGTCCCATAACTTTGTCTTCTTTTTATTTATCCAATAACAAGAAAAGAAAAAGAACTGTATGTAAAAGTATACTGCTAAATCCATAAAAAAAAAATGAGCAGTTCATGATTTTTCAATCCATGGAGTTCCTAATTTAGTTTGCTTGATATGGTTTCTGTAGGTCTCAGGACTTCTTGACATACAAAAATATACTGACAGTGCTTAACTAAAACTAGCAATAGCCTGTGTTTGCATTTCTGGCAATGTTTTTGCAGACTTTTCTTGGTTTAGTGGAAAACCATAAAGGTTTTCCACTAACTTGCTATGTGTCCATGTGGTAACTTCAGGGTTCAGAGCCATGATCCTAACCAGAAAGGGTGTTACAAGTGTATTATTCTAATGAAAAAGATTAGAAACAAATCTGAATATTTTTAAATGTGTCACATTTACTTAAAGCAGATTCAACAGTGAGTTTAGCCCCAGAGGCAAAGAATAGTATAATAGAAGGACTTGAATGCCTGCTTTTCTTTTATAGGTGCTATCTGTAGAACAGGAGGTAAGAAATATTGTCTGGGCTTCTTTGGGAAGCTTGGAAGAGCTGATGAATTCATCAATCCCTTTTATGCAGCTCTTCTGGAGGATTTAAATCTTCCTGTCTTCAACTTATTAAATTATTATGAGAAAGTCATTCTATCGTTATCAAATTCATTTTTCTTATGCAAGTTTCTGTGCTATTTTTGTTATAGAAAGGTATTGTCTCACTGATAACATTGCCAGTGGGAAGGAGGGCTTGGACTCGCTCGGGCAAATGGAAATACATGGAGAAAATCAGAGTACAAAGAAATCTTCTGTGCCTATAACTGACATTTCTTAGAAAATGAGGTCTCTTAAGCCTCCTAGTATAGTGTGGAGAGACACTTCACTTAGTCCATTAATCTATCTGAAAAGCTTTACTACCTGAGCTCAACAAATAAATCTGTTCAAGGCCAACAAAATTTTCAAGTCCAAAAATAGTCTGTTGATGGGACACTTTAAAAAGCTTGACTCTGTCAGGGAGTTGGTTTGAGAATCAAAGTAGGAAAATTCAGTAGCAGTAGCCCAACATCAGCTCCTACAATGCATCAGTTTAATCAAATACAAGGGCACGTAATCACAGCCCTTTCTGTTGTCTGCTGCTTAGGCAGTGTAGGATTACATGAGATGCATTTGTGTGTGGTGCAGAAAAAGAGAGGTTTCCTGGTTTGGAACCTTTGTGATGAGCTGCTTTTTTCTGAATGATGTGAATGCTTCTCTTGACTATTTCATGGGTTCTAACAAGAGACACATTTTAAATTTATTTTGAAATTGGCAGTGGAATTTTCAGGTTAAAATTCAGAATCATTAATCTGTAAAAACTGGAGGATATTGTGTGTTACTTTATAAGAAATTAGTAAAGCAGAAATTTAATAAGTTTTTATTTGGTCGGACATGGGTACATTTAAATTAAAGTAAGGCATTATTTACAATCTCTAGCCACATATCACTATTCTGTTGTGCATAGCAAGCTGATTTTTTAAAAGCTTTTTTGACAGGCAGCTGAAAAATTAATCGAGTTCATTGAGTTCATGAAATGGTTCCTCCCATCACTGTGTCTGTGCCTGCTGTGAGTAGGGGCTGCCCAGCTCCTGAGCCTGGTCATGTCCTCCAGGGCTGGCAGCGACTCTCTCCAGTCTCATCTCTCACCAAGATTCCCCCTGTCCTTAGCACAGTTTTGTTCCATGGTTGACCTCCCAGAACAGGTGGTGCTGCACACAAGGGATAAGCAGCAGTGGGGGCAGACCTTCAGGGTGATGATAGTCTTCTGGAAAGAGCTCATCCTGCAGCTCACTGCAGAGCTTGAGGAATGGTACAGCCCTGTGGGAAATTGCCTTAAGGCAGAGAAATTTATTGTTGTCTGTCATCCAAAGTGCTGCAGTTGAGCTGTTTGGTAAATTGGATGTCAGACCTACTGTCCTGAAGATACACACCGCCCTTTTGAGACTGCTTCCCCCAACTCTGTACTGATTTGGGTGTTGCACAGTTGTGTTTCAGACAGTGGTGAGACTCATCTGCTTGTTCCTTGGCTGAAAAAATATCCCCTTAATGGGATAATTCCTAATGGCTGCTCAAAGACTGATTGGGAGTTGAAGTGTCTAACTGAAGGAAGGATCCACAGTGCATTGCTCTGTAGACATTCATATTTACTTTCTGCCATAAGGATTAGTGTTCTTGTTCCCAAAACCAGAAAAGGCTTCCATAGTGTTGCAGTAACATTGTTGTTTTGGACTTCCCCTTGCTTCATTTTCCTTCTCCCTTCTATGTTCACTCAGTAGTTTTGCAGGCCGCTTGGAATTTATTGGGGTATACAAGCAGGTTGTTAGCAGATCTAATGATTCTTGTAAAAAGCCAGAGAGAATAATTTTTTTGATACTTCTAATAAAGAGTCAGAATATTTTCAGAAGAAAGCTAATGTTTGCTAGCCATATTTCCGGTAGGGAGGAGCTGTAATGGCAATAATATAATCCAGATTTTTTTGAAAATATCTGTGGGTCTACATTCATTTTATATTCATGCTGATGAGACCGCAAACATGGTAAGATCACAGGAGGATTCTCTGGCCTGCATAATGTTTGTTTATAAAAGAGTTTCTAACCCATAGGAATAGGAGTTACAGGGGTCTTCTCATTTTCTGTTAATTCTCTAGTATTCTCTAGTGAGAGAGGGAGAGGGAAGGAAGGGCTGTACTTTGAAGGCATGGATTTGCAGGTGTTTTACTGCTAGGAGAGATTTTACTAAGTGTTAGTGGTGAAGAGATCAAGGAAGTGTGGAAGTGTAATGGTGTAAATCGGACTAATTCATCTGACAACCCCTCATACAGCTAGATTGTAATGCCTCATGGAAGGGGCCCACCAGAGTGAGCACCATGGTAGTTTGATCTTTTGCTCTGATTCAGTGTCTTGAGCAGACACATGCTTCAGTCTGCGCCTGTCCCTCAAAACACTGAAGCATGTTCTTAAATTTGTGCACGCAGTTTTGGGATGTAGGACATTAAGTAAAACCCTCTGTGCATGTAGAGCAAGGTGAACTAAGCTGTGGTTCTTCAGGTGTGTGTGTTCTGGAGAAAGGCAAGTGCTGCCCCACATTACCACTGTCTCATGATACACCCAGCGTTCTGATGAGGACTTCTAGGATCTCTTGATCCTACAACCAAAGGGCCGCTAGTCTGGCCTTGATGTGAGGCAGTTAGCTCTTGTTTGTCAAGTGAAGATGTGGGAAGAGCCCTGCTTCTCTATCAGCATCACTCATACCCCTGCAGACCACAGTCTCATGCTGTTGCTAGTGATTAATGAGATTGTTCTCTGCTTGTGAATGTAGCAGCATCTCGTGGAACACAAAAAATGCATGTGCACCATGTTAACATCTTGCTATGCAGGTGGCTGAGAGCAGACTTTAAATCAGTATTTAAAGCTATGACATTGTGTCCAAGCCCTCTGAGATTAACAAATAATTCCAAGATAGGTCTGTCTCTCTTGGCCTCCCCTTCCCCCTCTGAAAGCGCAGCAATCACTTAAGAATTAACATGTAGCAATGTGACTTTTCACAATCAGGCTTTTGCTGTACCATTTCCATCAATTTTGGCTTCCACATTATTCAGCTGTTCACCAGACAACTCTTTTGTTATGTGCCAATTAACCCAGCTTGATAAATAGTGATTATGCATAATTCATAAAGAATAATATTCTTGTTGTTTCCTGTAAATAAGGCACTGGCTTAGCTGAGGGTGCTGGTCTGTGAATTACTGTCAGATGTGATCATGAAGGTCCAGGAGGCTGGTAGCGAGAAAAACTGTGAGGGCTAAGGCAGATAGAAATAATATCAACAAAAATACATGGGAGGATGCTTTTGTAAGGGCAGTTGGGATGTTGATGTGATATTTCTGTAGTTTGTACTTTCATGTGAATAAGTCTCTCAGTTCTAGTCCAGCTTTCACTGAATTCCATGTGAACTTCTCCAGTGGTACTGCTGGGTGCTTTATTGGACTCCTAAGGAGCATCTTCAAATAATTTCCCTGGCTCCTGAAGCCAGTTTTCACAGACATCCTGTTTCTGCTTCTGCACTGATGGATCTGAAGCCTCTCAGACTGATCAGCTGACAGCAGTGGAACACAAGGGCGAGAATTGCATAGCCCCATGAACTTTGAGTGGAACAAGGGAGGAGATACGGAAATGTGAAATCCAGTCCACTGGTCCAAGATGTACTTACAGTGACAGTGCTTGCTGGAATACCATTGCAGAGCCTCCAGGAAAGTGTGAGGGACTGTTGCTTTGGGTAAGCTGGGCTGTCTGTCAGCCAGCACCGTGCTCTGCAAACATAGAGCCAACTGGAAGCCCTCCAGAGCTGGAGGCTGCTTGCACAGCTGCTGTTTTGGCATTTGCATCCCTGTTCTCCTTGAACAACCTTAATCGTGACCTTCACCTCCTGGTGAATTTTACCCAGCTCAGTGCTTCAGGTGTGTTGGCCACTTTGCCTCTTCTCTCATCCTCTGTAATATATCCCCACAGGCCTATAAATGGCACCACCTCAGCAGACTCAGCTCATCTTTCATCACACTGCCCAAGCCTTGTTTTGATTTATTGCCTCTCACCACAGTGGCCCAGAATGAAGTCAACTTCTGAAATCACTTAGGAAAAGATGTGCTGAACAAGCATACATTTAATAATATGCCTCTGCCTTTTTACTTCCTCCACACTGAGATGTTCCAGTGATGTAAGAAATCCCTTCAGAGTACTGGGGTGCTGGAGCTCACAGCTGCTGATGCACGGCTCTGAGGCACAGCATTGCCTTCAGCTGCTGCTCCTTGATTCAACCCTATGTTCTGCCTAACATCCCCAGCTACAAAATACTGCCCTTTTCTGATGGGTATGATTTTTTTCTTCACACCACAAAGCTCTTGCTTTCCCTTAGCCTGTTATTTAACATATTGTTAAGATTGATTGTCTCTGAAGAAGGTAACAATAGTGAAATGGGTACTCTCTGGTCTACAACATCTTGTCAGGTTCATGTTAAAAACACTTTTTTGAACATGTCTTTTTGTCCTAAGGCAGGGTGCTTAATGGCTTGTGGAACTCTTTTTACTTTGAATATATTTACAGAAACATTTGTGTAACTGTGTTTATTAGAATATGCATGTTATTAGAATATATTACCTGCTTGTAAATAAATGGCTACTAAATTTTCTAGTGTGTTATAACTGGACAATTTTTGAAAGAAAAATGGTTTTCATCTTTTCCTCCCACCAACATTTTTAGAAAAATTGCTTTGAAAAATACGAGATACAGCTACAATCCAAAGTGATCAGAGCAAGCAGGCATGACATATTAAATTAAAAGCCTTTCAAATGGTGCAACAGATGGAAACAAGTTATTTCACTTGAGTGAGTGTTACATATTTGTGTTGCATGCTCTCTGTCCGTGCTTCTGCAGAGATTAGTCACGAAGCAGGAGCTGGATATTGGATGTGAGGAACACAAATGAAAGTTGCTTGCTGTGAATATATTTAGACTCTCCTGCAGAAAGCTTTGACAGGTCCTCTGGCTCCCTCACACAGGTGTCAGCTCATCTCCCATGGTTCATGGAGAAGGGAGTGTGTGGTTATGTGTATAGGATTGGCTAAAGCTTTCAGGAAGGGCAGAACTCAGTGAACTGCTTTACATCCACTCATTAAGTTCCCAACGCTCTCTGAACCTGAGGGAGGCCTGTGCCATAAATCTTATGCATCCAGGATGGTGGAGCTGGAATCAGGAGCAGAGTGTTGGCGTTGCACATACTGCTGCTGTTGGCAAGGCATTGATTATCCTGGAGTAGCTGAGCAGAAACATCTCTTCAGCAGGGTATGAAAGGCAGATACCAATGCCTTTCCATTTCTCTCCAGCAGTGAGTTTAACTGTCCACCAAGAGAAGCCTCTTGTGCTTCTCCTGCAAGCATCTGCTTTGGTGTCAAGATGGGCATAGGCAGAAAGCAGAAGAGGTCACAAATAACATAGATCCACAGCATTTCAATTTGACTTCTACAACAGTATTACAAAGTCTTCTTTTAAAAGCTCTTTGTTTAAAACTGTGTGGTATGTTTTTAATAGCTTTCCTTTAAAAGAAAAGCTTCTTGTGAGCAGCTTGTGGGGATGGTGGGATCAGGATGAAAAGTGTTCTGTTAACAGTAGATCACAAATGACCAGGATGGGTTTAAGAACAGAAAGCTTGGCTATATCTGTGCTACCTGGTCTGAGAGCTTGAACTCCATCTTGTACAGACACAAGCAGGATCATGTAGGGTTCTGATCAGCACATACCTAAGTATAGTCCTTAAGTACCTAACACGTTTTTTTAAATCATCTTCCAAAAAAAATCAGTTGATTTTTATGGCATATATACATATATCTTCTTTCACCTTTAATCCATTTTAAGCTTACACCCCTATTTTATTTCTTTCAAAATGCAATGGTTTGTACTTCAAAATGAATCATGATTATCTGACTCATAGCCTTTCAGAAGGAATGTTCTAATAGTACTCATAATCAATGGTATATTTTTAAAAAATCAGTGTGTAACAGGGATCCCAGGTAAACAAAATCCTTTCATATTTTTGTCCTGAGAAGAGGCTGACATTTCCTGGAAACTGACTGGATTGACTCCTGGGTTTCTTCCACCATCAGAAATATGCCATAATTACAGAAATTCTGAATAGCCAGTGATTTTTCTTTTTTTTTTTTTTTTTAATGAAAACCATGCATTATAACTTGGTAGGTTTGTGGGACAAAAGACCCATTTTGTGCTTGAGTTTTAACAAGATTTTACAAGAAAAAAAAATATTTGGTTTTTTTTTTTTTAGCTTTGTGGTCAGTAACCTGAAAACAGAGGTAGTTTGGACTCTACACTATCTTAAGTTTGAAAGTGAATAGAAAATAGCAATACAACTAGCACTGCCTGTTCCCAGCTGCTCAGGCTACCTGCAGTACCTTCTCCTGCAGTACCTTCTCGGACCAGAGCAGTTTTCAGAAAGCTAAGCACAGCTTTCTCAGTAAAATCAAGGTTATGTTCAGCTTGTCTTACAGTTTGGTACTCAGGATTGCCCTTTTTATTCACATATTAAACATATTAGCTAGTTTTTAAATACCAAAGCTTTACTTTGCATATATATCAAATTGGCAGTTTGGGCCAGAGGGGTTTTTATCCTGGTTTACTTTTATCAGACTGAAGCCATGCTAATGGACAATTGGACAATTACCCCCCTTGTGGCATGTGTGAGCCTTGGTGCTGCTGGTGTTCCCACTAGCACTGTTACAGCCCAGGTGGCTTGTGTTTGTCACTGCCAGCTGGCATTTTTCATACACTCATAAAATTCACACAAAAATTGCAGTTCAAAGAGAAGATCCCGCACACAACAAATTCATGTACGTTGTTAAGGTTTTATTTGACCACAGTCATATATATATATATATATATATATATATATATATATATATATATATATATAAGCCAAAATGCGTAAAGTTTATTGAGTCAAGTATGTCATAAGAATTGGGCACACTGAAAGAAACCAGGGTTGTGGCAATGGGTTTGTACAGCACTCAGCACCAAGGAACTGTATTTGTGATTGGGGTTCCAAAGTCATCTTGAAAAGCAGATAAGAAATAAAGACTTCTTTAACAGTGTGTGATGGAGCTGGGAAATGGTGACCAAAGTAATCTTGAACAGGATCTTGACCAGAGAGTGTTCAAGGATGCTTGGATCTGAACATGTGTTTAGACTTGCTTTCCAGTAAATGGTTTGTAAAATATGAATGGATTAATCCTTATGCCTTTCATTTGCAATTTAATAATATCCCCCTCCTGCTGCCAGAACATGCTGGTTTTATTTTATTTGCTTTCCTAAAATGAAATGCAAACTGAAGTGTGTATATTTGAAGAAGACATTAGATAGAACAAAACAAGCCAAGTAGTTCTTTATAAAAAGAACTAGATAAAACATTGCAGTTTCATCATTGAGAAAATTGATGCCATAAGTGAAGTAACAGGAATAAATTTTGGTTTTGTTTTGTGCTCTGCTGTGAGGTTTTGAGTTGGTTTTTTTTTCTTTTTAGGGGATATTTTTTTGTTTGTGAGGGCATATCTTTTTCTAGGTAGGATGAGAAGTCATGTTATAGCCAGTGTCTCAGGAAGATTCATATCCAATTGCAAGTTGTAGCTTCCTTGGTTCCCTCCTGCCCCCAGGAATTTTCACTGTTAACTGTTCCAGGAATAGCTGCTTTCAGAAATGCATCTTTTCTCACCTGAATTTTAAACAATATTTTCTTCATGACAGAATTCAGTGTCTTAATTAAAATGTAAAAGATTGCTTTATTGGCTATAGGTAAATGCAGTTCACTTAATTTTACATTTTTAATATGATGGGCTTGTCTTTAAAGGAAGCTCTCAAGTCTGATTGCCTGGAGCCCCCTGAAAGTAACTCATTCTGCATTCAGGGGCACTGCTGTGCTGATCTCCTCAGGGCTCAAGGTAGAGAGAATTGTTGCTTTTCATTCTGTGTATTAAAATGAAAGCAAAAGAAAGTAGTAGAGGTATTGTCTGTCTCTCTAAGAGGAAGTCTGTATTCTTGCTGTAAGAGGTAAAGTTAATGGTAACCCTTGCTTTATTACAACAAGGTCAGGATGGAGCCCTAGAAAATGGCAAGTGCTCTGAGTTAGGCTGCATATTATTCCATTGTAAAGCAGTCCCATTAGTCTGTTGGCTGGAGCTGGCACTGAGAGTTGTCTGGAATCCAAGACAATTGGCAGAAGGAAGTGGAGGGAATAAAATTATTTCACAGCTGAGGAAAACCCAGAACACAAAACTAAGGAAGCAGTATGAGCAACACAGGATAATGTCAGCTGAGACAGAGCTCCTACGGCTCCTTCCCTCCCGAGAGCTGGGGGAGTGTCTCTGAAACAGGCTGACAGTGCCCTGTGACACAGTACTTGTGTCAGACCTACTTTATAAGAAATGGATATGGACAAAGGGGATATTACCTGCTCATAAAAAGAGTAATGAAGGAGGAATAGTGTCTGAGGTATTGTAACCTCCAACACCTGACTCCAAAACTAGCAGGCTCTGTTGCATCCAGGGCTGATGTTCACTGGATGCCGCAGCTGGGAGGATCCTGCTGACTTTTACAATTCAGTCATTAATGATATCATCCAGTGGAAAAGCATGTATTGTGTCCCACCAGTAACATATCTGTTGTTAGCTTTATACATCTTCTCTTTAAACAAGCAAAATCCAAACCTACTTGTAAATGTTCCTAGTAACGCTTCAGTTGTTTATAGTAAGAACTGGAAGTAAAAAAAAAAAGGTGTCAGAAGTTTTGACTTTAGCTTCTAGGCAATAGACAGTAGAAATGTCAGGTTTTATACAACCTTGTTGTGTCAGGAATACTCACAGTCACTAAAACATAGAAAAACTAAATACCATTAGAAAGCAAAAATAAATTTTAAAAATACAAAAAACATCTAATAACTTGTGTGAAGTGGGACGTCTTTTGAGATTCTGGCCTGCAGCCTTCCTGGGATCTGAGTACAAAAAAAAAAAAAACTTATCTGGTTAGTCTTAGCAAGTTTCAGTGGTGGGCCTGATTTGACTGGAGGGAGCATGGAAATGCAAATCAAACAGATATCTGGGTTCATTGGGTTACACTGATGCTTAGGATGGCTGAGCTGCTATTCAGTATGGAAACTAAGATTTCTATTTATTTGGCTTCAGTAGTTGCATTTTGGTCAGTTGCTTTTGGGGTTTGGGATTTTTAGGGTTTGGTTTTGGTTTTTTTGCTTGGTTGGTTTAGTTTGGCTTTTTTGGTTTTGGGGTTTTTTGGTGTGGTGGTGGGGTTTTTTTGGGTTTTTTTAAGTAAATTCTGCTTACCGCTGTTGTCACTCTGCCTCCGAGCATTTTCCTTCCTTGGCAGGAAACACCAGTCTGTCATGACCTGAAAGTTTTTATCTTCTCTTGACATGCTTGAGAATTCACAGACTTCTGTCATACCATCACTTCCTCTCCTGGACATGATGGCATGTGGCAGCTCACTCTGAGAATAAGTCCAGTGTTAAATCTCCATTAATAAATACTCACCTTTCACCTAATGCCAAAATAATGGCTTATCATGATCTCCCATTGGAAAACTGCTGCTCAGGACCTCTCCCCCTTATTTGTGGACATTGAAACTTTTCAGATAATGTTATAAATCAAATTGGTTATGTGCTGTCCTTGGAAACAGATGTGCATCCACATAATTAAGAGCAGTTACATAGCTCAGCAAAAAAAAATCTGTTTTTTTCCTTGAGGAATGAGGTTGAACTAGGACTTGTCCAAATAATCTCTTTAACAGCCAAAGTATGTGTTTGACCATCTGTATTTTTCAAATAGGAAAAAAACCCCAATAAATCAACTGTGATTAATTAAGGAAAAATACCAAAATTCTTACTCAAACATGAAGGTTGTTCTGATTGTTAGTAGAAAGCAGTTTGTAAAAAGAGCTTAAGGGTAAGGCTTAGTTAGTATTTTTAATTTTTTTCTTGTGGCTGAGTGATGTTAGAATAATAATGTAATCAAAATGAATGTAATTACACATTTGCTTTTTGGAAAACAAGTAAAAATATGACTCTGGATTCATGGATATTCTACAGGTTTGTCTGATCACAGAGGAGATTAGGTCACAAACTGTGTGGAAGACCTAATGCTACAAAATTTTAACAAAACTTTGAGTTAAAAAATGCAAATAAACATTGAGGACTGAGATAATTGGCCTTTTAGCTTTTCCTTATAAAAACAAAGGTTTATTTGCCTTTTAAATAGACTGGTAAGACTAAATTGGCATCCTACAGTGCATGCATAATAGATAGTCAGGAATAATAAGCTATTAGTAGAAAACAGTCTATCAAAGGGTTAATCTTTAAAATCTGCTGTGAATACAAACCTGAACCAGGAGAAATAAGAGTGGGCAGGTAGTTGCATTTGTTAGAAGATATTTTTGGTGATTCTCCAAAATCAGGAGGAAAAATAATTGCAAATACTCCGGGGACCAAATCAGAGCTCTCGCCTCCATGCGAGCAGCAGCTCCATGTTGGCTCTGAGGTGTTACTTGGAGAAGGTCCTGCTTAGTCAGGTTGTTCACAGACTAGTTTTTTCTCAGATTATTCACCAATTGATGATGGGCACATTGCATAAATGAGCACAATCTGCTATGAAAATAAAGTATAACTCAGTTGAGTCACAGTTCAGAAATATTCCTTATATTAATATTCCTAATATTACACCTGATAAGAAATAATGGGTGAATCCAGGACTATTTGAAATGCTTTTGGTTTTTAGGATCAGGAGACCTTTGAGAATGTTTGTTTACATTGCAAGAAGGGATGATTCCTGGAATACTTGGTTTTCTCTGCAGTACAGACTCTACATGAAAATTATGCCATTAATATATACATGAAAGAAGCTTGATCTGTGAGGTACAGGCTCAGTGTATGTGAGGACACTCACTCCATTAATCCCACTTCACTGATTATTCCTATGGAATTAGAGGGTTTACACACCATTTCAATGATTTGGAGACTGCCAGACTTTCTAATGTAATTTTTGTTTTTCCCTTTTTTCCATCTGTAAGTTAATGCTTTTTATTTGTTACTTCAGCAGATAA
This sequence comes from Vidua chalybeata, assembly GCF_026979565.1. Lineage (NCBI taxonomy): Eukaryota > Metazoa > Chordata > Aves > Passeriformes > Viduidae > Vidua > Vidua chalybeata. Next base: position 10,274,843 of record NC_071543.1, on the reverse strand, counting down.
TTTTTTATGGTAGCTTTTCTGCTTTATATCCTGCTGCTATGTAGTTTAACGAAATGCCTTTTTAAACAGTGTATTTAATTCCTCAGTCATGCCTCTGGGAATAAATTCTTACTGTATTAGAACTTCTTTTATATCTTTTCTTTTCTGTGGTTGATAACCTTTGCAAACTTTCCTTTCAGAAATTACCACCTCTTATTTCCTTTCTGTCTCACCAGCTGCTATTTGCTGCTGGTCATGTCCTGTTACAGTGGCTTAAATACTTAAAGAAATTCCTTTACAGCTTCTCTAGTTTTTGCATCTAGAGCTTCAGGAAGAAAATCAAATTTTCACACCTGATTGCTGATTTTAGATGCTCTCCTTGATGCTGTATCAATGACCTGCTATTGTGGAGAATCCTTTTTAAAATTACTCTAACAGTTTTTAGTGATCCTGAATGGTGGAAAATGTGATGATATTTCAGAAGTAGCAATGCTCTAGATTTCTGTGTAGAAGTCATGTCTTCTTACTGGTAATTACTGGGTTTTTTGCAAAGTTAAATATGCAGTGTTTTTGCAGAAGTGTTTAATGGATGTCTTGGTTTAGAGACAGTTTTAGGATAAAAAACCCTGAAATTAGTGTTTTCTCTAAAGAGAAGGGCGTTTGCCAATGAGAGAAATGAATACCAGTGGGTGAAAGTGAAAAAAAACCCAACTGTTTATTAACAAAAAAAAGGGTGCACGCAAGGCACAGAAAAGGATTGAATAAATACTGGAAATTGAAGTTTCAAACCCTTAACCCCCACCCCAGCCAGGCCTGTGTGTCTGGGGGCACAGATGGCAGCTGTCCCCTTTGTCTCGGGGAAGGGGAGGCACAGGAGCTCACGCAGCCACTTGGGCAGAATAGATGGGAACACTTCTGGTGTTGGTCTCCTCCTCACAGCAGGCAAAGCTGGTGGGTTTTGGTGGCCTTTCCTTTGCTGGCTTGGTCTCTCCTGGGGCCTGGACTGTCCAGCACAGCCCCCACAGGCTCATGAGAGTGGAGGGGAAAACAAAGAAAAAAACCAAGCCAAAACAGTTCAAGGGGGGAGGGAAAATACCACCCCAAAACAAACAACCCCCCCACCCCCCAACCAAAAAACTGAAGGATCTCTGCTGGAATCTAGAGAAAAAGGTGGGGAAAGAAAAAAATGAAGCTTCTTGTCACTAGGTGACACAAGGAAAAACGATGCACCACAGCTTTGGTTACGATGAAGAGACTAATCTATTTTCTCTGACTCCAAACTTTTATAGTTCTCAAAAGGTGCCAGAGGATTGGAGGGTGAACGTGCCACCTCTCCAACGACACTGGACAAACTACCTGTACATCAAATTTCTCCGCCTCTATGAAAGAATGCAAAACAACAGGTTGTTTACAGAAAGTTGTGTGAGAAAGTTCTCTACAAGAATGTAAACTCAGAAGGCTTTAGAAAACTCTTGAAAATCAGGGCGACAGCTTCTTGCCCAAGCAAGCAAATCTAATCCAACAGCAGGAGCAACATAACGTGTCCCAGTCCATGGTGCATGGAGCACACCCTGTGAAGAGAGTTCCAAGAGAGCCTTCCCCTGGGGTTCCCAGGCTCCAGCCCCACCTTCTGGTTCATATTAAATCTACAGCAGCCATTTCTGGGCATAAAGCAGAGGATTAGGGACTAGACTATTGCCATAAAGTCACCCCAAGGCAATGGGGCTGGTTGTAAATGGTTGTTAAATCCAGTTCTTGACAATTGAAATTGTTAATTGTTGCTGAATGAACATTTTTCTGGGAAACCTTTCTTCATTACAAATGGGCCTTGCTCATCCCTGTTCAGCAGTGGTATGATTAGAAGTGCTGTTGTGCTGTGTTGTATTGCAGTTGTAGTCTTTTTATAATCCAGAGCCCCAGCAGCTCACAGATCAGGCTCCCTTGCTATCTGTGATTCAGACTCCCTCCATGGAACAAACCCAGGGTCACAAGAACTTTGTGCTTTTCCTACAGAGCTGAACAACTAAGAAATTCTTTTTCCTGCAATGCCCATGAAACTGACCATGTTTACAATTTGAAATATTTTCATCTTTGTCCAAAATGGTCATTGTTCAATCTCTATAAAGGGTGGGAAATAATGAAATATTTTCCCCAATAAGTACAAAAAAAAATCATATTTGTCTGCATTTTGATTTTTTTCTGATACAAGATGAGTTTCTCAGGGTAGCAGAATGGTTAATGACTAACAGCCTTAAGGAATATCTGCTTTAGTCCCATGAAGCAACAATATGTGCTCCTCATTTGTGTTGTCATATAAGTCACAGACTTTATTACTCTGAAATATTTTAACATTCTGTTAAGAAGCCACCATAATTCCTTACTGAAAAAGACCACACAGAGATTTCAGAGTTGTGGACTATAAAGGAATAAAACATCCAGATTTCTTTGAATCAGATCTGAATCAGTTTTGGATACCAGGGGAAAAAAAAACCCTTAACATTCTGACTTTAAGGCAGGCCTGACATTTGTCATGTAGCTCCTCACAGAGCTCTCAAGGTGCTACTCAAGGAAGGAAAGGTATTTTACAGACAGGTAATGTAATCCCATGTTTATTTTTAAAGCATAAAAAGAGATTAGTGGATTGTAACAACACTGAACAAAACATCACCAAAAATAAATGTGTTCAGGCCAGTTTAAGTGCTACAAAGTTGGTACAATTGATTGCTGCACTGAAATTAGTATATATTATTTCATTAATTCACTTCATCTGTTGCATCATACAGAATAATAGCAGGAATGGTTGGAAGGCTTACCTCAAATATACTTTGAAAATTTGATTGTATTCCATTATATATCAGATTTTAACAACCTTGTCTGTCTTTCTTAGTCTGTTCACAGTTTTCCAGAGGAGTTTATGCCATCTTTGGATTCTATGACCAGATGTCCATGAACACCCTGACGTCGTTCTGTGGAGCCCTTCACACGTCCTTCATCACACCGAGCTTCCCAACAGATGCAGATGTGCAGTTTGTCATCCAGATGCGGCCAGCATTGAAAGGAGCCATCTTGAGTCTCTTGACCTACTACAAGTGGGAAAAGTTTGTGTACCTCTATGACACAGAACGGGGTAAGCACTCTCATTTTGACTGATTTTCTGTTTCATAGCTTGCTCTGAGTACTACCAGCATCAGTATGTGCAGACCATTTTTTGGGGGGATGTAGGTAGAACTTTGTGATGGTCCTAGAAAACCAGTTTGTTCTGAAGGAACTGAAATGAATGGATAAATGACAAGGAAGCATCTTCATGTTACTGATAACTTTTAAGGAGATTGTCTGAGAATAGTGTTAGCAGAGTAAGTATTCAGCTGGCATGCCTGCTTTCCACCAAACTGCAGACTCCACACTGCCGGGGTGTTTGAGTCCTTGCAAAAGAAATAAGGTCAACATTATGAAAAAGGCTGATAAGCAGGACCTTCCACTGTGTGTGCATTGCAAATCCCACACCACTTTACATAAATGCACATTTCTTCTGTCACTGGACAAAGGCAATCCATGCTAAGATACACTCTGGAGATGTCTAAGCATTAATAATGGTCTAAGCATATATTGTAAGATCTCTGCTGGAGTCTAGGGAAAAAGGTGGGGAAAGAAAAAGAAGCTTCTTGCCTAAGCAAGCAAATATTAATCCAACAACAGGAACAATGTAACTCAACTGTGCTGGGCTGGAGAAAAGATGCTCTAGATAGCTCACATTCCAGAGACAAATTGAGATACATGCCAAGAATGACCAGAGTTATGTTTAACTAAGTGGAAACATATTAAAACCAGTGTGTTCACACTTAAGCCAATTGTTAACTACTAATGAGCAGAAAATGCGGTAAAAATCTGTCCAAGAAAATCTGAAAAATCTGTCAAAAAGAGATCTAGACATCAGAAACCATTTTCTGTGAGGAGTCTTTCAGCTGCCACCTGCTCTGAGTGTATTGAATTTGCTGAATTTCCTCTGTTACAGATTTCACCTGGGTAGCATTTTTTTTATCAAATAGATGTGCCACTGCCCTTCTTACCAGCTTCATGATTTTTGACTTCAAGAAATTTTTCAGATCAAAGGGATCTCAATAGAGACAAAGAAGCTTAGATTCTGTTCCAGGCTCCCATAGCAATATTTCCTTAGGCTACTGCATATTGTTAAGGATCAAGTCTTCAGTGGGTTTGCTTTTCATGCTGAAGAATAGTAGTATCACCCAACTAAAACCTAAAAAAATCATTTATTGAAAAAATTCATTTTCAGTCTGAATTAGGTGAATGGCAAGCATTTAAAATTTTCTGAGTGATTTGGAGGTGTTAAATATTTCTAGCACTGAAAAACCCTAGCTGTGATATTAAGTAGGAAAATATGGTGAAGTTAAGAAAACCATTACTTCCAAAATCTTTTAAAATCATTACCCATAGATCTGTTTTTCTGGCTTAGTCCACTATTAAATGAAAGCTCCTGTGAATAAGCAGTTTGTCTTAGTAAGAAAGGCTTATTTGATGTGGCCAAATACAATGAGCTTACAGTGTGTGATGAAGTAAAATGCCATTAGTTCCAGGATGAAATTTACCATGATTAAGGCTACTAAACTTGGCTTTGGAAAGAGTTTCACCAGTCATTCAAGAAATTTGGCACTTCAGACTGGAAAAATCATCCAAAACAATAAGAGTTTCACTAAAACTTGTCTAGATGACATGACTATCAGACTAAGTGAGATAATAATGGGAGTCAGGGGGAGGGGAGGCTTGCAACCTGAAACTTGCATTTATTTGCAGTTCTCAGTGTGTACAATCTTTAGGTAGACACAGTCTGAGCTTTTTACGATGGTTAATCCATTTGGAACACTTTACTCAATCTTACAATGACTAACCAAAATCCTGTGGTGAACTTCCAGCATCTCAGAATGGTGTTAGGCTGGCCCTGTGTTATGTCAGCCATTCTGACTGTCAGAGTGACAAATCTGAGTGACATGACAGTGAAGGTCACTGTAGGATTATAAAATGTAGGACATTAAGGATAAGGATAAAGGACAGCTGTGTCTTTAGCATGGAAGAAGCATCAGTACATATAGGTAGCTTGATGATGGGCTTTAAGTTGTTTGGTACAAACTTACATCTTATCTGTTCTTCCTAGTTGCTGCTGTTTGGTAACATACATATTATTTGCTAAAATGGGAAAAAATGAACAGTTTATTAGCCTCACTTACTGCTATTTTAGTTTACTTCATAGAAACTTGGTAGCCATCCTATCAAGAATTTTAATTCTTCTAGTATTATAATAAATTAGGAAGTTTACTATCAGAGAGATACAGGGCAATTAGGTACTGAGAAATGGAGGTTAGATTCCTTTGAGGAGTGGTAATCATGTGTGACCTCAAACATTTGACAATTCCAGTAAGTTCACCAATTTCTTGTGATAGGCATTCAAATACAAAAAAAATCCCCAAAAGTTTGGACAGTAATAATGGGGAATGACTGCTTGTGTCAGGTAGTGAATAGACTGTACATGTTCTTTTGCTAAGAAATGCAAACACTAGAGTTGTCCCAACTTTAATAATTCCTGTCTTAGATACTTAACTGCTTTGGGGCACAAACACTGTAGAGAGAATGTCTTGAGCAGGTAATTGTCAGTTCCTGAGATAAACTATCCTTTAAATAGTGCATTTTTAGGAACATTATAAACTCACTGAGAACCTGAGAAATCACTAAATATTAGACTATTCTTTCTTATAGTCAGTATTATTTATGGACTGAATTGATGTTGTAAGTAGCTTTACCATATCCTGCTGAAGTGAAAGACCACCATGTATGAAACATTGCATATACTATTAGTACCACAGCATATTACACATGCCATACAAAACTGAGTAAAGATTCTTGTGGTTTATTGAACTCTTTTGGTTTAAGCTTAGGAAAATGCAGCTTTGTAAAATTGTTTTCTTTTTGTTGTTTGCCATCAAGTCATGTAAGTGTATGGTTTCCTCCTCAGTGACTTTATGTACAATACTGTGGTGTTTGGCTCCTGCAATGAAGACCAAAGATAAATCTCAAACAATATAATAAAGATGTATAATTACATAGGTGGTGAAGCTTTTAATCAGTTGAGTGTGTACATTGTATATACTTACAGTCTTAAGTATAAAATAATATTTTCTGTTGCTATAAGATGACTGCTGCATATTGTGCTCTCAAATGTATATTTATGTGAAGGTATAAAATTCAGTTTCTTAAAAACTGCTAAAGCACATAGGAAAAGAAATGGTGAGATTCATGAATTTCACCAGCAAGAATTATGTCTTATCATTGTTAATTTCAGTTGATAAACTTATTTTTCTATGAAGAAACAGAAATTTAAGAGAAATACCAAATCACATTTCTCCTCTAGTACCACCAGGAAAAAATCTAAAACATGCTTTGCAGAGAGCAATGGTGCCTTAGGAAATGGCTGCTAAGGGAAGAAGAGACATTAAGTGGTGTGTAGAAGAAATAATCATATGTTCACTTCATGCCACATGCTTTTAGTTCATGTGAAAGGGAAAGGCAGGGTTGATTTCTGTTTATGTTAACTCACATCAGTAAGTTGACACTGTTGGTTGCTGTGATGCATGCAAAATATCTGATTAATTGTATGGTGCTAACTGCCTCAGTGGGCTTCTCTGCAGTAGGACTAAGACTAATTAAGATTGTCAGGATGAGATGAGGTGAGGTGATGTACAGAAGGCTGTTAAGAATTTAGGTAGCACATTTCAGGAAAGTCGCCTTTTGTATCTCATGCTGAGGATTATGTTTTATCAAAACCCTCAGGTTTACTTTCAGTCTTCAGCTCTGTCTCTTCTCTTGCTTTACTTTAAATCAGCTGTTGTTCCACTGAAGTCAGTGAACTGAAGTAACACAGGTGTGAATGTGTGCAGAGGTAAACTTGTGTGTTTCATAATCATATTATCGTTGCTTGAAAGTATGAAATACTTGTTAATTATAAAAATGGAATGGTGAACTGTAATACTGAAGCTTTTGTTTATTTAAATTTTCATAATATTAAGTAACATTTTGGTTTATTTTTGCCAGAGAAACACAGTTTTGTACAGATTGTTTGCTTTCCATCTGTCAATGTAACACGGACATTTTTTCCTAAGTTGTTTTGATTTGTCATACCTACTGTGCACGAAGATACTTATTTCTGTCAGGCAGATCATTTAAAGCCACACCAGGTGATTTCTGTGATTTGCATCAAGTCTTCTTCAGGTCATAGGAGTCATTACAGGACAGGAAAATGGCCAGTTGTGTTTGTGTAATGCCTTCCTACTCCATGGCTGCTCAGTCTGGACAGAGGTAAAGAGACATCACAGGTTTTTTGTGGCATTGTAACCAAACCCCTCACTAAATCTGAAGTACTTGTCATTTGGTTTTGATTTAGTCTATCAGTAGATCTCTAGCAGGACCAAAAGTCAAGGGAAAAAAAGCCTTAATAAATATGGTTATTGCTGGGTAATTTTTTTTTTTCATTGGCTAACAGTGGCTAGATGAAGGCTGAGGCAGGGAAGTGTTAATCTAATGCCCCAGGTTATTTGGCTAAGGAGAGTTGAAAATGTCTGCTTTAAAAGCAATTACATCTTTAATCCTTACTGCTACCAAAAGACAAATGTTTGACTTGAATGTAATGGATAAGTAAGGATACAGAAGGCCTCAAAATATAGCTTCAGAAAATATGACCAGTCCTAATTCTTCTAAATATAAAACCTCCTGGTACTCTGCTGCATAAAGAAATGCCAGGTGAAAAGAGTGGAGAGGGGAAAAAAAAGCTACAACTGGAAGCTTTTCAGTGATCATGTGTAAGGCATCAAATTGCCTTAAAATGAGTTCAGTACAAGGCAATGAGGTCTGATTCCCTGCTTCTGCTGAAGACAAAGAACAACTCTGTTGAGTTCTGTTTTTACAAAATGAGGTTAGTTATCTATCGCTATCAAAGGACAAGACACTTCTGAACTGCTTTCCCTGGAGAATGGGCGATTGGAGCTGATGAAAGAACTGGTATGTAGAACCAAGCTCATTATAGCTTCCACAAAATTAAATTGATGGATTTTTATTTTTGTCAATTAAGTAAGAGTTGCATTGGAAAGTTACTCATATGTAGAATGTAACTCTTTTTTTTTTTTTTTTTTTTTTTTTAAACATGGGGTAGGATTAATTTTTATGGAATCTAAAAGGACTGTGCTTTAGTACTTGGTAGATTCCTAGGGATTTTAGAATGCTGTGTTCTGGTGGACCAACTTTCTCCTGAAAACAGCAATGAAGAATGGAAACTAAGATAGAGTGACTGACTCCTGTTTATAAGCACCTTCCATCAGCAAAGAGGTGCAAAAGAACTCCTCTTTCCACATAGCTCATTTCTTAGACTCTGTACTGTCTTTCTGCATGTCAGGAAGTGTTATTTTATTATAAAGATCATTCTTCAATGAAGGGGAAAATAAAAATAGTGGTAGTAGCTACACCAACATTAGTAAACCCTGAATTCAGCACCTGCTGTTCAGTCAAATGTCAAAAGAATCGATAGCTGAGCTGTTCATTAACATGCTTATCTTCAGAGCAGGGGAGTTATCCCACTGGCTGAAAAACTTCTCTGAATCCCTTACATAAACAAAAAAGGGATTAATGCCAGCTTACATTTTTCTCATTAATTAAAAATTAAACATGGGCTTGGTCCACTTGAAAAGTATAATTCTTGCTTGCTAATATGTTTATACCTGCTTAATTCTTCTCAGTTGTGCCTGTGAGGTTGATGCATTGAGTTTTGCTTACACTTTCTAAAGTATGAAAGGTTCTAAAATTTTGACATTTTCTTCTGTAAATGGCAGTCTGTGGTAAAGAATAAAGCAACGTACAAAGCTTGTTTGGGAACCTATAAAATACCAAAAGTGACCACAAAAGGGAGGGTTACTACAAATTTTGATTCTTCTGAGTTTTTTGGCTCTTTGCAGGAGTATTTTGGGCAGCAGTTCAGAATCATGGGATTGACATGGAGAGAGTATCAATTGCTGGCATTTAGGTAGCTATGTAGATAAGCTGTCTCATTCTCCTTTCCCACTTTATATAGTGTAGGGAGTCAAATCCTGGCAAGACCTCCCACGTCACAGGACCAGGTGTCACAAGCCTCTACATTTTAAGACTTATGTGCCCCAGTAACTGACATGCAGAAATTTCTAGGTCAAAACCAACTTGCAGCACGGCCACAAATGTGGCAGCTTTTGCATGGCTTTGCTTGAAAGGATGTAGTGTAGTTTCAGGTTTTCATGCTCTGCTACAACAGAGAACACACACAGTGTAAAGATCCTTATGATAGAATATCCATTATTTAGATTTAAGGAACAATCATACTCAATGTACTTACATGCAATAGTAAAATGATCTATTTCTTTCACTATCAGCCTTTTGGGCATGAGTGATTTTACCATCTTATAATACCTAGAATTTATATTTATATAGGGTTTAAAGTCATAGATATTGCTTAGAGATGTTTGTATAAAATATAAGTAATTTAACCTCACAAGGAGGCAAACCATGACATACTTATTTAGGGCACATGGTTTCATTGCTTTCAACAGTGTAATGTATGAAGCAAAGCTCTATTCCGGAAACAAGACAGGACCTTAATTGAAATATTTCAGGATTACTTTACTGTTTGATTTTACTGCCTAAATATGTTCAGGAATAATCTGAGTCAGAACAGTTAAATCTAGCATTTGATGATCACTTTCCATTTATTTCTTCTGAAATCTCTGAAGTCTCATACCAACTCCTTTTATCTTGGTCTCTGTGGTACACAGCTACAGAAGAAAGCCCTTTCACTGATCCTTGCCCAAACAAACGTTGAGACCCTGCATGGGAGAATGGATGTTGACCGGTTTTTAGGTGGACTGAGAGCCTTAAGCATTTTTCTCCTGATCTTCCCCATTAGCTGCTATTTGTTTAGCTTACCCCTGGTAATCACTTAAACCGTTTTTCTAGCTTATGAACAAGAGGAATGGATCAACTTTGAAAGTCATCCAGCATGAGATGTATCATGCTGGCAAGATGCAGCTTAAGGCCAACAGCACAGCATTCATGGGGGTATTCTGTATGGCAGCTTTGTGCCTCTTTACAACAGTTGTGTACACACAGTGGGCTCAGTTTGGTGCTGAGATGCCTGGGCCCAATGCCTGAGCATCCCTTGAAGCTGTTGGAACACACACTATTGTCAGCAGTGTTTTCCAACAAGAGGAGTAACTGCACATGTACAATATATTTGTGTCTTGCTCCATGGAGCCTCGGACAATAAGGAAGTGTCAGCCCATTCATAAAAAAAAAGGGTATTACAGTGTCCTCATATCCACATTCACACTGAGTGTGAATCCAGTTGTGTTTGAGAAAGTGTCAGAACCTGTCTTGACCTTACGTGAAATCAGGTCATAAACCTGAGGCAGAACATTCTGGATACAGAGTAAGAATGGGGCAGGTTCAGGATAAATTTCTGGAAGTCCAAAGCAGGATGTGTCCATCCTTGTGGTCCTAATGAAAGCAACCAAAACCCTTAGGATCATGGGCTGAGGCCCTGAGTATCTTCTGTAGTAAACAGGAAAACCAGCAGCATTGCTACTCACCAACGCCTTGCAGAGATGCATCTGCAAATTGTTGTATTTATAAACTGAGTTGGGTAAGTGCATGCCTTTAAATATTTATCTTTTTATAAATGTGCATGTTTTATCAACTTTTGGTAGAGCTGTAACATTTAGTTTTTTCATTGTGTGCACAAGTAATTTAAGTGCAGATGCTTTTGTTCTCAGTTGATTTTATGTCTGCAACAATAAGGCTTAAATGGTCAGAATCTCACTTTTCCAGATTTCCTGAAACAAAGCCAAAGTTTCAAATATTTCCAAGTGGGGAGGGAGGGGCTGAAAAGATACATGAGAAGCATTGTTGGCCCTTTTGCTCTGAGGCAAAGGCAAGGACTTGACACAAAGCCAAGCCTTAGAGGTGATGGACAGGCTTTCCTTGGAACCAGAGAAGACAAGGTGGAATTTGTGGATCCTGGGAAGGAGATAGGACTTTTTAGACTAGAAAGGAAGTCTGTAGAAAAGAAAACCTGTATGCAAAAGACTGAGGGTAAAGTTTTATCAAACCTATTTATTTAGTCCATCTCACCCAACAGATCTAGGAGTCTGAAAGTTACTTTTCTTGAGTTCATTATTTTGCATCTGTATATGCAGCACAGCTTTAAAAGCTGGAAGTCTTCGGTGTCTTTGGCATATGGATGCTCCAAGAAAGGCAAGCTGGCTTCACCTGGGAACTTGGGCCGATTCTGTTAATGGAATCTCTCTTGCTGACTTAAAATCTGCATAAGGCAGCTGGTACTCTGTGGGATTGAAGAAAGCAGCACTATGTAATACAAAATTAAGATGAAGCAATTTTCAAGTATGTACCAAAAAGAAATGTGAAACATTGCATTAGTTTGTGAACTTGACTTCTTCAGTGGAGTGGCATGTTCTGGTCAACACAAGTTTTCCAAAGGTAGGACATTTTGACACCTTGTTCCTTAGTGCATTCAAGATGGCACTTATTTAGCATGTTGGTATTCTTACAAGTTTTCAAATGTCATCATCTTTCTCTGGATCTAGACTGTGTGTTTGCTCTTCCTGTGCATCTTTCACCTAGAAACTGGTCTTTCTTAGCCTGAGTGACAACTGCTACTGGTGGCCCGTGGTATTTATGGAAGAAGGGCTGTTTCTTATTCACAACAAGGGAACAGGTTCCCAGCATACACTGGGAGAGACTACACCCCTCTTTGAGCTTGGTGTGGTGGTGAGAAGATGGTTTTCAGCTCAGGAAAATGAAGCATTCACCAGGTGAAGAACTTCTGTGGAGTGAGCACAGGCTGTTGTAGCTTAATAGAATGACTGTAATAGGTGGAAGTAGTAAAAAACACCAAATACAAAGGAGATTTTTCCAGTGCCTGAGAAATATATGAATAAAATGGAGTATCTCAATGAGTTAGTAAATCAAAGCTGCTCCTTCCATAGAGTGGCCTCAGATGCTCCAGAACAGCTTCTCAGATGAGCAATGATATGCATGTTCTTTTCTCACTACTAAAAGAGAGACTTCATATGCAGTTTGAATTTCTTTTGATACAGAACTGTACCATGCTGAGTGAATGGTGTGTAAGAATTTAGCTTTGTCAAAGCCTTTGTGCTTTTGAAGTGGTTTTCATTTGATGGTCTCAAAGAGCAGTGAAAGAATGTTGTATGCAAGGGCTTCCAGTCCCGCTTTTCAGACGGAAGATTTGATCTACTGATCAGCAGGTTAACAACCTGGTCTTCATCTGCTTGTATGGAAATACCTTTGAGTTGAAAGCACTGTGAGCTTTGACTTAAGAGATGTGCAGAATGTCGTGCTGGACGTCAATGGCCACGGTCACTAATGACAAGCAGTTTTTCATGCTCCTGCACAAGAATTCCTTAAATTTTACCATGAATTTCCCTTTTCACCTAGAAAAATACTTGAACTTTTGAAGAAGGTCATAATGGATTAGTTAGAAGCCTTGTATTTAAGGTAGTTATTTAAAGATGTTTGCCATGGAGTTTATATGAATGAATCCACTGGTTATGTCTTCAGTACTTTCCTTCATCTATGACACTTGGCCATTTTACATGTAGTTTCTTTTTTCAGGCTTCAGAAAATTTACCAAACTAGTTTGACGACATAACTTTTTCTTTCCAGAAAATATCAGCTGTTTTAGTAAGCATAAAAATGACTAGAGTGCTTTGTAGAAGGAGAGTAAATGTGAATGTATTTGTGACAAACCCACTCAGCTAGCAGGTAAAATGACCTCGTATTGTATTTGGGTTAAGGAGTTTTAAAAGTTTTTTTGTCTCCTGCAGAGATAGATTCTTCTGTGATTTCTTTTGAGACATTTAATATCACACTTCTTTCTTTTTTCTTTTTTTTTTTTTTTTTTTTAACTCCCCTTCTTGCAATTCAGAGTAGAACAGCACTGTGAGCCTGCATTTCAGGAGGTATATAAGATTTGGTAGTACAGTGGGATGAAAAATAGCTCCACAAAGTGATTAAGTATTAATCTCTAAAGAAAAAAAGTTTAAATTTCCTGACATGAATTTTATACTCAATAACAAGTAATTATTCATTTCTTCAACTCAAGATGCATAGCTTTTCCTGGCCACCTCTTTTGCTTTGATTCACGATGCAAAGAATCATCAGGAGGGAAAGGTGACCTGAGGTTTTATTCCTCCTCAGCCTGAGCTCATCATGTTCACAGGCTGTTGCTTTGCACTTATAAGTATTTCTGACTTACCTTGGTTGTCAGCAGCCCAAGGAAACAAATCAGCAGTCAATGATTTGCGCAGCTTAACAGCATTATTCAGGGTCCCTCTTTAGTTTGTTAAACTGAACAGAGTTGTCATCTTTTACAACAGCAAACTATCCCCTTTAATGCTGAAGTATTTCTCCTTCAGTACTTTGGGCCAGGTTCCTCATGCACCACTCCACAATGCGGGTTAGCCCTGGAGTCTGGATTTGCACGTGGAGTACACCTGTGCTCCTTGCAGGTGGGTGAGATAGAGCCTGAGCAAGGTGCTTTTCCCAAGGTAGTAGCTTAGTGAGCAGTGTGGGCTGGTGGGACACACCTGAAGGTGAAATATTTCATAGGGCAGAGCTGGGCTGCTGGAACACAGCTCAGGTCTGTCCCGTGCCCCAGCACAATGCCTGGTGCTGGAGCTGTGAGTGCTTGGGAGGCTGTGAGCATCCCAGAGCTGTGCTGGCATGTGCCAGCAGCAGTCTGGAAAGGTTAGCACATACAAGAAGTGGTTGGTAAGGTGTTGTTTGCTTAGGGGATGTTCTTGTTAATGCTGATAGTAATAATTATATGCAGTGAATTGTCAGGGCTGGGCACATATTAGGTGTAAAAAGACTACTCTTATTTGCATAAAGTGCTAATATCTTTATAACATTTCTTCTGTTTATGGAGTTATGAGTTATTTCTCCATTCTGTAGTCATGTTCAGAAGAGCAGTAATTCATTTTTGGTGACTCACATTTTGATAATCTTCCCAACTGTACTTGAGAACGGGTTATAAAGGAGCAGGACCACTCTGCGCAGTGCATTGAGCCCTCCTGCCCAGGGCCTAATACACATCCAAATTGCTTTGTTCAGTTGTGGCATTTTTTAATCAGCACCTATGTGTTGTGAGCATTTAACTGGGCCTTCTTTCCCCTTTGCAAAGTAAAGGACACTTCTGGTTATTCTGTCTTAGCCTAATGAAAGGCTGTTCAGTGGAAAGCCCTTTTGCTCCTTTCCTGTTCATGTGGCATGGTGTACAAAGCAGTCCAAACACAGTGGCTCTGAGCTGTTCTTAAGCAATCTAGCTCTCATAGTCATAGTTAAGAGGACTTTTCCAGAGAAGAAAATGCATGACAATGGTCATTAAATATTCTCTGAGGGTACCTTAGAATATTTTAGATACTCTGAAGCCATTAAATAAATGTGGCAAATAATGCAGACATCTTCAGGTGTCTTTTTTAGCAAAGAGTGTTTCATGCTGGCCACTCTGAGGACATAATACTGTAATTTTTGTAGATATATATGGCTTTGTAAATTCATACTATGATCCCCTTGGTGATGTAAAAATAATGATGTAGTCTCAGAATTAACATGGAAAAGAAATTGTTAAAACTCTTGGGTGCCTTCAATTTGAGTGGAGTATTTAATACAGAAGTATGTGTGGTTCTAATGGATGAATGCATCAAATAAACTAAAATGTTGAATGGAGGTGTGATATAAACAGTGTCTTTCCTCTATTGAAAGTAATTTTCAGTTACATTATGACCTGCTGAGCCACCTAAAATATTTCAGAGTCCATAATTGTCATTCATTTTTACGAAATGCCAGAGTCATATACTACATTGACCTCTATGTGCATTAATTCATCAAAAATTTAATTTGATGAGTTTAAGTCAGAACTGTAGTACGAAATCCTTTCAGTGCAATTTATTTATTTTGCCAGCATTATAAATACATAACACCATCGTAGAGTGGATTCTGTCACGATCTGCCGCTATGACTGAAGATACTGTGTGTTTCTAGATCAAAGAGTGCTATTTGCTGCAATATTAGTTCTTACTGGCTTTTTTCCCCCTGCTTTAAAAAGGAGATATGATTTTAGGAGCCAATATTAGTCTACAGTTTGTGTAGTTTAGCACATCTTTTATTAGCAAGATAAGGCTTTATTCTTCTTCAAGGGGAATGATAAAGAAAAATAACAAAAATAAGGATATGAAAAATAAAGAAGCCAGTCTCCTGACATTGTTTGGCTCAGCAAGATCAAGCCTTTCAGCTGACTACACTGGTGTCAGTAATTGCTCTGTAGATAGAATTGCCTATTGCTCAGTAGTCCTGGCATTATCGATCAGCTGGGTTTGTCCATGAACTGACAGTGATAATCTCAAATTAGATCAAGCTTTTATTAAAGGAATAAAATCAAATTATGCCTGACTGTAGACAAATAATAATGAGTTATATAAACACATAATTATTGCAGTACCATTTTTGCAGAGATTTCTTGAAAGTCCGAAAACCTCCTGGGTTTTTTTTTTTCCTGCCGTTTGTTACCCAGTTCTCTGGGCAGGCCTGTGGATTTTTAATGGCTTTGTAACGGTTGCCACAAAGAGGTGGAGAGGTGGGGGTGGGAGTGGAGAGCTGAACTTCTCTTTGAAAGGGGAGGTGTTTGAGGGGGAATACAAGGATGCATAAGTTATTGCAGCCTCAAGGCAGTAGTAATTTATGCACTGACAGTTTGAGTTTCATGCAATGCTATTTTAAAAAGCTTTACAATGAACTATCTCTGTTACACAAGTGTCTGTGGTGCTTTAAAAGATATTCCACATCATGGAGACAGTTTGAAAGAGAACTTTTGGAACACATTCATCACAATGTTGTAGTTGTCCTGTTTCAGTAAGAAAAAAAGTCATAGGCAAGCAGACTTATTTTCTACATTTTAACATGGATTTGGCTGCCTGAAGTATTTTGCAGGGTTGTCTCATTGCTTATTTGTCTAGTTTTAGATATGTTGATGCAAGTGAAAATTGTATGCATCTCTATTGTTTTAGTGTAGTTATTATTGTAGTCATGCTCTCTGGAACCACTTAGCTACACTTTTCAAAGAAAACAACAAAATGGATGTGAATGGCAGACATTTAATAGTGACCCATTTGGTTTTCATGTTTTCCTTATGCTCCAAATCAGAGAAGAATATAACTGCACATAACATATAAGACCAATCAATGCTCCCCTTTTGATGCAACCATATAGTAATATCTCTGTATTAAAGCACCATTTCCTTGTAGGGGAGTATTCAGCTTGGCTGTTTGATTATGAATTCTCAATTATACAGTAGTAATTTTCATTATTTTAACAAATTATCGTGAAACTACACGTCTGGAGGCATAAATAAAAACAGTAACTTCCACATTTTGAAGTGTATAGAACTACACTGAGCTTTCATTAATAATATAACATATTGAGTGTAAGCAGCTGTAGACCATTACAATTTAGATTTAATTTATGTAATCTCTGGGTTGACCTTCTTCAAAAACTGGCCGCAGTAGGCAATGTAAGCACATCATTGTCTGTCTCATAGTGAATTTTAGATGCCAGCTGCATTCTCATAACATTTTATTGGGTCTCCTATGAAAATTATGGATAAAAAGATAATGTGAGCAATTATGTTATTTGTTGTTAAGTTTTAAGTGCTATTCATTTTGCATAGATATCTTCTTGCTTTATGGGATATTAATTTGCATTTTTCTGCAGATAGTGTTTCTGTGACTTTAGTGACCTCCCTCTGACTCAAAAGCTGGGTTTTGCCAAAATGTTTTTAACATTAAAACTTTTGCTGCAGGGAATTTCAGACTGCTACTGGATGTAACCAAGTGAGATCAGTTGTGTAAAAATCAGCATATGCCTCAGAGCATAGTAAAAGCCATTCATTGCATTTCTTTGAAGTGAAGCTATGCAGACTTGCACAGGTGAAGATTTGACCTAAAGTGTTTAAAAATAATTTCTTTACGTGTCCATTTCAAACAACAGAATTGCAACACAGAAATAAGAACTTGTACAAAACCATTCTTATAAAAGATTTTAAAATCTGCTATTTTTTGATATTCAAATGTGCTCTTTCTTTTAAATCCCAGATAGGTAATCTTTCATACTCCACATGAATAATGGATGCTATTTAAAATGTTTACTTAAGAACAATGAGTTCACTGTATCAATAATGAGAAGTTCTGCTGTGGACCACTTTGTAATATTTTGATTGTCATGATTTATACCGCTCTTGAGGTCAGCTGGTAGAACTTCACTTAATTACTGTATTTAACCTACAGTCATTACTGAAAGTGGGGAGGGAATACATTTTTGCTTGGTTCTGCAACATCTGTCACAATGGGGATTCTTGAGAACTATTTTAAACAAATAATTGTAGATTATTACAGTGGAGTGGAGGGAAATGGGAGGGCTTCAGTGGACATTTTGCTGGAAAATTGAGAATTAGCTTCAGTTTTATTACTTGAGGTATGTTTATGGGAGTTATAGTAAGAAGAATCATGGCCTCAATTGTCACACAGAGACCGGAGTCTAGGAGCAATAAAAGTGGAAATTGCTGTGTCATAAGGGAAACTGGTTTTCTGTAAACTAATAAAAATGATGTTATAATGATTTCTCTGTGATCCCTCAGGGATTTTTAGGGACGTATTTGTTAAAGAAACCTGAAAGCTATTGTATTTCCCTGGTTTTAGGTTTTTTTAATAACTGTCCTGTACAGAATATTCCTTGGTGCAGTGTCTTCTCAAGTTACTATTTGGTCTTTTCTCATTTCCTTTCCAGGAATTTGTACTTTATTCTGTGATAACATTGCACTATGCTCTTCAACATAAGTAAAAAATGTATATTTTCTTTCCTGCCTGACAGAATTAAAGCTTAGAAAGAATAACTTAAAGTCAAGTGGAACCTGAGAAGGAGTGGGAAATGTTGAGTGAAACAGAAATTGCAATATTCATTTTGGACCAAGCTGAAAAATGTCAGTTTTTCTGCAAGACATCTGGTCCATGCTATTTCAAGCCTAACTTTTAGTTTAATCTTTGTTCAGTTTTGAAAGTAGGCATCATTAACTTTCATTTTGAAAAACATTTTCCTTCCTTTTCTTCAGCCTGAGTTGTAATTTCAGTTTGGCCTGCGTTAATTTATCATTGTGGTCCCTTTCTCTCCTAAAGGTCTGTTCTTCTAATGAATGTAATGTTAATTGAAAAAAATGTCACCAGCTTTGTTACTGAATTAAAGAAGCCATAATTGCTAATGGGAGATTTCCATAAACATTGAGTGATGTTATGAGCCCACATACATATGCAGGGTATCAAAAATTTGAGAGTGGCCACTGACCACACTTTACAGAAGGAAACATGACAACAATAAACATGCTGCTTTTTTTTTTTTTGCTGAAGAGAAATTTATCAGGACTTTACTTTAGTAATATCCCCATATTATTTAAATATATTATCATATTATTTTGTCCAATAATATAATTTTACTGAGACTAGAATTACTTGGGTACCTGCCTGTAGTTATCATCCACACTTGGTTTTATTGTATTAATAACTATTTAAAAATAAGTAAGTTAAGATACTGTAAACATATTGTAAATATGTTCCTGTATTAAAATTGGTCAAAAGAAAATCATATATTTAATTATGATTATTTCATTAAATTATGGAATTATTGCCCTTCTGCACTATATAAAATTATTTTAAATTCGTTTATCATTTATAGATATTTATGAACACCTCCTAAATAAAAAGCATGAAATTATCATCAATGCATTTTGCTACAGCAAATATAGCAATTTTTGGTTAGTTGTTCAGGTACAGAGCAAACATTTCCATGTTTGTTTTGTTTTCTGCTGTCATCTTGTTCCCGTGGCGTTTCCATGCTGTTGTATAGTGATGATCATGCATTATTTTTGTAGATGCCTTAAAAATTGTTGTATTGGTGTGAATGAGAGATGCTTTCCCTTTGCCTCAAGTGTTAGTTTGTATTTTTGTTAGGCATTATCAGTAACTTCCCAAAACCATGTCTATTTGTAAGACCTACTCAAGAGGCATGGGTGGTGTGTGTAGGTTCTAGCCAGGCAAAAGAACCACCAGACAATGAGCAGTCAGGTTTGCTTGCTATCATATTTCTTGCCTGTTACTTTCCAGACAAGCAGCCTAAGTTATATTATTTTTTCTTGCCTCATACAGAAGATGAATGGTACTTGTGGCACTACAGGAGTCAAATGAAGCCACAGTACAAAGTTGCATCTTCTAGTGGTGAGAGTATTTTTGCAGATGGAGTAGATCACCTAGACAAAATGGAGTGTTAAGACTCTTATCTCTTAGTCCTGGTGGCATGTATTGTTCATTCTCACACTAACCCTTACAAATACCAGAATGAAAATCCTATTAAAACTGAGACCTTTTCTGTCATTGTATTCAGTTTTCAAAGCACAAACCCTAAACAGGAATAAATAAGACTCCAAAATCCATTAAACTACATAACAAAAAACTGCCCTGCCAGGAAAGCAAGCTTGTTTTGTATTTCTTGTGGAGAATGGAGAAGTTGATGTCTCTACCATCAGCTGTGGCTCTGATAAAGGACTATTGCATGCTATTGTGTTCTACCAGCCAGTTTGACCACAGCCTTAGAAGAAGGCCCTTTCCAGGCCTCTGGTCTTTTTAGATAAGTCAAACCACAAGGTAATCCTTTTTTCTTCTGAAATTAATAGAAATATGTAGTTTAAAAGGAAAGTCTCTGTACATTGGGGTCTTGTTTTCTAATGGTGCCTGGAAGATACTTTATGCATGAACTGTGCTTGTTTCACTAATTGGATTGTTGCATTCAGCTGCTGTGAGTTGCTTTGACAATACCCAGTGGAGCCTCTGCATTTTGTGAGCAAGGGTACAATCATAGTGCATCAGTTTCACCACAACTGTAGCTGTTTTAAAACCATCACATTTGCTGGCCACTCAATAAAGGTCATTCTGTTTGTGACAGAACAAGCCAGCCAGAAAAGCATTACATGGCTTCTGGACAAAAAAAAAAAGGGGCACCAGAGAAATATTTTATCTTTAATGATGTCTCCCTTTTTATTTTTTTCCCCTTGGGATTCTATCCAAAGAAATGAAGTGTATTATTCATATGGCTTTTGGGAGAAAGAATATTTCAAAGAGCTTTTTAGTAATACATCACTGAGGTCAATATGTGTATGTCAGATACAGGTGTTGCAGTTTTATTTACTATGCAGTGCGGAGGGATGCAGTCTGATCCATCAAAGTAAGGAGAAGCTGGCTTCCACCACATTCCACCTGAGTGTGGAACAACTGCTTTAATGTAGTCCAGTTGCTGCTGAATCACAGTGTTCATCTCCCACCTTTCTTTGTGCTGTTAATGTTGTTCTGGAACACTTGGGAGAAAAGGCACAATTTTGGTCTTCAAATGCCAAGTGAAAGTTTAAGCCATTCTTTCAAAGACAACTGCTGGTGCAAAACCTCCCTGAGCATTTCAAAGCAATCCCATGGCATTGGAGTGTTAAAGGTGAGTCCAGAAGTGTTTGAAGGTCATGCTCAGTGTTGTTGCTCTGAGAAACTCTGTGAATGACACAGGAACTGAAGCTTCAGTAGGAAGTGAAATCTTTCTTCAGTTGTCAATAATGTATTTTATTTAAGCAGAAAATCCTTGAAGAAAATACAAATAATAGGAAGGAAGAGCTTTCCTGTGCCACACCAGATGTGCAGCTCCATTCAGAATTCCTAGAGGAGTCAGTGGGGGGTATGTCCAGTGTATTAGACTTTTCCATACTGCTTGAATATCATGTCAGTGGCAGTCAATTGGCTGCGAATTGTTCTCTGCAACTTTCTAAAATGTGATAATTTGGATTCAAATTTACCCTTCTCCCTTCTTTGGCCATTATATTTTATATATTTTAAATTTGGAATGGCAAAAGGTCTTTCCTGTCATTCAGGTTTAAATGCTTAGATCTAAACTGACTATTTTTGTAAACTCTTTCTGGAATAATGCACACCAATCTCTTTGGAAATATGGCTGGAACAATTGCAAATGATCTCTGAATTCCCACAAAAATTCCACGTGGCTTTAGCTGAAGCATATTTAGGCTAGTATTAATTATCAGTGTTTTAAAACTCTTGGCAGGGAATGGGCAAGATCTGGAACATACACGATTTAGCTCTCTTCCTGCTTCACTCCCAAGGTGTTATAGTTCCAGGATGTAAGAGGGAGAATAAAATACTACTCTATGTGGAAAATGAGGTGGGAGTATTATGTGGAAGGCTGAGGAATTAGGAAGTCAAGTTATTTCTCTTCTGCTGTTCAGGATAGATAATGTGATGAATCCACTCATCTCCAGAGTCCTGGGTACAGGGGACATTTGGAAGTGTGCTTATGTTATAGGCTGAAGGTCTGAAGTGGTTTATGCAGGAGTACCTGGGTCACTGATGTAACAGAATCAGTGGAGGTGTAGAAGGGATGTGCTTCACTGCATGCCTGTAGGACCATGGTCTCAGCCCTCTGTGTTTCACAGTGCCTTTATTTTGAATCATCCCTCAGTTCCACATAATCCAAAGTGACAGAGGTAAATCACAGTGGGGAAGTAAATCGAGTAGAAGCCATGAAGTGTAGCAGAGGAGGACAACAGTGCTATTTCTGAAAGATAGGAGCGAAGACAAGACGACTTCTGTTACAGGAGAGACAAAAGAGATATCCAAAGAATGAGGACAGAGGTGCAAAATGGAGACCTCTTAAAACAGGGACAAAACTTTTGCTGCATTAAAAAGAATAAAAAGAAAAGGAATCAATTAAGTGATGGGCTATGCTCCAAACAGTGAGCAACAATATCTGGCCCTGAGAGCTAAGAACTTAGTTGGAGTTGTTAAACATAGCAATACAGCTGGAATGTGATTCTAGACCTCTTTTACACTATTTTATATAGCACAGTCATAATCCAGTGTTTAAAGAATATACTTTATAAATGTTTGTGCTTTTATTGCCCCCTTTTTTTCAGAAACAATAATAATAGAATTTTTGCTATAAAAAAAAGCTGTTGGCTTGATACTTCACTGCAGGGAGAGTGTTGGTTATTATTGAGTACAGTCAGGGGGGACCAGCTCCCTAGAGTTAGCATAGGCATCATATTTTGAGCCTAGAACATCTGTACATTAATAATTAGTAAGGTTAGATGGAAATTTCTTATTGAAGTCAACTCCATTTGCTTGGAGGCGTGACCGACCTGATTTTAACTTGTATTTCATACCTGCACAGAGATAACAACAGTGGCAGGAAGTGTTAAAGAAATCTTACTTTGTTTACTTGGGGGTAAAAAACAGAAGTAGACAAGAAGTATCACCCTATTGCAGGAGGGCAGTGATGGAATGAGAACCTTTTGGTTTAAAGTATTGATTTGCACAAAACACAACATTTCCACTCTTCATACCAAGGACCTCCATTGTTCTTTGAAATCTTGCTTTCCTTGCATGACTACAGTAATGGTGAACTGGGAGATCAGAACTATCAGTGCTTGGACCTCTAGCTGTGTATGCCAGTTACTGTATATTTTCTCCTTCAGATTAGATAATGCTAAAGTTCTTGCATATTTTAGTTTGCTAACCATTGTAGTTTGCTAACCATGCAATCAGATTTGTGAGGCTTTCTATTCATGGAAGAGTAGTCATGTATCAGTATAATATCAAACCAAATTGAATAAAAGAGTTCTTTTGTTTCACTGAATATCAGCTTGAATATTCAAATAACATATAAGTATTTAAAATAATAATAAACACTTGGCAGCATAATTGTGTGTAAAGCCCAACATAATTGGAGTACTGAGCCTGTTTGATCTCAAGGATGTGTTTGCTACAGCTGCCTAATTTTGCACAGCAATTCTGAGGAAACATTAGGAACAATTTAGTTTGAACCTGTGAAAACTGGGGGTATGTGGTTTACATGCAGCCCCTTCCTTGTAACAGTTAATCTACTGCTCTGCAGCCTTGGAGTGGAATTTTCTATCTTCCTTTTCTTCTTCAAGCTAACAATTGATAGTCTGTCTCAGATATTTGAACATCCCATTTAGTCAGACAGTCCTTATCTGTGCACTTGTTGAACATGTTACAGTGAAATAACTAATTAACAGCATATTCTGTAGAGAATTCTGTGCCACTTTTTAAGCAGGCCACAGAGTACGTATTCTGAGATGCAGATATTCTATTTTGGTAAGTGATTTCCAAAGGCACACAGGACAGGTCTTTCAGAGGTATTTAGGCTTTCAACACTCAGAGAATGACATTGTGAAAAGCACGTCAATGAGAGCTATGTGTGCCTGTCATTTAAGGCAGTGGAATGCAGGTACCTCACCTGCTGAGGTTCATCAGCATCTGCATCTTAATTGCCTTTGAAAACCTGCTCCCACCATCCTACCCAAGTCACTTTTGGAAATGAAAGAGGTATCTGTGAAAATGTTACCTCTGCTGTACTGTGAAGTGAGCCCGTTTCTGAGAATCATAGGCAAAAGTATTAGTTGCTTCAAATTCTCTGGTTATTGCCATTTCTAGATCATTTAACTGAATCTTTTCTATTTACCAAGTACACATGCAAGAACAAGACTTTTTTTCTATGTTTATTTTTAATATAAAACTAAGACACCATTTTACATGTTCAGTGATTTTACTGTAGCATCATGCATAGATAGGAGTCTGTAGTTCAGCAGCAGTTAACAAAGATCTATGACATGAATTCATGAAGAATGCATGACCTTTTGCTGATACCATTCTATATTCGTGGTGATCCAGCAGTGTACACTTCCATTATGCTAATTTTTGGACAAATTTTGAAGGCATATGCGTGTCTGTCAAAAGGTTCTTTATATGCAGAACCAGATTTTGCTCAAGGTAAAGTAAGGTTGAATTTCTGCTGAAGTTGCCTCTGAAGTCATATGTTACCCAAGTCCAGTTTCTCTGTGAAGCCTGTCATACTGATACTTCTAATCATCAGTTTTCAGAGCAGTAAATTAGAAAAAATCCACCCATGCCTAAGCAACATTACCTTTTTTTTCTTATTTTTTTAAGTATCTTGTGCTATAGAAAAGTCTGGATTTGAAGCCCAGACCTTGCTGATTTGTGGGGCCAGCTCCAAGAGTGCCTCTCTGCTTCCTTCCCCAACTGAGCACATGGAAACTTGAAGAGATGAAGCCAGAGCTAAATGTTTGAATCACATCCCTGTCTCTGTTTAGTGAATTGTTATGCTGAAATGTTTGCACATTTCTGTATAATCCAGCCTAATGTTTCATGTGAGCTGCCTTCCTGAGCTATACTGGGAACAGCATGTGCTGTAACTGAACAGAGATCTGAAACACATCTGGGGTATCTTCCCCCACCTGAGCTTACTGTCTCCAACCCCTGTATTTAGAAGGTGCAAAATAAAACATAACAGACAAAACATATTCTGTGTGTTAGGAGAGAAGGGATATCTGATGCTAAATGTCTGATTTTTGGTGCAATGAAAAAGACATCTAATAGCCAAATGATGTTACAAGGTTGAATAATAAAAGCAAGGCATTTTTTTCCCCTTTAGTGTCTTTCTTGGATAGCAGGTGAAGCCAAGGGATTTCCTGATTGGGAGGCAGTGGGAAGTCTCTAATCTGCAGGTTACATGAGCCTGTTGTGTGTCACCATCCTGCAGAATAAACCAGGTTATTTTTGAGACAAAGAGCATTATGCTGCAAGAAAAGGAGTTAGGTCACTGATACAGAGCACTGAGCCAGTCCATCCTTATTCTGGGTGAAATGTTCTGGAAGGTAATTTGTTACCCCCAAGCTTTGTGCTGGTCAGGTGTTGCCTATTGATGCCATGTGAATTCTCCAGTAACTTTGTAAATTGTCATCCTGTGGTGTCACTACAGGAAGAATCAGTATAAAGCAGATCAGGTCATGCATTCACTGCTGTGGTCAATGCAGGTGAACTATATTTGTATGTTCAAGCTCAATTCAGACCAAATCTGTATTACTAAGTAATTAGCAGGTATACAGACTGATTTAGAATTAATATGAGGCCTTGTAGTTAACAAACACATAATTGTTATGAAGAGAAATATGCTGAAAAAATATAGGAAATAGTGATATCTATAAAAGCTCCATATTGCCAGCTATTAGCAAAAACGAGGCAGAAATAGCCAGTTGAGTGACAAAAATGAAACACATATGCAGACTGTGAATATGGATCCATAAATTATCATTTATATTACCATAAAAACTCATTTAAATTTCAGAATACTTTTAAGCTCAGAAGTCACCCTTTGATTGCTTTTTTTTTTTTTTTTTTTTTTTTTTTTTTTTGTGTGTGTGTGTGTTCAGAATAAATAAAAGGAAATTAACTTATGGGTTGAGATATGAAACACATTCCAGCTGCAAGGGCAATTAAAATGCTGGCTACTAAAGGGTGAGATGTTGATGAGGAAAGACTTTGAAAGGCTGATAGCATCTGTTAATGAAAATTCTCAGAGGCATAAGATCTGTTTGCTCAGGTAGTTTGAAAACTGAAAGTGTAGATAAAGGTTAGGAATTGGAATAAATATTTTTCTAACACGATTGACTGAAGGTCAGATAGAAAAAATAACTTTGCTATGTCTGAGGACAATTCAACTAGCATTATTTTTTTCCAAGACATTTATCTGAGGTGAATCCAGGGTTTCTTGTGATGAATACGTATTTCAATTCATAGTCTGATTACCATAATCTCCTGTGATTGTTTCTTCAAAGGACCAATATTTATCACTTTTTAGACTTAGCAGTTCCAAACATGTTTTTAAGAGAAGGCAGACAGCAATACTCCTGCACACTCATGCTAAAAACCCTAATGTATTGTGATAAAGAGTTAACTTGCGTTACCAATATATTGAAGTTTACAGCATACTTTGAAATTATCTTTATCACTCTTGAATACATGAAGCCAAGTTTTAGGTATTTTCAAAATCCTATGCTGTTGATAAGTAAGTTTCCTTTTTTCAGAACATCTACTGCCTTTAATAGAATAAAGGCAGTGATTCTCTCTTTTGGCTAAAAAAGTTATTTAAGCTTAAAAATAATTAATTTTTATTTCCTTTCTCAGATGGCCATTCCACACAATACTTTCCTTTTTAACTTTATCTGTAATTGTATCACAGTTATGCAACTTTACCTGGAATAATAAATAATGGCTTCCATCAGTATCCCAGCTCACTGGCATACTGTAGCTATTCAGCTTGCTCTAGTGAACAAGAGAAAAATGTATTCTGAAATACCATACGGATGGAACATGGCTTTACATGGAATGTAAAGACAGATTATCTTTTCTAGACTGATAATTGTTAACTCTGTGATTCCTAAATAGAATAATTTTTTTCTGAGATAAATATGTAAACACAGTTATGTCTGTACTTTTAACATGCAATAAATCAACCTCATTGGTTGAGTGTTATTCAACACATTGGGATTTTTGTTCTGGTTTAGTTTTTCAATTGCAAGTAGAAGTTGTTAGTGATCTCTGATGATGATGCTTTACACAACTTTGTTCTTTTATGTGTTTTCTTCTGTTGATTTCCATGCATGTTTCAAACACAGAAAAATTACACGGCATCTCTCTCCTGATTAGAGAGAGAATACAAGAGACTGTCATCCATATGTGCCTGAAGTTAAGGACAGATGAAGTCCACTTAGGCCTCATTATGGTCAGCTCACTGTGTCTGATGTCAGGAGGATTATGGCTGAGATACTTTCTATCCATAGTGACTAGATCTGGGTTTTTTTAGTAACCTATGCACAGTGATAATGAAAAAAACAAAAAAAACCCATCTCTGGTGAGTCTGAAGGAAATGGTTGGTAATATCTGCGTATCTTGGTTTCTTGGAAAGAAACGTCTGACCTGATTATATCATGTGAATGCTTTTCAGCTGAAGGCTGGTCTGTTGCAAGCAGCAAGGCTTCTTGCTTGCTCCATGCAAGAGGCAGTAAGTGAGGCTGCAAAATCACGGTTGTGATCTAGAAGAGCTCAAAGGTGAAGAACACAAGGGAAGGTGTCTACAGAAAGCTGTGTCTTGGCAAGGCTGTGATATTGTATTAAAGTTATGGTGTTAGCTTCCTGATACCAGTAAGATGCAAGATACTCAACAAATGGTTTATTCTGGATTTGCTGATGGCGCTTGGAGCATGTCCTTGCTGGAGAATTCAGGGCACTCAGGGAAATTGGTGTCAGTGATAAATACCATAGGAATTTAACTCACAGATTTGTATCTCACTGCTTATGTAACAGCACCATGCTTACTGCCTAGGTAGCTTTAGGGTTTGGGCTCTGCTGAACAGACAAAGCCCTGGACTCTGTAGAGCTTCAGCCATTTGAATTTTTTTTTTTTTTTTTTTTTTTTGTTATTCAGATATTCTAAAGTTTGGAAGTTAATTACTTTTAATGCTAATGTAGTTTTACAATTTATGCTTTGCATGTAAAAAGTTTTCTCTTTGGGAGAGCTCTCCACTACTCCTAGGCCAATGTCTCCCAGATCTCAGCACTGTCTGATGACAGAGTGCCCTCACAACTCTGGTAGCATCAGTATCAGTTTCATCAGCATCAGGACAGAGGATACCTTACTGCCCATATCACTGGACAACACAATGCTCTTCACCTTCTGTTACTTCTCAAAATTTATTATTCTTTTTTCTGATTTTCAGTGCTAATTCTGCCTTCCCTACACAATTGTTTACCTGTTATATTTTCCTCGAGTGGAATCTACTCTGGTTTTGATGTGGTTCCATCTTGTCTGTTCTGTTACCAATCTGTATCCAGAAGCTGTCCACTCAATTATTATTCCTTTGAAAATTATTTAAATAAAGATTTGCATAGCAAAGCTAAAACTAGAACACTGCTCTTTTGATAAGCTTTGGATCATATCCTTGTACTGAGGTATCCCTATCTGTCCTACACCAGCAGGTTTGCCCACAACATTGTGAAAGTCATATGAATAAGTTCCCCTGTGGAAGAGACAGCATTGCTTACAGAATCTTTTTGCCTTGTCCTTGGTTATTGAACTCTTTGATCCCTTACTACATTGCTCTCATTTTACACTGGCACAGCTTCATTCAAAAGCAGCGTAGTTGCACTGACCTAAAACTTGAGTAAAATGAGAGGCAAGTTAGGTGTAAGGTTGTTATGAAAGAATAGATCAAGGTGAAATGGATTCAGAAAGAGCCATTTAGGGGGAAAAACAGGTATTTTACTTGTATTCAGCAGCTCTGAATTTCTGCAGTTTTAGCTGTATCCCATCCCTAACAAATATGAACCAGATGGTTCCTGTAAATTCTTCTCTAGAGCCAGGCAAGTTCACATTCACTCAACCAAGCTGTCATACTTATTTGTGTATATTTCTATGTTTATGGATGACAGGTTGCAGTATTGTAGTGTATGTGAAGTGGTTTACAGAACAGAAAAAGCAGAAATTAAAAAAAAAAAGTCATTAGAATGTGTTTGCTACTTGGTCTAGAAGGTTGTCTGCTACCAGAGTAGTGGAGTGTAACACTTCATGTGCTGGTTACCAGCTAAAAGTGATCAGGTCAAAACCAGATTGTCGTCGCGTGGCGTCCCGAAGGGGTAATAATTAGCATTGACTCCATGACTCAGAAGGCTGATCAATCACTTTATTAATATTCTATACTTATTAAGAAACCCATCACCCTTACAGACAGTCACGATACAGGTGGACCCAATTGGTCCTTGAATCCAAACACCATCACCAGTGGCCAATTAAGAAACCACCTTTTGGTAAACAAATCCCATAACACATTCCACATGTTCACAACAACAGGTGCATCAAGTGAAGATAAGAATTGTTTCTCATTCTTTTCTCTGATCTTCTCATAGCCTTCCCCAAGACAATTCCTGGGAAAGTTGTGCGTTGCTCTCTGTGGCCAGAGAGCTGCTGCCACACCAGATGGATTTTGCTTACTCTTCTTTATTTAATAATTTGAACGTAACTGTGTTAGACTGAAAGAACTTTCCAGGGTCATCATCATTTGCTGAATTGCTTCCTGGTGACTCATTCAGTAACTTGTTCCTTACTTCTTCCCCTACTTATGAAGTTGTTAAGCAAACCTGGGTTATGCAAAGCATACTTGCCCCACAGACACGTTGGGATTTTGAATGATGGGGAATTTTGGGGTTGGCTAGGTTTTTTTTTTACTCGTGTCTAACATGTTGATCTGTTTGCTTTCAAATTAGTGTTAGGTTCAGTGCCAAACACACAGAATATCCAAGTATATCTCAACTTACCAACCTCTGGTGCACTTGAAGTGTAAGCTGGCGTCATAGAAATTGTATTTGTCATGGGGGATCACTTGCCTGGGTGGCCTCCTTTTTGGTGACTTCATTGTGCCCTTGACAAACACAGCTCAACGCTTAAATCCCTGAAGGTCACTCATGGGCTGGAAGTGTAGATTTCTGTATCATGTCCCAGATACATAGTTCAAAACACAAGTATTCAGATCAGAGCCGATGTTCATTCAGGTGGCACAAGCATGCTGCATGTCAGGAAAATACACCCTGCATAGATCATTGGTACTCAGAAAGGCAAAAGGAAGAGCAAGTGCTCTTCCATTTCTGTAGGAGGCTAAAGGTCCAAGGTCTTAGCAAGAACATTCAGGACGAGAGATTTACATAAGTGGTAACTTTTTTCAGTAAGTGCTTTGGTGCCAACTGCAAGGGCTCACGTGATACTACAGATGCTCCAGTGTGATCGTTTAGTCATGTCACATTAATGATTGCTGTTATTTAAACAAGAGTAAGTTCAGTGATGTAGCACATAGAATTTCATATGGCTGAGCAAACTGCTGACATGAATTTTGCCTATGTGGATGTAGGAGAAGTTTTGTGAGCTTTCAGAGATGCAAAATAGTGAAATGTCCTCTTCACTTCTGTTGATAGGGTCAGTGGAGAGATGCTTTTATCAAAGGAATAATCAGAAAGACTGAGGCACAGACTTTACTTCCCTGGCAAAAGTAGCAAGATACTGGCTGAATTTGTTTCTTAGTCCAGTTCAGGGAGGACTGGCCAGAATGTAATTCCATCTGTGTTGCTTAAAGTACAGAGATAGCAATGAAATAAATAAGATTTTCACTGCTTTACAAGAAATTTATTTAGAATGTTTTCCTTCTTTGCAAGCTTCAGTCTGCAAAACTCAAAATACTTGCTTCAGCTCACTGAGAGGCAAGCTGAACATTTGTTTGGTTCTAGTTTTATTACTGTATTTACCTTCAGCCCAATCATTTTGCAGGCTGTTTAGATGAGGGCTAGCTATTTACATTCATCAATATTTTAAAAATAAGCCAGACAATGGCATATTTGAATGTTAAGGCCAGGATCATCTAAGCTTTTAGTGATGCAGATCAGATTGACCTGTGAGATTGCACTCAAAGATGACCGGAGCAACCTGTGTGTTATGTGACCTGGCAAGTATGGCTACAGCCATCACATGACAAGACTATTCTTAAATCTGTAATGCCAACCTGTTAATAACGTAGTGCAGAGAAGGGATGTGGTGCCTTCAGATGAACTAAACTCAGAAACGGTGCTGCCAGAAAAATGCCTGCCTTTCATCCTACTATTTTTCACGTCCAAGGTATAACTAAAAAAAAAAGAGGTAGAAAGATCAGATTAGAGTCTAAATACATTTTTCTTGTGGTTTTTATTGGCATTAATCACTACAGAATGAGCAGCCACTGAATTTTGGTGATGATATTATGGTCCCCATTTTAAGATAATCTCAAGTTTTTCTTGCATTAACTAATATTTTTTTACTGTCTTGACAGAAGTAGTATGAACTGGCAACAGTATTGGTGAAATCTGTTCCTGCATGACTTCTCCACAGACCTGTGGTGAATTATCAGTTCTTTAGCGTTTTGAAGTAAATGTGATGCACACCAGGCAAAGACTTCGGACCGGAGATAGTTGCCATGGCTGGCTGTTGCCTTCTCCTTTAGGGGGAACAAGATGAGAGGTACCTGTAAGAGTTCTGCACCTCCAGGGTGTTTAAGGGTGAGCATTCCTTGAGGAGCTTTCACAGGTGTGTGTCCTGAGGGCAGGGTGTGGACAAGCACCATGTGCAGGCCTGGTCACTGACAGTGCACACAACACGGGAAATTATTTCCCTGTTTATTACCCAGGCAGTGCTCCCAAAATGGCACAGCTTGCATTGTTATGCTAAAGAGAAAGAAAAGTTCACATTTCAAGATAAAATGGTCCTTTTAGTTAAACAATCATACTGCTTATGTAACAGCTCTTTTAATGGTAGAGTACAGCTGGAGCCTGGAACATGTTGTTTACAGAAATACCATGTAATGGGTAACAACGTAAAATGCAGTAAATGGCACTGAAGACATTAGACGTGGGAGAGACCTGAGCCTGGAACACTGAGGATGCAGGTGCCACCTTCCTGAGAACAGGAGGTTTGAACCAAGCTTTGGTAAACTGGGAGAATGGGTTCTGTAAAGGTCATCAGAGGACTGGTGTAATGAGCTGCTGCAGGAAGGGCAGATGGTTCTTCTCAAAGCAAGGATGGGAGAGGGCCCAAGAGAGTGGAGCTGCTTCAGCACAGACGGTGTCCATAGGGAGGATTTCAAGAACTGGCAAGGGTAGAGGGGACCATGATGGTGAAGATTTGATGTGGCAAGGAGAAAGAGGAGGCAGAGAAGACAGGAATTACAAAGCTCTGGAACTTTTCTGTCTTCGTTTACTGTAATTGTATTTTTGTGCATAGGAGAAAGGCTGCTGAGTAATCTTGCTCTTCTCTTTCTTGAAATGGTAACCACTGACTAATACACATGCACACAAAAATACGCATATACTCACACCCACACAAACATGCAATTGCACAAAATTAGGAAAATTGCCCAACTTTCTTCTGAGATATTCAAGGTTTGACAAAGTAAATTCTGACTCAGTGTTAGCTGAAACTGGGATGCAATGGCATCTTCACTCCAGCATATTAATTTTCCTTCTTTCCTTGAGATAGTTCATGAGCTTTGTATGTGTCATTACCAAAAAATGGAGCTACAGATATGTTTGAAGTGTCAGTTTTTCATAATATTTTGAACTAATTTGTTCAATCTGGAGTAAAAAACCTGGACTTACGGACAGTTGTTGTTTACAACAAGCTCAAGGTTCATACTTACATGTTATATGAATGATGAAATGAAGTTGTAAATATTTATTACTGAGTGGAATAATGTATTTTCAAAAGCACATCTTTGTATACAAAGCATTTGTAAATCCCCATTAGTGGTATTTATGTTTCCACATAAAAATTCCTCATTTGCAGCCAACTAAGTATCTTAGGCTTAGATCTTCCTGCTACATGTAATGCAATCACAATGCTGTCACAGACATCACAACCATTTTTGTAAAATATGATGTTAAGGAAGACTGGGTTCATTGTACTATACATATGTAAATGCCTCTCTTTCAGTAGTCTCAGAGGAAAGAAGATGCCAGAAAGAATTCTCAACCAGTGTACATATTAATTGTCACCACCTTTCATGGGATAGTAAAGTGCATTCATACAAAGAAAAGCATTAGGGATCAAGGAGGCTGTACAGGGAAAGTGAGGGCATTTGAGTGAGACCTAAGGAAGTCACACAGTAAATTATGATAATCTAATTGTAATCCAGAAAATCATTCTTCCCTTGTTTGTGTCTGCAATGAGGTAACAGTGCAGCTCCTCTGGCTTCAGACAGCCACTACAAATTTAGAGCAGGCTGTGGAAGATCAGGCTGCAGCACAAGTTCTTTGTTATCGTTGTACCTCTACAAGGGTGTCTGAGTTCAGAACAGCTATTGGTGTAATTCGCAGCAGTGAACGTGTTGTTCCTCTGTAGCTCAAACTCCTTTCAGTTTCAGAGAACTGGTTATTTCAGAGCACGATTAAGTGGTTGTTGATCCTGTATGTTTATGTGGTTGTGTGTAAGCTTTTCAAATCTGGCTGTGGATAAGAAATCCACAGTATGACTAAATAATTGGACTGAAAGTTTCGCAAATAAATTATCTGGACAGAAACAGCACTCATATGGATATGCTTCAGTACAATAAAACTCTACTGGAAACCACTGGGTGTGCTTGGAGTAGATGACCTCTGTCTTTGATTGACATCTGCTCAGAATTGAAACAATTAGAACTATGCACAAAATTAAATTTTCTGAATGAAAATAGGTTCCCCACTACATACTAAAATAAAGGGATGCAAATAAATATCTGATGATTCCTACATAAGCATGACTTGACGGAGATTCTGTCTTTAGTTCCACCACTTTTCACTTAGGGACTTGACTTGGGTTTTGCCTTTTGCCGAGGCACGGCTGCTCACAAGAAATTGAAATGCTGCTTGCCTCTGTAATTTCCCACTGTGTAGTCCTTGGTCGTTCTGTGCTGCTTCTCTCCTGTGTTGAGGATACTAACTGAGTTGATATTACCTTAATGAACACATTGAAAGTGTGGTTAATGCTGCTAGACTCCGTATTTAAAAACATTTTTTGAAACCAGAGTGAGTATCAGTAAAGTACTCTCCTGTGGCTGTGGCTCCAATGACGGGTACAATGACTTAATTGACATTCTTGTGCAGTGCTTGGATCCCTGCCAGTTAATGACCCATTGCTGCAGTCTGCACAGGCAAATCACCCCTTTTGTCCCGCTCCTCAGGCTGATGGACCTCTGCCCAAGTAATGGCTGCAGGCTCCTATTCTCAGCTGGCACAGACCCCAGCATGACCATAAACATCCCTGAAAAGATCATAATATGGTATATTGGACAGATTCTGATATGCCTTGCAGTGATACACCACCAAGACGTTCTGCTGAAGACAGTGACTTTGCCAGTGGCGTAGCTGAAAGCAGAAACTGGTCCCTACGTTGTTGTTTTCTCAAGCAGTGAAGCACTTGCAGGGTCTCAGCTAGTTTGTGTCCCTTTAGATGATACAAGTTTTTGTGAACCCTTTGTCAAACATTCAAAATAGCTTTTATTTTTTTTTTCTGCTTTTAAATGGTTGTATTGTCTCTTCCCCCACAGGATTTTCCATTCTTCAGGCAATTATGGAAGCAGCAGTACAGAACAACTGGCAAGTGACAGCCAGATCTGTAGGAAGCATAAAAGATGTTCAAGAGTTCAGAAGAATTATAGAGGAGATGGACAGACGACAAGAAAAAAGATACTTAATTGACTGTGAAGTAGACAGAATCAACACCATTTTGGAACAGGTATCTACTTTCCAGTAATTGTGATCTCTCTGTGACAGGCATCATCAATATTTCCAGAACTGGTTATTTCTAAAGATTATTAAGTATCCTTTGTGATGTGAGTCCCAACAACTGACCAGTTACCTAGTAAAATGAAAATGCCACAGTGGTGCTCATAGTGGCAGCACTTACATGTAACCTACCAGGAAACACCACTGTGATATTTTTTTTCACAAATGTTAATCATGAATAATTTTTAAGTAGATAAGGAACCTAGAACCTCAGCTGCCAGAGTAATACTACTGGAATCAAGGCTGCTTGTAAGGATTGCAAGACAAGTGCAATTTTTTAAGTGGAACACGAAACAAGAAATAAAAAGCCAGTGAAGTATCACAGAATCATCTTAAAGAATTCCCAGAAGGAAATCTTGCTAATGAAAAATTCAGCTGATAGTCCAAATGATTCATTAGTACATTTTGGTACATAAAGTCCTCCCCTCTGCACAGCCAGTGCTGTTGGCAGGCTTAAATTGTGGGTGATGGAGTCCAAGCACCTTTGTGGGGCAAGATGCATCTGGAGTGACTGTTTTGCTCTTGCATGGCTTTCCCAGTGATTGCTTTGCCCCAGAGGAATGGCCATACCCTCTGGCCATCCCAGGGTGCTGCCCACTCTGCCCGTGTCTCTGGCTGTGCTGTGCCATGTGCTTGAAGAGGGGTAGTAACAGGTACAAATTGTCAGAAGCAGACACAGGACAGTTCCCTGCTGCCTGGGCTCACAGTAAAGCTGGTGCTGGTGTGGCACCAAATTCTTGGTTAGTCACAGGCATGTGGGAATTCACTTGCATTAAGACTGAAAAACCCTGTAATTACTGCCACTTTGTAAATTTAACTGTGGGTTCATAGTATGGAATAGATCAATAACATTTAAATTTCATGAAGCATTAGCATATCTCTTGAAAATCTTGTATTGTAAACTACCAACAAACTGACCCCACTGCCATAAACCCTGGGAAACATGAAAAATATATTCACTGCGTTCCTTCTCAAAATATTCAGTTCCTGTCAGGCCTTGAGGTGTATCACTGAGGGTCAGTCTGTGGGGACAGCCAGGTGCCACAGCTGCTACTTCCAGAGAGCAAGGAAAGAGGTGCTCAAGAGAAAAGGGCACAAGCCATGCTGGTCCCTAATTCTGACAACCGGTGTGTTCGTGGTGCTAATACACAGCATTGCATTTTGTGCTGTATTTTTAGGCAATATGGTGAGTGCTGTCTTTAGGGAAATTCATACTGAAAAGTGTAAGAAACTTGTCTTTTTTTTTTCTTATGTTCTTGGAAAAGATGCAAAACACCATACCTACCCACATCCCACTCTTCTGAAAATGCTGCAGGAGAGCACTCCTGAGCCAAGCTTAAAGAGCTCTCTGGGCCCCCACTCATCTAAGAAGCAGGCCTTTTGTTTGATCTGACTTCATTTACATTTGTTCTCATCTTTTCTTCTCTTGTCCAAGTAAGAGAAAAATAAGTCAAACCATTTCAGTGCCTAAAAGGAAAGCTGTGTACCAAGCAAACTATATAGCAAAAGAACTGGCGAGTCTTTTCTTCTGCTACTATTCTAAATTCAACTCTAGCGAAGTTTAAATTTTGTTAAATGTATGATTCGGTCTTCTGTCAGTGTGATTAGCATCTGCTAGGTAAAAATTTGCTGCTAGGGCCTCCAGGTTTTCCCAAACTCTATACCACATGCTGTTGCCCCTGATGCTAAAAATATCTTCTGTCAACAATTTCCAGAGGTTTTTTAATTGGATACTGAAAAGCAGTGACTTAAATGTCTGCAGGGAAAGTCGTTAATGGTGGATGGACCCTAGGTTGATAGCTGAACAGTTATTGTTTGTAGACTTTTCCTTCCATCTCCTCTGCTTACCCTGCTATCTTCTCATAATGCAGTTAAAAGTTTTCACAAACGTGTCGTATTTAAATCCATCCATCCAGTTTTTTCAAGGGAATGGAGAGTTGTCTTTTTTTTAGCCAAGTGTGTTTGCTGATAGCATAATATTGAGGGGAGAGATAAGTCTGGATTTGCATATTTCAAATCTAGCATTTTATTGCAGTTTGAAAAGTCAATTCAGTGCTATGTGTGGAGTCTAGGAAGGCTGCTCAGCTGAGAAGCAGTAACATCTGAGCCTGTTACCACTTGCTGGTG
Organism: Vidua chalybeata; assembly: GCF_026979565.1. Lineage (NCBI taxonomy): Eukaryota > Metazoa > Chordata > Aves > Passeriformes > Viduidae > Vidua > Vidua chalybeata. Next base: position 10,238,259 of record NC_071543.1, on the reverse strand, counting down.
CACATTTACAGATGGGTTTGTTTTTCCCAGTGAGAACAAAAGGAAGCCAAGACACCCTACCTGTCTGAACTGCTGTGTCAGAGCACTGATGGACAAACTGTGTCCCGCAGAGGGCTGGTACAGGCTGCCTCTACCCAGCTGCCTCTCCATCCCTCTCCCTTTTTTGGCCTCCTAGGAGCAGAGCTCCAAAGGTCAAACCTCCCATCAGCTTCTGGGAGTGCTGCCTCCCTCCAGAGAGGGGCTTTATGTGGTTACTGTGTAGCACCTGTTATTTCATTCTCTGAGTCAGCAGCAGCATTTGCCAGTGACCCTGGATTTCAGAGGCTTAAATAGAATCTATTCACAAAGAAAAGTCATAGCAGAAATAAACAGACTGTAAACCACTAAACAGTCTACACACGCACTGGGTTTGCTATCAGACTTTTGGGCTCTTGGCCAGCCCATTCAGCAAGCTTGTCAGTGCTCTGCTCCAGGAACCATGTATCATGGCTTTGTGTTAGTGCTTGGATTCAGTAAGAGTGACCTCTTTTCCTGTATCAGGCTGGTCAGTGTGTGCACATCTCTTCCTTTGATCCTTTTTTCAACCAGTTCACACCAGGGTATACATCTCTTCCAAAAATTCAGGCTCATCCAAAGACAATTACACATCTGGAGATTTTCTTCTGAGACTTCAGGTCATTCTAGAATATTGTGCACCTTCCTTCAGTGAGTCAGTAACCTTGAGTATTCCATGTGCCTTTAGCATATGGCACATGTGTGTATGTCCCTACATTTCCAAGACCTGTAACCTGTCATATGAAGTACTTATCTTCTCAGGGCTGTCTGGTACCTGCTTTTCCCAGCTGTGAGTATAAGGTCAGGGAAAAAGGGCACCTCAGCTCCTACTCTGCCTGAGTAACCTGTTTCATGCCAAATTTCATACTGTAGGCTGATTTGTTTTCATTCCCCATTCAGAAGATTTTGTGATAGGCCTTATATTTTGTCCTGGAGGTGGATACCCTGCCCAAACCTCTTCAGCTGTACAATAGAGGGAAGCAGAGAAATCAGTAGTTATTCTGGAAGTTGCCATCTGTTTGTTCACCTGCCCTGTGGTTCTATAACCACTGAGCATGTGGCTCTATATCCTCCTTGCACAACAAAACTATATCCAATTCAATCATCTACTGGCCTCTCAGGCATACAGATAGCAACACTTATATCATGCAAAATTCATAAGCTCCCCACACTTCTTGTCCCTTGATGCTAAAATATTCTGTATTTCTTCACAGAGATAAAATTTTATTCTCATAAACAGAAGAACATTTTCTTCTGAGAGCTAACAATAAGCCTTAGCCTGTTCAACCATGTATTTAGAGACATGTTTTTGAGTTAAGAAATATATTTTTCTTATTCCCAGGATAATAAGCTGTATTTCAGACTAGAGTGGCTTTATGTCCACTTAGAAGAAAATCTCCTCAGGGCAAACGAGGAGGAAGAAACTCCATTCAGAATCAAAATGGTGAAACTTTACAAAAGACCTGTTTATTCCAGAGACTGCATGCTTTTATTGAAAGGATGCTATCTCCAAACTTAGTCATGAAGGTTAGGCTCCAAGGCAGTCTGTATTAAGTGAAGGCATCTCACAAAGCAAAAGCAATATTACAGTAGAGAATGCAGTCCCTAAAGTTTTACAATGACAGCCAGACTGTCAAAGACAACTTAAAGCATCTCTAGGATTAAGAAGGGTAATCTGATTGACTGAACTCTGTCCTGTGCACACACTGACTGTGACAACCTTCGAGTCTGAAATTCTGAGATTAGGATGGAGGTTTTCAGTACAGCCCCAGCTCAGCTGCATCTCTGTGCAGAGCTGCTCAGGTCTCAGAGGAGTGAGCTCACTGCACAGCAGCTTTCACATTTAGGGTGTCATAAGAATAAGCACAGAACTGTAGTATTGGGTTGATGAACAGTCATTAAAAATAACAATAGGGAAAACTGTAATTGAAAAAATTCAAGGCCGCTGTCATGTAAACTTCCTGGTTTATGTGTTCCATTATAAGCAGATGGTCTGGTGGGGGTTTGCCTGTGTTCTCCATAGCAGTTTAAAATACAATTGCCTACAAATCCAGAGGGACACTTGAAGCAGAGCTATGAGTAGCTTCTGCTTTGCTTTTGAAGCCCAGCAATGCCATGTCCTCTGAAGGCACTGCACTGCTCAGAGCAGTGTGCCCGTCACCTTCTCCAGGGCTCAGGGCCACAGCTGTGTCACAGGTTAATTTTATCCTCTGTCTGGAGCTGTGTGGAGCAGTGGGGTTCAGCTGAGGCTCCAAGAGAGTATCTGCTTTGTAGACTGTTGTGTAACATTATGCTGAAACTGGTACAGTTCATTTTTACATTTCCAGTGAACTAGAAACTTAAAATTTAGGACATTTCTTTGTTATATACCCATGAGTATTGTTGAAACCAGGATGTAAAGCAGAATGAGAGGTCACTTCTTTCCCTTCACACCCAGCAAGTTTCAGCAGCTCCCAAGTCTGTATGGGCATATGGGGAGGAAAGGGGAATTGCTTAGGTCAGGCACCCTCTGGACATAGACAGCAGAAGAGTAAGAATGGAGATAAGTTAAAAGTGACAGCTGTATCTGCCTTAAAGGGCCTGCTTCTATCAGCTGAGACTCATAAAGGGCAGGAGATGAATTGCTAAAGCAGAGTCAGTCTTGGGTTAATTGCCCCACATACAGCATATTTCACACATACCTGAGGAAACAATTTCTAGCTTGTAAAAAGGAATGTCTTTCCAAAGCCATCATCCAGATTTCATAAAACAAGCCAGGTTCTAAATGAGCAGGATTTATCAGAGCATTAGTCATCATGCAGAATGATTGAAGTAATAGCACACAAAGCATAAAAGTGTTCAAAAGACATTAAAGCACAGTTTTAAATTTATCTGATCAAGTAGTAATAATAATTAATCCAGACACATCTCACTGTAAATGTGGAAGCTGCTGTATGTGGAAGATTGCTGCCAAGCTAACTATTGTTTCTTGTGCCAGGGGTGTATGAACCTGAAGTCACCATTAGAGTTTTTATTTTTCTGTGATTGTAGCAGTTACTTGTTTTATGATAATTTATGGGATATTAATTCACACACCAATGCACACACATGCATCTGCTTTTAAGACTTTGCATATTTTTACCACAATATTTGTAGTATTCAGTTATCCTGTTACAGTCATACTTATATGGCAACCTCTGCATTGCCATTAAATGTACAGAGAACCAAAATCTTTGTTTAGTTCTGCTGTTCCAAGTACAGAGTCAACCTTTATCCTGAAGATGATATTTAAATTGATATCACTGTGCTCATACAGAGATTGTATTTGCTTTGAACTTCAGTTAATAGGTAGCTGTAAAAGCTCAATTTGCTGCATAGCTCACCTTCCTATGCAGCTTTTGAGTGCACAGAAATGGTGCATGTGTTTGCCCTGGGCCCTCTGAGGGTCCCACTCACTGTTGAGCCTGTGTCCACACTGCCTGAGCTGCTCAGGTTGTCAAGTCTCAGGTGCAGAGGGCCTGAGGGCTATTGGCCCTCACCTTTCCCTGCTGTTGCATTTGCTGAGCTTTGGGAGCAGATGGACTCATTCATGACTCTTGTGCCACGCCTGGACTGGAGGAGAGGCTTTGGTCTTTGATTAGTTCTACACATATTTTTCAAAAACAACATTCACAAGAAGTGTTTTAAAGACAGAGTATTTGAGGGAAAGGGAGAGAGCTGGCTATAATTTGTTCAACATGTGATTCCCTGAGTTTTTGTCTTTCCCTATTTGTCCATCTCTCCATCTCTAATAGCTTTGGGAATATTTGTCACCTCTTCTAAGCTCCTGACTGATTTTGAAGCCCCTCACTCAGTCATCCATTCCAGGTTTTAAAAATCAGTTTGTGTATAAGTTGCTTTGTTTCAGTCCTGGCATTTAAATGTGGTTCTTTCTTCTTATACATAAAGGATAAGCCCTTTCATCTTAGCAGACATTACCTTAATTTCTGCATCTGTCTCTCAAATAGTTTAATGCTTGAAACTCTGCTTCTAACCAAAGCTTTTCCTTAATTAGTTTCCAAGGCAACCAACCATCTTGGCGACAATTCAGATGAACCAACTGCAGGGAGAGGAAGGAAGCACACTATCAAAATGAATAGTAATAGCACAGTACCACTGTGCAAACAGGCGTTGTACATCACCAGAGACAGCACGATAGTTCTGGTGGCTCATCAGTTCATTTACAAGGAAAGAAGTAAAAGAAAAGCTGCACAAGAGTGTGTGTCTTTTTTTCACAGCTCACTAAGATGGGATTAATGGCTTCACTGTGATATGGATCACTTACCTAGGGGAGGAGGAGAAGCACTGTGACTTTTCAGGGCCCCTCATGGACCAAGGTGTTCCCAAGTGCATCTCATGGAGTACAGCTACGGTGCAGTTCAGAGAGCAAGATTTGCTGAATGGAGGCCAAGCCCTGGGCTTTTTGAGCCCAGGTGCTGGTGGTGCAGTCTGGAACACCCTGAGAGTTCATAGCTACAGTTTCGTGGGGAGACATCCCCAGAAGTGAGGTCCAGAGATGTGATCCAGAGCTGTGGTGTGTTTGCTGCAGGCTCCAGGTGGGTTTGGATCAGGCATTCTATGGCAAAGTACATCCCATTCCAGTCTCTCACTGCTGTAATTGTACATTCATATGGGATTCCTGTCTCTTATCCCACCTCTGCTCTCACCTGTGCAATTCCACCTGCCTCCAGGGAGCAGATTTAAGACATCAGGGGAGCTTGGATTATTTTTATAGAGAATCCGGCCCTGTGAATCAACTCAGCTCAAATACAAACTTACCCCACAGTATCCAACCAGTGAGCTGGAAAGCAGAGTAATAATTTTAGAGAAAACTAATGTTACATGGCTTAAAAAAAGCCCATGTTACTAAATTAAATTTGTTCGTGTCACACCATAGGCAGGCATGTGGAGGTATAATGGTGTATTTATGGAAGCTCTTTCTTCCAGAGTGTGTAATAAATTAAATTATAAAAAATATACATAGACCCTTAAAAAATACCCTAAGTATCTTCTATCCTGGGAAAATGCATGTAAAGAATCAGAAAAGAAAAATATTGCTGTATCTCTATTACCTCATATGAGTAAAACAGTGGCCCCTGCTGCATAAAATAAATCTAGTAAAAATAAATTAACTCTTCATAATCTTTTTCAGTTCATGGTTTATGCACCAAATTATATGGGAATATTGTAGAGTGCTGCTTATAGTGAAGCAGACTAAACCTTTCAGACTCTTTGAAAGCATTGAATAAAGCAAATTGAGTGCAATTCTAGTCACAGTAAAATGCTATTTATAATAAAAAAATAAGAAAAAGTAACCTTGTCTTTCCTAGAGGAGATTGCACTGACTTTTTTTTTTTCTTAATTTTGTAGGGCATTTGAAAAGGAAAGGAAATGCTTAAAAAGAAAAAAAAAAAAAAAAAGAATGGCTACTATTCAGTATTTTTGGTCTGCTTGAAAGCAGTGCTCTGCAGTACAAAACCCCTTCCAAAAAATTCTCGTGTGAGCACTGGGACTGAATTACTGCGACACTTCTGGGTTATATCCAAATAATAGTTTGAAGTGATCCTGACATGCAGTAATAGTTTATATAAGCAGAATTCTTTTTCCAAGGACTCTTGTCCAATTCCAGGGAATAGCACTGGGATTTTTACTCTGACATGTTGATGGGAAGTATGGAGAAAATGAGAAATTTGTGTGGTTTTTAAAATGAAAAATGTGTGACTCCATTTACCTAATTTCTTCCTTTCTTCCCCCAGTGAATATAGATATTTTGAGCAGCTAAGACTGAAGAAGTTTATGCTGTGGGATATGAGAAGAAGGAATGAGCATTGTTTATGTGTGTCTGTGATTGTGAGGGTGTGCTCTGAAGGGTGTTGGATGTACAGTTTCACACCACTGAAAGCCAGAAGGGACAGTTGGATATCTCCTGTGTCACAGGGTTTGGGCACGTGACCCAGTGGGCACTAAAGAGCTGCCTGTTAGTGATGTGGCTACACCAAACTGTGCTGAAGCATTTCTGCCTTCTGCAGAAGGTTTAGACAACTGAGAATAAATGTAATATCACTATTATTAGCAATCTTTGTGAAAGTGACGTCAGGTGGTGTGAAATTTAGGGAAGCATGCCAAGCTAGAAGTCAGCTTTGGTAGTGGTGCTTTTGATCTACCTGATATGGACTTGTAGGTCTGCAAGAGCTGCTGAGGAGCAAGGAGGCAGCAAAAGGAAAGAGAGGGTATGGGGAGCTGGAAATGGGATGATGCTGTGGTGGGACCATGCTACACAGGATTGGAGCTGGCTGCACTGTAGTTTGAAGGAAATGTAACTGCTAGTTACATAATAAGTTGCTAGAAAAGCAACTTATTGTTGCTAAATTATTGTCCTTTAACAATAATTGTGCCAACAGATTAGTTAATCTGACAATATTGCTAGAAAAGCAACTTATCTGTGATTTCTGTGAGGTCTAAAGCCTCTATGGGAAATTTGAGGTGAAATTTAAATTTCAGGAGAACTTAGGATTTTACAGAGGATTAAAAAAGTACTGGAACTTCCTTGGATGTTAAATCATCTGTCATCATGATCATTTCTCAAGGGAGGATATTTCTCAAAAAATATACTAGAACAGCACAGACAATTTAAATATTATCTCCTTCAAATTACCTATGTGTGAAAACCACTGCTGCAGAATAACATATGTAATAACTCACTTGCTTCCCATAAATACAGCTGCAAAAACTCCTCCAGAACACAACTGGATTTTTAGTTCATTACTCTTACTTAAGAATCTAAAGAATTCACTAATTAAAAATTTCTGTGATACATCTCTTTCGAGGAAGCTGTCTGGGAACAAGTATCTTTTCATGAAGGTATCTTGGCAAAATAAGGGGGAAAGATCTCAGCAATTTTGAGTATCCTTTTCATGTGGCACAAAGAATTTTTGTTTTGGTTGTAGCAGCCCCTTGTATCTGATCTTGTTTTTAGTGAACTAACTTCTAGTGATGAAAGGTAGTTTAAGTTTTGATTTTTTTTGACATGAAGGTCTTTGTGTTGAAGGATGTGAGTTGTGAAGAGAGATGCAGTCCTGAGAGATATAACACTGGCTTTGTCTGTCTGAACAAAGAAGAAATTTTGATAGAAAGTTTATTTAATGAATTTTATTCTCTTTAAAGAGTAAATAATTGTGATTATGAATGGCAGTTACCAGAGATCATAAAACTCTTCGTCTCTGTCTGCTCTGATCTGATATCTTGCAGTTGAATATGTCCTTCAACAATAATTTTGCCAACAGATTAGTTAATCTGACAATATTGCTAAGTCATATCAAGGAAAATTAGTTTAAGAAATTTTTTTCAGGGTGCAGAAACTTTTGTCAGCACATTGAAAGAAATTAGGGGGAAGTATCAAGCCCTCAGAATCAATGTTGCACTTGTAGGTTTTTTTCTGAAACAATTTATAATGTAACCTTTTATGCACAAATTAAATGTGTATTCCACTACACAATCTTCAATCAGCATATGTCAGATTGGTTATGGGAAAAGAAGAGTTAGCCATATGGAGGGAGAGCAAATCACAACACAGCTTTCAGATGTTGCATTTCATTACCCTGCAAGCACTAATGTGTACAACCATCATCTATCGGGAGATGGCCTGAAAGCAGAATTTCACTCTTGATGTGACTCTCAGGAAGGAGAGAGGCAAGGCAGAGAAGGACACAAGAAGGGAGCCAGAGGGGGAAAACCTAATGAAGTGCTTCAGAGGCATCAATTCCCTGCTTCCACCAAGCACATTTTTGTCCTCTTCTTCCAGGAGATTCCGGTTCTCTAGGAGAGGATCTCCCGTGAGAGATTCGCTGCGGAACAGCCAAAAGCTGTTTGAAGAATGTTTTATATGCCCAAACAAATGATCTTGATATTTTATTGTAGAGAAAAGTGAGGATTTAGTTATAAAATGTAGTCACAAATGTATAAGGTGGCAGTAGCATGGAAGTAAAATTCTTAGGTCCATATACTGCACAAAAATCCAAAATATATCAGTTGGGACTATGTGGGGATTTGTGACATTCTCTAAAGGGCATGAAGGCTCTGAAACGGTGGATGAATTAATCTCAAATATATATCCAGTTATTTTTATCTGCAACAAATTATATGTGTGTGTAATCTTCATCTTAATATTTAACACATTCTTCATTTAATATTTAACTCAAATTTAATATAGTACTCATTCTTCATATAAATGAAATCATTGTTTACTGCATATTTTACAGCATCGCTATCCCTGGTGGCCAGATTCCTGTCTCATTAATACCAAGTGAAGAGATAAATTTCCTTCCCTGGGTTTGCACTACAGTTACAGTCACGAGGTTTTGACCCTTTGTGTGAGGGAAGCAGCTCCTGCAGAATGTGGAAATGGTTTTGTCTCTGCAGAATTAAAGGCAGGACAGGCATCACTTGTTTGGCAGTGACAGTCCACCAGTAGCTGGGATATATCTTCTGTCACCATGAGATTGTGGTTCCTGTGGAACCTCATATATTGGCACTGGTGGTGTTGGTGTGATAGAGACAAAATCATGACACCAAAAACACCCTTTTTTATAAATATACTGAGAGAAGATTGAACCTTGTCTAGTGTTTATAATCTTCAAAGGGAATATGGTCTTCCTTCAGAGGCTTGTGTGTAAATTGGAAAACAGGTGAGTGGGCTGTGCCAGCTCACAGTAAAATTGAGCTACTGGGGTTACAAGGGATCTTATTTTTACTGTAATATCTGGTTAGATGAGGAAAGTCCTGTTCCCACAAGAGAAGTTTTGTTTTCTGTTCTCCTTCTGTTTTTCCTAGTCCTGTCTGGAGAATTTCTGTGACAAGGGGTGACCTGTGCAGAGCCACCATGGTGAGAAATGATGATGTACTAGTGTCCATTGCTCACATGGTAGCTCTCTAGGAGATGACTCCTGCACTGCTGTTAGGAGTGCACTGAGGCAGAGAACTGCAGTGCCATGGCTGCAGAGCCTGTAGGCAGCTCCCCCAGTGCAGGAAGGGTCTGCAGGAGTGGGCAGGAGGCCAGGGAGAGGACTCTGCAGTGCTTCAGAAGTTCCTCCTTTTGCTGAGGGGTGGGAACAGAGCTGAGATGCAGTAATTGCAGCTGCCACTCAAGAGAGGTTAAACATCTTGCTAATGTACTGACAACTTTTTGGGCCCTGACCTTAGTTTCTGTTAAACTAATTGGCTGGTCACCCTGATACTCTCTTCCTCTCCTTTCTTCATTTTGTCCTGAAGACAAATTAGTCCACTGGTTCAGTAGAGTGCTGCATCACCAGGCTCAGCTTTTCAGTCATTCAATCCAATGTAGGTAGGAGCTGCTCAGGTCTGAGATAAGCTTCAAGTAACTCCATCCTCCAAACAGAAATGCTTTCAATAGGGCTAGGAGCTAGAAAACACCTGACCTGCTACCCAGGTGAGAAGACAGTGTGGTGCACAACAATTTAGGCTTGCCAGACAGTTGTTGCTATGCTTGATATCCTTTTGTTCCCATGAAGTGCAATCAACGCTGATAGCTCATCCTGACAATGCTGTTAAATTTTTTTTTGATCCCTGAGTCCATTCATCAGTTTTGCCTGTTTGCTGTGGGAAAGAAAGAGTCATGCAATCACTTCTGACATTTGCTCACTGCTTTGAAGGCAAAGGTGTCATAATTGTATTTCTATAGCAAGGTGTAAAGGCACATTACTAGAGGTAGCTAAGTTCTCCTGTCCTCAGAAATGTGCATGTATACTTGAAAAACAGTAGATTCTTTTTTAAGTGTAGGCTTTTTGTAACAATGGAACCAAAATTAATGTACAAATAACCTCAACAAAGACAACAAAATACTTTTTAACTCTGATCTTATGGGAAATTTAATTTTTCTTACTACTGTCTTACTAAAATGTAGGAAAGAAGAGCTCTAGAGTTAACACTGCTTCGTTGTTCCCAGATACAGTCAAAATGACACATTACAGCAGGTCAGCTCTCTGCCTGTCATTCCATTAAAGTGGCATATTTCTGCCACTTGTCACGTATGAAAAGCACAGTAAAAATTTTCAGACCTTCTTTGTGGCAATACTGCCTGTCAGCATCAGTTTTTTATGTTATGGAAAGATCTAATAGACTCATAAAATATTGTGGTTTTGAGCTGTAGATGAAGCAGTCTGTACTTTTGTGATCGAGTTTTTTTCTTTCTTTTCTCATTTGTAAATAAAGGATGATAAATCCTTTTTCTGACATCCTGGTCAGACTAAACTGACCAGATGGCAGTGGATTCAAGTGTGGGGAAGATATGCTCCTTACAGATATTAATTGGACATGGTAGTTTTCCTTTCACTGCTTCCAAATTCATGATAGCACCTGCTCTCAGTAAAAGTGCAAGCATATCCTCTTAGCTAGTATTTTTCAATGCCTTTTTAAAATTAAAGCCCACAGAGGCAGGAAGGTGGATTTAAAAATTACTGAACTACTGGGCTTAGAGGGTTGTGATCAGCAGCACAGAGGCCAGCTGGAGGTTAGTTACTATTTGGGGTACCCTGAGGGTGCTGGAGCTAATCCTGTTTAACCTCTCTCTGAGTGATCTGAAGGTTGTGGGATGGAGTGCAGTCTCAGCAAGTTTGCAGATGATACCAAATTAAGAGGAATGATACACCAAGTAGTGCTACAATACTTTGACAGGCTGATGAATTGAGCAGAGTGGAACCTCGTGAAGTTCAACAAAGGGAAGGGGAAAGCCCTGCACCTGAAAAAGAACAACCTCATGCACCAGTACAGACCAGGTAGAGGCTTCCTGGCTGGAAAGCAGCTCTGCAGAGAAGGATCTTGGGGTCCTGGTAGTCAAGCTGACCACAAGCCAGCCCTGCACTGTCACAGCAAAGAAGACCAACAGCATCCTGGGCTGCATTGGATTAGCATGGTCAGTGACTTCCTTTTTACTCTGCAGTGCTGAGGCTGCATCTGAAGTGCTGTGTACAATTCTGAGCTCACCAGTGCAGGAAAGACATGGATCTCCTCATGAGAGAATTCTCATTATTGCTCTAGAAATACCACAGTAGTTCATACCAACTTAATATTAGCCAGTTAATATCTTTAGTGCTATCTTCCAAAACTTTAGGAAAAATCTAAAAGCTAAGGCAAAAAAATTTGTAGTTGCCTACTTGTTATAATGATGACTGATGCAGTGGAAACCAAATTGTCTTTATGCTTGCATTCAAAAAATAACTCCCCTAGGCAAAAGGAAAAGTAAAATTGACATTGATGATTTAATTTCTCAATCTGGCATGTAAGTCTGTACTTCAAGTAAGCTTGCTGCTGACCAGCAGATTTTACTTTTATTTTGAAAGCAGATACATTTTAGTTATGGTCCCTCTAGATGTTCTCTTAATTAATTGGAAATATCCAAAGAGTTAATTAAAAATACAAACTTTATTTGATTCCAAATCAAACCTGACATTATGATCTTTTTATCTACAAAGCAAGAATTATATGGGATCAGAAATCTGAATTATTCATGATGGTTTCCAGCCATTTTTTTCTCTTCTCCTTTGTTCAGTGTAAAATCTTATAAGCTTTTCTTTCAGTCAAGGTGAAAGCAATATTAAGTCTCAGAAGTCAAACTTACGAAAGACATGTAGCTCTGTGAAATCCTTGCCCTGTAATCCTGGCTTTCTATTCACCACCACTATTCAATATCCCACTTTCTGTATAAGCTTCACAATATATCAGCAGTTGATGAGATTTATTTGTTATACTCCTGTTTTCCTTCTTCATAAAAAAGCTTTATCCATCACTTGGCTCCCCTGGGAGTAACACATGTCCATGATTGTTTCTGCTGGGCTCGCTAATCCAGCAGCTCCCTTCAGCATGCTGGACAGTTGGTGCAGGGTGGAAAGTGAGGGAAAGTGAGTTGTACTTGTTAAGATTTAGGACAGCTGTGTAGTGTGTAGTGAATTTTAAACACATTGTTAAGATCCAGTTCAATAGTTATGAGCCAACGTGGTGGATTGTATGAATAGAAATGCTGTCAGGTCACTTCTGAAAGATGCTTTATGAATTACAGCTTGACTGTAGAATGTTGGACCTCTCAAAGGTTTAATAAACAGAGTCATTTTGAGGACATGACAACAGATGAGACGAAAGTTGAGTCTGATCTATGCTAATGAGTCCTACATTTCTTATTTGCAATATTGCTTCTGATGCCTGTAGCAGTTCCATGTATGTTTTTCTTACAGCCTCTGACTTCATCTGTGGTGATATTTTTCTCTTAAATAAACACATTTCTGAATAGAAATGTAAAAATTTTCTTATTTGTTGTTAAGGTTAAAACCACAATTGTTGTTCTTAAATAAGTTTTTTGTCTCTAACCTGCCTTTAAGGTGAAATTAAAATGTACAGAGAATTCAGTATGCAAATAGCATGCACACCAGATGATCTGAAGGAAGCCTGCACATTTCCACAGAAAACAAATGTGAGTGTAGGAAAGCAGATGCTTTCTACCAACAGAGTGTACATACAGTTCTCAAGAGGACCTGAACAACAATTTATTTTCAGGCTGCTGGAAGTATGCAAATTCCTACAGAATTAAATGTGAATTTAAAAGAAATGGCATCTATTAAGGACAATACTACCCAAAGAGGCAGTTGGGAACTTAATAATTTAATCAAGAACTTGAGCAGGCTCAGCAGTATAGCTAAAGTCAGTGACTCAAATGTCATCTGTTTTTAGCAAAGACGTTAAGTGGTTGTGTTTTCTTTTAAAGTGTGGTGTTTGGAGTGTTTTTCTGTGATTATGGAGTACGTTTGTATGGTTATGTATGGATTTTCAGATGATTCATCAAAAAGCATCATCTGTTTACTTGAGCTGCTTGGACATGTATTACAATAATATTTGTGTGTATTGCCAACGTTATGTTTGCTGGTTTTAACCCAGCAAGCCTGGGTAGAATGGATTATGTCCTGACATGCATGCAATCACTACAACTAGAAATTAAGTTCTTACTGGTGGATGTTGTTCCATTTGATGGCTGTGGGACTGGATGGATGTTTCTGAGGTTACAATCTGAAGGCAAGTTTTTCATAAGTGCCATTGCTGGTGAGCCAGCTGCCCGCTGTGTAGACATGGGAAGTATTTGTTTTCCTTCCTTATGCAAAAGCACAGGATTCCTGGAGCGGGGGGAAGCACACAGGATGGCAGAGTTCAGGCTTGCCAGACAGTGCTGCCTCCACTGTTCCCCATTACCCTCAGAGAATCCAGCTGCTGAGTTCATCCTGCTGTCCTTTTGTCTCCTAGTGATTCCCTTTAATGACTGTTTGTACGGAGAGAGGCCCAAGTGAGGTCAGCCAGGGCAGGAGATGCTGCTTAGTGGAATGTGCAACATAACATTTAGTAGCAATTTTGATAAAACATTGTAAGGTCAGATGTATCCATTTAGATGCACCAGAAATGACAGGTTTTCAGGCCTTTTTGAACTTGTCAAAAGGCAATGAAGGTCACTGCTTATAACTTTGGGAATTTAACTTTAGACATTCATACATGAAAAGGCTTGGCCAGGGTTCCTGTAGGGAACTCCCTGTACAACTTGGAGCCTTACCCAGCCCTGCTGTGCTGGTACAGGTTAATAAACACAGTGAGAGGCTGGGCTGTGTCCTGCACCTCTCCTACACTCCACAAACAACAAATAAACAGGAGTTTACTTTGAGTACATACAGTATTACCTCATTTCAGAGCAGAAATACTTGAACTGATAACTAAAATTAACCTGGTCAGCAGGGAGGACACACACCACAAGAGTGAATTTGCCAGGTAAGGTCATCTCTGCAAGCAGAATCCTCCCAGCCCTGTGAGTTACTCTTTGTTGTACTCTGCCCGTGTGTTAGAAAAACACAAAGGACTACATCTTGTCTGTAAGGTCACCAATGTGGAATACTCATGCTGCTCATGGATTGGACTTGGAAGATGATCAAAATGTTCATTCTCTGTGTCTTTTCCACCAGTTGAGAGTCATCTTCTTACAACTGAATAATATGTAATGTTTTTCTCCACACAGGTTGTAATCCTTGGCAAACATTCTAGAGGCTATCACTACATGTTAGCTAACCTGGTAAGAACTTTTCTTCATGGAAAGTATAGCTGCATTTTAGAGGGTAAAATATTCTGTTCAGGTTGTGGAAACTTTAATCAGGAAGTGGAAATGCATGGATGAGTACTTGGATTTTGAGAAATTACTTCAGTAAATACTATAACTGGTATGTCATCTCTACTCAGTTTTCATTTGTCAGAAAATGTCATGTCCTCTACTAATTTTAAAGTAATAATTTAACTATATATTTTCCAGTAATTTCTATCCTCATAAATTAGATATTTGTGACTGTAATTTTCTATAAACATATTTTGAATTTAAGCACTCTAGGAAAAATAATTGTAGCATGTTTCTGTATAAGTGGTAAAAAGCTGCAAATTAGAACAATTCTGTCAAATAAACCACCAAGGCTGTTTAGCTTTTCTTTTGTATTTCAGAGTGTAGGGTTGTGCCTGTGTATGTGCTCACCTACCAGGAAGAGGCCATACATTTCTATCTGTATCAGAGCTGCTTCTGGAGAGTAGGATTGACTTTCAGGGATGTTTGTGATGCTTTTGAAACACCATCTACTTAAGTTACTTATAAAAGTCTTGTATTGTAATTAATCCTGCAGGAAGATTCATTTTTAGGTTCTGTGCCTACTGTGAGTAGAAAAATGTGAGTTTTTCCAAAACTCTCACTTTCTAATTGGCAATCCTAATTACTCAAAGATTCTCTGTATCCATGTTTTGGTGTGATTAAGCAGAAAAGACAAATTTTAAATATCCTTATTTAGTATAAGTACTGTATGACTTTAAGATGCATCATTTTGCATTAAAAGAAGCAGACATGATCTCACTGATTAACTCGTGCATAGAAATACAGAGGTTCTTATTCTGGGTTGCCTTTTAGTATGTGTAACCATTGACATTCAGATAAACATGACTGCAATCAAGTCATACTAATCAAAAAGACTCCAATTTACTGCCTCAGGTATAAATAACAACAGAGTGGGAGAGAACCATCCTGTTCTGCTTGCACGTGACATGCTGAGTGATGCTGTGATGGAGAACTGCCTGGCAAGAGATTGAGTGGTTTTCTTTCCCAGCCCTGAACCTTTGTGTTCACTTTGCTGTACGAATGAGATTTGAGGTCTTTGACCAGTTTTCACCATGATCAGGACAAAAGAGGAAATAATACTTCAAGTTTCCCTGATATCTGTGAGATCTGTTCTTTTTCAGTTTTCTTTCTGACTGGCAAATATTACCTACCACATTGCCACAACCCAAAAGAGAAGTTTTCTATTGCAACGAACAAGAAGATGTTTTAAATTCTGTTCTATGCCACTATCAAAATCCTAATTGTGATAGTAATTGTCTCCTTGGTAGAATATTTTCAGTAACAAGAGGGACATTAGGCAGTGTCCTTTGTGCTGCACTTGTAGCAGGTAAAACTGAGCCAGAGGAAAGTGGCTTTGGCTGACAATGATTCTTTTTTTCTACGTGTGTCCTCCCAGGGTTTCACAGACATTGTTCTGGAGAGAGTAATGCATGGAGGTGCCAACATTACTGGATTCCAGATTGTTAATAATGAAAATCCAATGGTTCAACAGTTTCTACAGCGCTGGATGAGGCTTGATGAAAGGGAATTCCCTGAAGCCAAAAACTCACCATTAAAGGTATTTATTTTAACCTTTCAGTGATGGACATGACATGCTTTTAACAATTCTTTGGGAGTTTTTAGCCTCAGACACGTGCCATGAGTATGATACAGATCCCCAATGAGACAATGTCACAACATTCACTGCCCTTCCAGAAGAAAGAGGCAGAAGCTGTTACACACAAGTGCCCACCATGGTGGGAGTTCCTCAGAAGCAAAGGCTTGGTCTTGCAAAGCCTGTCACTGTACAGTGGATATAAAAACTTCCAATGTGAACCTCTTGAGTTAGTCTTGGGCTGGATATGGGGGCTAGTTAGGTTAGGTTTTAGATGCAAAATGTAGATTACTAGTCCATTTTGATGGTAATAGAGAATTTCACATGCAAAATGAAGTAGCTCTGGATTCACTAAGGAGCCACTGCTGCCTCCTAGTTACTGCTGGCAGTTATCCTCACAATTCAACCCTCTGTTTTGCACCACTGTCCTTTACTTAAACAGTCTGGTTATTAAAACTGAAACCAATAAAATTTTTCAGAATTTTTTTGGATGAAAGTCCCAGTTCACAGATTAGATTAAGTAAATGCTCTGTTAGTAGGAAACCTGCAACCTGTTACTATCTCGCCCAGATTTTTTCCTTCCTATCCTAGAGGGGGATGCTATTCACTGTCCTGTGAAGGAGTGCATCAGGGAAACTCTGTCTAGGCACAGAAGTCATAAAATCTTCTAGGACCACTGCATATTAGTAATATTCCTATTATGTTCCTCTTTCTCTTCTTTTGGTGAGATCTGTTATTTTTCACTGTTATCCATAGGTGAATGAATCCTGGATATGGTAGTATACAGACTGGTTTCTCAGGGCAGCCAAACCTAAAAACCACTGCCCTGACAAGACAGTTCATGTCTTGTGTGTTTGATTTGGGAAGGACACATGCAAATTGATGAAACAGATTTGGAATTCAAAATTACTTTGATAAACTGGAGTAATGTCTCCGTATGAGTAAGACAAAGTTCAGGAAAGCAATAAAATACCAGATAGGAAGGAAAAATCTAGTCCAGTTCCATGCATGGGGGGCAGCAGGGTAGGCAGTAGCCCTGGGTTGGGCTACAGACAGAAAAGGAGCCGCTTACCAAGGGTCTGCTCCTTCTGGCAGCGCCATTCATTAATGACTGCTGCCATTTGGAGAGATACTGTTCCATCCCTGGGATCATGTCATTTCTGTGAGGGAGGAAAATTTTCTTAATCCCACACCATCTCACAGCCTTTCTGGCATTTCAGAGGAAGCAGAGAAAGGCAAACAGAGGCCCACAAAACCCGGATTAGTGTATTGTTGCCTGTGGATTAGAACTTAGTCCTGCTTTCTAAAGCTTTCTAGCAGTGATGCAGAAGTGAAGATAAGTATCATACTAATCTTAAAAGCTCTGAAATATACAAAGTTAACCTGAGATGATTTTATTCCACTTGAAAGCAATTTACCTTGAGGAAAAAATTATTCTCCCTCCTTAAAAAAGAATCTTAAGTATATGGTACAAACACAAAGATTACATTACCTTTCCACAGATGTACAGCTCATTATAGAAATGTGCACAGTATTTGTCAATCAGACAAAAAGCATACTTAAGAATTGATGTACAATATTTTTGATTAGGAAATAAAATTGCCTGGAGATTAAAGTCCTGATGTTTAATTTATTCTGTATTTTATCAGCCTTTCCCTTTCTTTCTCTCTTTTTTCTCTTTGCATGCTCATGCATTTATAAGTAGAATTCAAATAAAGTAGAAAATTGGATAGCTCTCTTGGCATGACTTAGAAGGGGCTGCATTAAGGTTACTGACAATTGATGCACTCTGCTGAAAAAATTATCAGTCTAAGTTTTATGTAGTGCTAGATTGGACAGCTGTTACAAGACTTTTTTTTAATACAGGAACAAATACGTTAAAATTACTGTCCAGTTCTGTATTATTGTGTGGATTGTGATGTGTATAACCTTTGTTAACTTTCTAAAAGAGGAGAGAGTGATTATTGCAAAGCATCGCAGGGAGAGGTAAAGGTGGGCAGGATCAGAGGAGTGACTGTGCTGGAGAGTCAGAGCAGGAGCCACCACCCACTCCCAGTAAGTTTATAAGCTGCTGTCATTTAAAGCTCAGTGAAATGTCTGCTCTGTCACCTTCTTCACAGCCCTACCTTTGCACTCTTTTTTATCAGACCCAATTCTCTCGATCTGCACGTGCAGACACGCCTTGTTCTGTGCAGAGTTCCTATGGCTTGCTGTCAAACTGAAGAACTTGCAGTAAGATAATACTCAGTTTTAAGAAATGCAGAACCTCCAATTGTGCTATCCTGCCCTACAGGATAGAATTCATTTCTGAATATAATAAATCTTATCCATAAAAAGAGTAGCTGAATGAGCAGCTGAAACTTGGATTTCTGCCTTTCTAACTCACACATGGGCAGCAGGTCTTGTGGCCTGAACTCCAGCACAAGGTTCCTTAGGAGGCAGGATCTCTATGGGACCACAGACAGCCAAAAGAAGGGCAGGTGCACCTTCCATTCTTCATTTCTTCCTTTGTTCTTTTACAAATGATGTGGAGGTATTGAGGTTCACTTAGAAGGGACTTGAAATTTGCTCTTACAGAGTGAGCATGTTCAATTGCTCCCAGTAGGTCCATGCTGAGAGGGTCTCCTCTACACAGACCCTGAATTACAGGTGTGCTGTAATGCCAGTGGAACCCAGGGATGTCATATACAAAGCCCAGGCCACTCTAGGAGGGAAGAACTTTCAGACAACAGATACGTGTGGAAAAAATACCAAAAAAAAACCCTCTTTGATGACATTTTCTAGGTGATACTAAATTTAGAGCATAGGGGGCATGTCACCAGATAACATTGCAACGAGCAGTGAATGAAGTTGACACAACAGGAACATGTAAGATAAGTTGTCTGGGGGTTTGTTCAAGAGCTGCTACTCCACAGATCTTACCACCCTCTGCAGATTTATCATGGAGTAAGGGAAGGCAGATGGTGAATTACCAAGGTGATGTAATGCCCAAAGTGTATTTTGTGATTACTTGCTTGTATAGCTGTTTTCTAAGGAAAGTAATCTTATCTATTCCTTGCCACAGATGCTACCTAATCAGGATTGTGATCGAAACAGAAATTATTTATGCTAACTTCAAGTCAAAGCTCTCTTGGCAATCTTGTTAAAAACAAACAAAAATACCTAATGCAAAAACTCCAATATGAGCTTTCCTTTGGTATCAGTATGGTTCAGCACGGAATTGCAGACATTTGTAGTAAGCTCATCTAGATGAGCAAGTTTCCAATTAAATTGAAATTTTATGCAACTATGAACTGGTATTTTTATTTTGCTGCTGTATGCTATACAGAATCAAAATATTTTTAATTTGTTAATTGAAATAGGTAGAATTGTTACAAAGCAGCAGCTGAAGGACAAGCAAGAGAGCAAGCAAAGGGTTCACAGTTGATAAGATATCTTGGGGTCAAATTTGTTTTTCAAAGTGCAATTCATCTCTGTAGCTTTCTGGAGACAGGAATACCTCCAATTTTTTCCAACCCCTGTGGTGACATAAACTATTTTAAAGAAGGTTCAAATCCACTTACTGATAAAAAGAAACTCCCTGTATGTCAGTGTGAATTTGGCTCACTGGATAATTTGGGGTCCATGGATTTTTTGTTTTATGTAGCCTTGCACCTCATCTCTAACAGTGACCAGCAGATCAGTCACCAGCCCTGAACAGCAAGCATGATTCTTCTGTTCTAACAAAGAGGAGGACTTGATGTGATACCTGGGGCAATTCTAAAATTGCAGTTTGTCACTATATTTTCTTTGTATCGATTGCAGTACACATCTGCACTGACCCATGACGCAGTCCTGGTGATAGCAGAGGCTTTCCGGTACCTCCGAAGGCAGCGTGTGGATGTCTCCAGGAGAGGCAGCGCTGGAGACTGCCTGGCTAACCCTGCAGTGCCATGGAGCCAAGGAATTGATATAGAAAGAGCACTGAAAATGGTAAGGGCAAAGATAATGGCTGAAGAGCAACAGCAGCAATTCTGTACACAGTGCTTGTGTCCTGCTCTGTGTACACAGAGCTTCTGTGCTCACACAAACAGCTGCAGCTCCTCAGGGGAAGCAAAGTAAAAACAAAGTTAATTATGAACTTCAAAGGATGGATAAGATAAATTCAATAGAGGGCAAGGCATAACATACTAGCTCTCAAAACTTTGGCCAAGATCTCTCTGGTACTGATGCAGCAGCTGCCTGATTGTCCCCACCAGAGCACCTACAATCCCTCAGCTCCCCTGTAACACCCCAGCTTCCCAGGAGAGTGAGCATGAGCCATTTTGCAATCAAACACATATTGGGGGTTTCTAAAGTCAGGGTGAGCCTGCAAATCTGACTAACAGAACTAGACTGGGTCTTTGGTACATGTGTTATAATTCTTGCAGGGATAGATGTGTTTATGAACTTAAAAGCATGTGTGCAGTTTTGATAATTTGCCAGTAAAAAATCAATATAGATTGGTTTAAAACAGTGGAGAAATTGTTGTTGGTCACAGCAGTACTGGTAAATCTCAGCACCAGCCTGAACCTGGGAACAGTTTAGCCTCCAACCAGTTCTGATTCCTGGCATAACTTTGCACGCAGCCAGATTACCTTCTGCATGGCCAGATTTTTATCCCTAACACTAGTTATGGCATGGGATCCTACCTCACTTATGTCCCTAATTTTGTTGATTTTTAACTCTTTTTAGTCTGCTATTTGTGTTTAAGCAAGTGACAGCAGGAAAAATTGGATAATGTTTTTGTAGATACAGAAGACAAGATTGCTGCTTTTAATCTGGCTCAAGTAACGCTCAAACAAACCTGTTAGCATTGATTATATTAATGCAGACATAGAACTGGAGTGAGTGAAAACAGAACTAAGCCTGTGTTAGGTGAAAACAAATCCTAGGTCAATCTTCATACACTTAGCTTAATTGCTGCTTTTTCTCGGCTACCAAATTGGGAGGATGGTATCACAATATTATAATGAGTTGTGGATGGTTATAATCAGATTAAATCACTCTTAAAACTGAGGTGGTATAGTCTCACATAAAAAGAGCCAGAGCTCTTTTTTTATGCCATTTTTTCACCTCCTAACATATACCCTCACTGCACATTCATTAGTGTAGCATTGCACACTTTTGAAGAGAAATAACTAAATTCAGTCTTCACAATAGTTAAAGAATTTGTGCTGTACTGATATATAAGGTATTCATGTCAATAGAGAAAACCAACACTGCAATAGGACACTCCCTTATTTAGGAGAACTTATTAAAAATATTAAAAAGATATAAAAAGGCATGATTGGCAAAAAATGCAGAAGATTGACTTTTAGCTGGCTGCCTTGAATGTTTTTAGTTATTCAGAGTCATGTAAGCAAAGTTTCCATACCTCAAACGAGAGCTACCCAAGATCATCCCACATGGCCTTCCAGTACCCGTCCTGTCCATCACCTTCTCCCCTCTGTGCAGACAATGATCTTGAATCTTTGCTCAGGGAAAAAAAAAAAAAAAAACCAATGATTTAATAACTTTTCCTCTCCACTCTGAGCATCAACTCAGATAAAAATGCTTTTTCCAAGAGATCCTTGAAATATCTATCCTGTGCCACCAGAAGGTCCAGTGCCTCACTATAGTCATCTTACTGGCAAGATAATTAACATTACTTGAAACTTCTTCCCAACAACCTTGAAAACTGTGCATATCTTTGCTTCTGAAGCTGGTTCTAACACATCTGGTCAGTGGCAGACTGTTGATCTGGACACTTGCAGTCACTCTGCAATTGCCTCCACATGCTGCCACCAAAAGTGTTTGAGTCCTGGCAAGCCTTCTGCCTCAGTGCAGCCAGGTTTTGCTAAGTGCTGAGTTTTCCCACCAAAGAGAAACAAATTAAATTTGAAGCCAAAAGGTGTCCAGTGCATGAAGATCATGTCTCAGTGGGCATCAGGATGGAGCCAGTGAAACAAGCTCTGTGAGACACCCAGTCACTGCTGTGCTAAGGGAGACAGACAGCCCCCAGTAAATGCCAGATGCAGGCACAGCAACTCACATCTGGATGCAACTTATGTGTCAACTACCCTACAAATACATTTGCTCAGTCAACAGTTGGTAAGACCACTTAGGGTCAAATTTGTTTTTCAAAGTGCAATTCATCTCTCTAGCTTTCTGGAAACAGGAATACCTCTGATTTTTTCCAGCCCCTGTAGTGACATAAACTATTTTAAAGAAGGTTCAAATCCACTTACTGATAAAAAGAAACTCCCTGTATGTCAGTGTGAATTTGGCTCACTGGATAATTTGGGGTCCATGGAATTTTTGTTTTATGTAGCCTTGCACCTCATCTCTAACAGTGACCAGCAGATTGGTCACCAGCCCTGAACAGTTTGCCTTTGACTAGTCTAGCTTCACCTCTTCCTGTAACGTCTACAGCTTTTGCTAAATATTAAAGCTAATTTTCCCCTACTGAAGTTTGAGACTGGTACCTTTTCTGCCTGAGAGACAGCTTGTCAGTGTTGATAAGTGATAAACGAAAATACCTCATCCTTTCATACAGGGAAATAAGAAAGGCTTTTTTTTTGAGACAAAGTACTTTATACTTCCCCTTCAGATGATTCATGTGAGTAGGTAATGATAATGACTTACCGTCTGTACACCCATCCATCCTGACTGAGACCAAAACCCCATAAGCAGTAGAGACAATTGTCTGTGCTCATTCAGAGAAGACATTCGTTCTTTTCTCCTACACTGGGACTGATCTTAAAATAAAGCACTTCCCAGAATGAGCAATGATATGCCATTCTGGTCTGTACTGCAGATCACTCTGTGCCATATTGTGAGGGGTTTAGCTGCACTAATTGTTGCTTGTGCCTCGCTGATGCTCCATTCTCTACTTGTGAACCCAGTATGACCAAGCATGGCAGGATCAGACTTTCTTACATTTAACATACCTGCAGGGATAATTTCATTTAAATGCAGCTCACTCTGGGTCACCAGCTGAGTGCTAAGTATTTACAGCTGGAACTCAGAGAATGGGGACTGGGGTTGTTTTGAACAGTACAACTGTCTGTGTCAGAAGCAGTACAAGTCCCTTACATAGATAAAAAATAAAGTGAATCTTTTATTAAAATACTTTTCTGTTTGTTCCCTCAAGGTGCAAGTTCAAGGAATGACAGGGAACATCCAGTTTGACACCTATGGGCGAAGAACAAATTACACAATTGATGTGTATGAAATGAAAGCTGCTGGATCACGGAAGGTGAGTTTCAAGACATGGATCCAGATTTCACACTATCTCAAATATTTATTCCAACAAACCAACGAAATTCAAAACTACTAGGGATGCAGTGTAATAACAAGGTCCTGAGGAATGCCCCCTTCATGCTGTCTTCCCTATCCCAGGAACCTTGTTTATTGAGTTCCTGGACTAAACCACTCACCCTGCTTAACATCTTCACTGGTTTCCATGTCAACTTCAAACGCAACTTTTTCACTTAAAACCGTTCTGGGAGCTTTTTCACTGCCAAGCATAATACCTGCTGTCATGGTCCTGTGCTTAGTCCTATCTTCTAAATTCCTGTCCATCTTTCCCTCCCTCTCCATATTGGGCTTTAGAGCCATACCAAGTACCTCTAAAAATGGCCCAGCCACTCGGGGGTGAAGAGAACAGTGTTACTTCTGTGTTGTGCAGAAATACAAAAGCTATTTTGACAGCCCAGTGATGCAGCCAAAGGTCAGCACCGGCCAGCTGATAAAGTCACCTCGTGCTCACAGAGGGTTTTGTGTCCCACACTGGAGATAATGCAGCTGTGCCTGCATTGCCAATGATGTCTGTGCATCTAAAGCCAGCTCAGGTCTGCAGGGGCTGTATTGGATAAAGCCGCAAAAACAGAGAATTTTACTCAGAATGCTGTGCAGTTTCTCTTCTTGTCTGTAGTATGTTCTTATGCTGTGGATATATGAGAATTTATTCCACAGGCACCATACTGATGTGAATTGAGATAAGGAGAATTTAATATATACTTTCACTTAAATTTGGCTTGTGCTGATTTGCTCTTGGGCTTGAGAACATTGTTTCTTTAAGGAAATGGATGTAAAGTTAATGTAGTCCCTTAATGACAAAAACAGTGAGTGAGAAATGTTACAAAGTCTTACGTTTTGATAGTTGCTCTTACATGTCCAGGTACCAGACTCCTTGTAAAGGTATGTAATGAGGTAACAATCTCCATTTTTATAGGCTGGTTATTGGAATGAATATGAAAGATATGTGCCAGCATTAGATCAGCTGCCCTCTAATGACAGTTCATCTGTGGAGAACAGAACTATAGTAGTCACTACCATCTTGGTAAGTTTTATGTTTGTAGTGTGTTTGTATGTAGGAAACAAGGCACGTGACTCCTGAGGTGTGTTAGGCACCTTGTCAGGAGGCAGATGTTGAATACTGTGTGAATTCAAGTGACTGGAAAGTTCAGTATCTTCCAGAGCTGTTCTGAGGGCTTGACCCTGCTAATTTAATGTATCAGTAAGTCTGCTCACAGGAGGAGCTCACTGAGCTCACCATTGTGCTTTGCTGCTTCCCAGACACTTGAACTCAATTAAGTGCCTCATTTAAGTGAAGTTATTATGCATGCATGTAAATGAGCACAGAGATTGGCCTTTGTGCTGTAGAGTCAAATCTTGCACCCCTCACTCAGGTACAGCTCCTGTAAACTCAACCCCTGTGGACTGAGTAAGGGTGGCACAATGCAGCCTGTAGAGAACTGGAACTGCTCTAGCAGTGGGTGAAAAGCAGCCTTTTCCTGTGCAATTCCAAAGGAGCAAAGCTCTTCATGTGTCATGAGCAGCAGCACCTGTGTCAGTCCCAACACCTCTACAGATCTGCTCTGTACAGCATTCGTTGGGACTTCTGTGCTTTTTACAAGTCCAATAAGCATGAGTTAATTCTATGCTGTTTACTGAAGCATTGTATTTTATACTCCTATGGATTTAGTGAGATGTTATCAGCATTTCAACTAGAATTTTCCAAGAAGGCTAAGGGAATTCAGTGACAAAAAGTGCTAAGCTTCCCTTAGGCTTCTTTGAAATATCTCCATCAGAGCCCCATTCTTGGCCACTGGGGCCTTAGGAAATTGTGGTGATGGTACAGGTGTTGGATATGTCAGTCTTTAAACACTAAAATTTGAATTATTGCTACAGTGGTGCTACTTGACTGTCTAATCAGGCCTAATTCTGCAAACAGATGTGTAACTTTGTTAAAAAGTCCTGTTGTCTTCAATGGCTCCTTACTAGGAATACAGTCAATAGTATGTGTGGCTGTAGGATCAGCCAAGGATTTTTATGCTGCAGAAGTCTTTCTAATTTCTGTACCAAAGCAGGAAATATTGTAAATATTTGCCAGTAATATAAAGGATAATAACAGCTCTCATTTTGTGTGGTTTACAGCTGTATTTTACATTCATAGACTTTTGATCTTTACTTTTGTTTCAAAGGAATCACCATATGTAATGTATAAGAAAAACCATGAACAACTAGAAGGGAATGAGAGATATGAAGGATATTGTGTAGACTTAGCTTCTGAAATAGCAAAACATGTTGGAATAAAATACAAACTGTCAATTGTTGGAGATGGGAAATATGGAGCTAGGGACCCTGAGACTAAGATATGGAATGGCATGGTGGGTGAACTGGTCTATGGGGTAAGTTTCTCTTAACCTTCATTTTAATGTTCTTTATAAAAAAATTATGCTCAAAGTTAATAAACTGCAAAATAAAGATCATCTGTTTGAATACCACCTGTAAAATTCTAGATATTTCTTTGTATTGCCATCTTTATAGTCTACTTTCCTAATTGTTTCATTTAGTGTCACTTTTTTACTGCTGTTCTCCAAATCAGAGTCCACAAAATGCTGAGAAGTAACATTGGGCAAACTTCAAATTCTTGTTTATAGCAGAATTTCCAGTTTGGTCTTTATATGCTGCTTCTTCGTTTGCCAGATCTCCTTTTTCTGTATCAGTCTCTTAAATGCTGGGGGGGGGGGTGTCCCTCTCATTAAAGGTCTGATCTGGGATGCTGGGTCACTGATCTTGGTTTGTGGTTTTGACCAGACCCATTTAACTCCATGGTTACTTTTCAGGGTAAGAAGCAATACAGGTGTGAAATCACCTACATGTTTTTTCTCTTTAAACCCTGGTTTTGGCTTCAAAAATCAACTGTCAGACAAAAAAAAAAAAAAAAAAGCTAATTCACTGCATTCTTCTTTATATTTCTATATTGGGTGTACATCACTTTGTTTAGTAAGAACAAAAACAGTCCGGAATTGCCATTTTAGAACCTTCTTTGAAAATGAAAATTTTGGAATACAGTTAAACCAGATGGAAGGGGGAGAAAATTGGCTTTGCAGAAAAGACTTCTCAAGCTGATATTTCATCTTTTTTTTCCTCAAATGCTAATGAGATGATTTGTGATTCCGCCCAAATCTTTTTTGCAGTTTATTTTTAACAAGCTTCCCTTTATTAAAAATATCTGAACAGAAGCGCATATTTCAATCGCATCCTTTTGTTCTGTGGTTGAGTGTAATTTCTAAAAGTCACCTCAAAATTTCCTTGGGATAATGCATCATCATTCTTGCAAAATGTTTGGTGAGATAATTCTTTTCCAATGAATCAGTCTTTTTTAAGTAACTGCTAGATTTTCACAAGTTTTCTTTCTCTGGAGCAGTCAGTCCTGATGCTTTATTACGTAATTGGTAGCCTGTTGTACTTGAAAATGTTTTATAGAAATAACAATGTTTTTGTTGTATTGTACTGTGGCAGGGAGGGAAATCTACTGATTACAGAAAGTAAACAGGGTTCTGGACCCTTGGATTACTTCTTTGCTTCCCTGTTGCTTTGAGGTTTGACATTATGCAAATCTTCTGAACTCTGCCTGCCTCAGTTGTGCAATTTGGGAAACTGAAGTTTGCTCTCTTAGAGAACACAGGTCCACTGAGAACCTCTGAAGCAAAGGTTTAGTTTAGTTCCAAGCAAATTACATTGCACTGGAAACCTATACCCTCCGTTGCTCTGTATGTGGTTCAAGAAATAGCAAGAGTATCAGCTGTAATCTGTGAGCTCTGGTCCTTCTGATGTACTTGCAAGTGACAAGCAATGAAACTTGTTCATTCACTTAAAAAATAACCATACCATGTGGGAAAAGCATGGCAAAAGAGAACCTCAAATTGCTGCTAACAGTCAGAGCACGAGGGGAGGAAAGGTGTGATGTGGGCTACAGCTTTTGTGTCTTGAGCCCAGTAAGATTAGTCTGTGCAGCTGCCATACAAGATCCACCTGCATAAAGGGCCTCAAGGATGCTCTGAGGGCTGGAGCACCTGTCCTGTGAGGAAAGGCTGAGAGAGTTGAGACTCTTCAGTCTGATGAAGTGAAGGCTCCAAAGAGACCATATAGCACCTTCCAATACCTAAAGGGGCTATAAGATAAATGGAAAGGGATGTTTTAGAGGGTCATGTCATAAGACAAGGAGGAATGACTTTAAACTGAAAGAAGGCAGATTCAGATTAGAAATTAGGAAGATATTCTTCATTGTGGGGGTGCTGAGAACGTGGCCCAGGTTGCCCACAGAGGCAGTGGATGCCCCATCCCTGGAAACATTGAAGGTCACGCTGGACAGAGCTCTAACCACCCTGAACTAGTGGAAGATGTCCCTGCTTACTGCAGAGAGGTTGAACTAGATGATCTTTAAATGTCCTTTCCAACCCAAACCAATGTGTGATAAGCAGGTTGGCTGCAGCTGCCTTTTCCACAGCCTCTTGGGACCAGCCTAACTCAAGAGAGCTCTGCCTCCTTAGCATTAAACTTAGCCCTAATCATACTTGTGACCTTTCCACACCAGCAAAACCAGCCCTGCAGGCACCACAGACCATTCCTTAAAACAACCCCAAAACCACCCACCATTCTCCTTTTCCCCTGCAAAAAGGTCAGTTCCTTTGTATTCTGAGCACAGTTTTCATCTGTGTTTTCTCATTAATGAAAAATTGAGGAATGTTTCCCTCCCTGACCCCCAACAGTTCCTGTACTCATGCTGTGAGCTTTGTTACTGAAGCCTCTCCGCTGCAATGCTCAATTATTCAAAGGTCAGATGTGTCCCGTGAGGTTTGAGTGCAGACCCAAGTTAATGCTTCCAGCCCCGTGCTGCTGAGCCAGCTCCCCAAACTGCCCAGCTGAATTGAGCTTGCAAGCTGCATGGAAATCCACCTGGCTTTCTGGAAGCAGGGAAAACAGCCCCTGAGCTCTGAGTATAAACCTCCCCAGCCCTCCAGACCTTTTCCCAGCTCTATTTGCAAACATTGTGAAATACCCTTGCCCTCTTCCTCCATCCGTTGAGAGGGGGCTGTGTACCACACTCACAAGGATGTGCGCTAAGCCCTTTGAAGATGAGAAGTACTCTAGAAGTGCTAATTATTTGGAGCAAGTGCCTCATTTACGTGCTAACTTTCCTTTATCTCTCACGGGCTTAAAACTCTATTAGGGAACTAAAACTATGTTAGCATAATGCCCCTGTGAATCTTGTCAGCAAAATTACTCAAATTTGGCTCCTCTGGATTCCATTTTGGGAAGACAAGAGGCAGATTAGATTTTAAGTACCTTTGTTAGCATCTATGGAAGATAGACTTGGTAGGATGAAAGGGGCCTGATTGGTTTTGGTACCAGTTATCCAGCAGCTCAGCTGAGCTGTGGCAGAAACACAATCCTGTAGATTGCATTTGTCTCAAGTGATAAGCAGTGAGTAGTCATTTGTCAAATACAGCATATTCCTGACCCAGCAGCCTCCTTGCCACCACCTGGCACTGCTGGGGCACCTCAGCCGGTTTTTTGAATACTGAACCCTTTTTTGCATAGCCCCATGCATGCAGCTCCTTTCTAAAATTGCCCTTAGCACAATCACGGGAAATGAATGGCTTGTCATTTTAATGGTAAAACCCTAATTAACTGTATTTAATGTTTGGGTTGTGCCAGTTCAGTGTTACTATTGCTCTCGATTCCTATGGGATGCAGCACGGAGTCAGGGGAGAAAAGGCAGCCTCCAGACACTGCAGGGGAGGGGCCTCAGTCTGCACTGAGCTGTACCCAAAGCACCAGGGGTGGTGTGTCACCGTGCTGCAGGTCTGGAGGGTGGCACAGCCCTGACCCCAGTGTAAGACTCACTGGAGGTCGGCATTAGCTGGGCCAACTGGAGCAGTCTCTAGAGTTACACGTTGCCATTTACACCCTAAAATGCTTCCCATTAGAAATTCTCCCTCCCCTGTCTCGTATCACATCAGGTTTGGTTGGAGGGCATAAAAGTCTGCTGTACTGTAGGGTCCCTGAAGTCAAGGACAATCTCATCTGTGCCCCTTGGGCCTTTCCTTGTGGCTTTGCAAGAGGCTATGCCAATGCAGTTGGTTGCAGAGGGATGGCAGCCCTGGAGGCAAGGAATTCTGCCTGAGCAGATAACCCCAAAGCCTTTGCTTCAGGCAGAAGAACCCAGCAGTCTTGGGTTGGAGAGCTGGAGAGGGAATAACAGAGCTTTGTGGTCTGTTAGCAATTTTTAAATGTTAGTGATAGTAGTAGTAATGATAATTTTAATACTAATTAATAATAATATTGAAATTTGGTATAAAAGGAAATGTATTTGGTTTTTCATAAATCAAAAAGTGTCAGTTCAGGCTGGAAAAAAAACTTAATTTTGCGCTTTCACTCTGGCGTCAAAATAAAACTCTTCATCCTACCAGATAGCCATTCAAGCAATGTTATTTTTTTAAACTAAGAGAAATTTCCAAAGAATAATGGAAATGTTCAACAAAATAAAAATAGAAAATACGTAAAGCATTTTTCCTGGACATTTCAGAAGGGAAGTAGCTAAATCATTCTTAGTCCAAGAGACTGAATTGCTATTTAAATCTGACCAGCAGAGCAATCCAGCAAGGCAAGTGCTGTCCTGCAGTGACCCACGGGCTGAGGACGTGCCCTTGGCTGGGGCTGAGGAGCAGCAGCACCTCCCTCGGCCCCTGAGCTCGGGGCTTTGTACCCACCAGCTGCTGAGCACTAGACAGTCGTCTTTTCTCTTCTTTGGGGTCAGCCTCTTTCTGTAGGCTTTTATTTCTTCTTCCCCTTTTAAAGCAGGCTGCTGTTCTTCCTTCCCTGTTCAGCCAGGGGAAGCCATCCCTCCCCGGGCCTGATGCTTTTCACAGCGCCGAGGCTAATTGACAGTAGTTTTAACACAGATCTTAATTGTAACTACAAATGCTTTGGGAATGAAAAGAGCAGCCAGACCTTACAGCCTTTAAAACTCTGCTCAGGTTGAAACAAGCCTTTATAAAAACCTCTCAATATGTAAAGTAGCACAAAGGAATGAAGCAGGGATGTAAAGGACAGGCAGTCCCCGGAACACAGCAGCCTCCGCAGTCTGTCAGAGCGGGACCGCCGACACATCGCCCTGCCTTGCAGAGTAACCCAGCCCGTGTGGGGCTGGCCTCTCTGGCTCTACCAGCAGCATGGAGAAATACTAAAGGTGGCACATACAGCCTTTGAATCATAGCAGAGAGGCAGACTAATTCAATTCCTACTGTTCCTTAAATCTCCCACATGCTCTTAGTCTGTGGCAGAGCCTGAGTGGGTGAAGCTTGTCCTTTGCTCCTCACTCCTGGTTTCTGCAGGGGGGAAGCCCAGGTGCAGGTCCCCAAGCTAGCTAGCTGCCCTAGCTGTGTGATGCTGCTGCCCTGCAGCTCAGACAGACCCTTGTCCTGTACACTAGCACACATGTGGGGTCCCTGGCCAGGCTGAGCTGTGCTGGAGGACAGGACCACAGCCCTGGCACAGAGCCACACTGCCGTGGTCCTGGGCTTTGGCTGACCTGAGTCCAAGCACAGACAGAGGAAGCACACATATGTCCACAGCCCCAAAAGCAGATGTACCCTTTTTATCTCCATCTGTGAATGGCAGGAGTGTGTCAGAATGAGCTGTGGGCATCCACAGAAATCACAAATGGACTTAAGTTTGACAAACTGTGGCAGACAAGGCCAACTGCCATTTTAACACCTTAATACCTTTTCACACTGCTCAGCTAGGACACATTAATGCTTCAATGCAACATGTTGCTAGTCAGGTATGACCTGTTGGCTTTAAATAAGTGTGAGCTAATGTGTTAAAACCACATTGCCCCCATGACCTGGCCTCTCAACACACCCTGAATATCCGTGGGGACATTGCACTGCCTTTACAAAGGTAGCTCTTACCAGCTGATACCACAGGTGATGTGTTGCTTTGTCTGATGCTCTTTTCTGGTACCTGGGAACCTCAGACTGCACTGAGACAATCACCATTGCAGTGCAGTCTCTTCTGGTGCCCCCGTGTACCTGCATTCAGCACTTTTTGGGTGTGCAGAGGTTCAACTGCCGATGGAAGTCGGTCAGTGTCCCTCTGCTCCAGTCTGCACAGAGCTGGGGTGCTGCCTGGCTTCCCATCACACAAAGTGACTGCAGTCCAGACCCACTTCTTGAAAAGTGACCCTCGAGCAAAGAAGGTGTTTAGTTCTGCAGGCAGGAGTGACCCAAAGCCTGTGCAGGCAGGAGCACAGCCCAGATCTCTCACTGTCTCTAGTGCACAGCTTTGAATTTGAGAGTCATCAGTAGGTCTGTAAGCAGAAGAATCCCATTCCTCCGTCTGGATTACAGAGGTGGAACACCTTATCATTTTTCATTCTCCATGTAGAAGAGTATTTCCATTTGCTATTTTTTTTCTCCCTCCCCATAAGAGTCTGGAGGTTTGCAGCTCCCTGGGGTCATCTTTGAGCAGAGTGGGCAGTGCCTCTGTGCTGCCTGTCCTCTCTAAATCCATCCCTCCCACACTAGTAGGCAAAGACAGAACAAGCCTCAGAGGAATCCATGACATTTCTCGCCCGGCTCAAATGCAGTGAAGATGATGTTTGAAACACCATTAGTCATGAGTGATTAGCAAAGCTCAGTTGTTGAGGTTCTTAAACCCTTCTCCAGTTCTCTATGAAGAAGGGCATGTTTGTAGTTGTGTTCTTTTTAATCGAGCTCAATTTGTATGGGTTTTGCTTATCTGCAGCCATAACAGGGAGGGAAATTCTCAACAGTGCTGCAGTTATTAATGATCCTTTAGGGTGCTTAGAGCTCTCCATAAGCTCTCCATTTCAAATACTGTATCTCTAAATAAATAAGCAAAGAGAGAACTGTTTTTTAATCTCCCTAGTGCAATTAATATTCAGGGAAGTGGTGGGCAACCAGATTTGGGTGTTGGATTGTAGCTGGTCAATCAGTGCCCTGCTTTCCCAAGACCCTGTGTGGCCATGCTTGTTCCCTCTGCAGAAACCATTTGTTCACTAAAGGATGAGGGTGGTTTTTGGTGTTTCCAGTAAAGTGAATGCCTTTGGTAAGGATGGTAGGAAAGCAGGAAGATTGAGATGTTTCAGTAAAGTTAGTATTTGTATCCCATTTAATATTATAATGCAGTTTGAAATTATTTACAAAGAAATCTGCCCTGTGTGATAGGAACATGGTAACAATCAGGGCTTTAACAAGTGATTTGTCTGTGCTTCAGCATCAGCTTCATCCCCCATAGGAACATCCTGCATGAACTCAGCTGTGCATGAAGGAGATACAGACCTTATTGCATGCTGCATCAGCACTTCAGAAGAGTTCCACCATGTCTACTTTAGAAATTAAAATATTACTTTGGGAGAATTAAAATTCTCCAAGTCCATGAAAATGCTTCAGAAACCAAATGCTCTTACAGCTGAAGCACCTTTCCCTCCCTTGACGGAGTGTTCCAAGGCTGCAGTCCATGTGCAGAAGTGCCTGGTGGGAAGGCACCTGCCTCCCACCTAAGCTTCACTTCACATGGAGCCATTGCTAAGTCTCCATAGGGGTGCTGATCCATTAAGCTTGCTCTAATAAGGATTAATTTGTAAGTACCTCATTAGTTCAACAGGAAGTACAGTGGCACGGTCAAAGTGCTTAGTCTTCCAGCTGGCTGTGGACTCTGACTACATTTAAAACTGATATTCTGTGTGAATCTCACCCTGACTGCAGACATCTGGTATTTAACAGGAGCTCAACAAGCAGCAGCTATAAGAGAAATATATGTTTTGGGGGAATTCCTCAGTGAACAAGTTCCAACATCTTGCAAAGATGTTACCTCATTCTACCCATATCCTCCCCTCCAGTCTCTCCCTTACTTAGGTGATGAACACATTCATCTGCAAAGCCAGTAAACATCCAGACATCCAAAGGCATTTTCAGTTTTTATATTCAAACCACGTTCAGCTAGATTTTTGCAGTAAGTGGCCACAAATGAGCTGAGGTTTTCTCCTTGAGGAAAGGGCCACTCAAGGGGAAAGGCAGTGTCCCAGTACACATGACTGTCAAAAGGGACTGAGCAGGGCTGTCAGAGGGGGCACCCAGGGCCAAGATTTCCAAGTGGCTTCCTTACATGCACAGGCATGGTTTTAT
This sequence comes from Vidua chalybeata, assembly GCF_026979565.1. NCBI lineage: Eukaryota > Metazoa > Chordata > Aves > Passeriformes > Viduidae > Vidua > Vidua chalybeata. Next base: position 10,204,898 of record NC_071543.1, on the reverse strand, counting down.
CAGATTATTCCAAGCAGTGAACTTGTGCACATACCTTGTAGCTGCACATGCTGGTATGAACTGTCGAGAGGTATTCTTGGGTGGCTGGAGCAAACCTTGTGCAAATGGGCACCCTGCAGAGAGAGGCAGCTGTGGGGAGGGCCAGCCCTCGTCTGACAAGGCTGTCACTGGCTTTGGTCTGCAAACCCTGAGCAGTGCTCCAGGATGGCTGCACGGTGCTGCTGAGCACCAGCAGGCACCAAGCCCACGATGCTCTGATCAGCTGTATGAAAAGCCTTTGCCATTTCTGCTTATCAAATGTAAAACCCAAACCAATAGCTAGGAGGAGGAGCAAACCAGATATTAATGACAGTCACATACATCACCATCAAATTTACATAGAGGCATATTCAATTATTTTATGTCACAGATTTTAATAGTATCTTATTAACATTTCCCATTAACTTTTATTCAAACTTCCACTTAATCAGGCTTTATTTTTCCACCAGAAAGAGATGCCTATTTACTAGTGGGGAAAAAAATCTGATTTAAAAAGAGCACAGTGGTTTAGGTACTGATAAGTCAAGGTTTCCCTAAGGAACATTTTTTCTTTCTGAAATTCTTAATTGCCAACGAAAGACCCTCTTCAAAAATATCAATAACATGAATAGTTAGAGTGTTTACAATAGTGTATGTAGGTATATAGACTCTCATAACATTCTTCAAATGAAAAGGGCTCTTTTTTTAGCATTCCATTCCACTCTCATACAAATGCACCTGATTGAGTGATTGGCTGGATCAAGGCTAGGGTATCTAAGTAGAAGACTTGAATCTTTGTAGCATAGAAATATAGGTACAGTTAAATATGTTGAAAATCTATTCTGGAATGTCATTTTTAATCAGGAAACTAAGTAATTTGCTTTTACATGCCTGCCAACCCATGAAATCCAGCAAGGGTGTATAGATTGAAGGGAAGGGTATTCGTTCACCAGCACACAGGTGAATGATGAATGATGCAATAGATGCAATTGTGCTTCCAGGTGACTCAGCCCCAGAGCAGTCTGTTACAGGCCTGTAGAGCCAAGGTCTCTAAGACAGCAGGGCATACATGACACTACATTTTCCTCAGATTATCCAGGCTATTTACTCCTCAGGGATTCAGAAATCTGTGTTTACTGTTCTTCAGTGACCACAGAAAGGGTGTGTTTGGTTCCTATCCCCCTTCAGTCCCTTACTGCAGTGGAGTTTTTAAAGGAGCATACAAGTAGTAGCACCCAAGTGCAGCTGAAATTCAGTGACAGATTACTTCTCATGGGTTCCTTCTGAAGATCTTGAACTAATCAGTAAGGCAAGAGAACATGCTGAAAGAATGGAAAAGAGAAAACTAAAAAAGAGCAAACACAGAATTTGTCTAAAGTCTTCAAGACAAATGGGTGGTTACAGACTATTACTAAAAAATGACATTGTGTTGGTTGCCATCTCACTGTCCAGTTTGTGTAGTGTTTATTCATCCATTTTAACTTAATAGAAATATCTGCTGCTGTCATGAGCCCTGTACACAGATTTGATTGTAATTTTACTTGTTAATAATTTTCTGTTAATATCATGTAGTCCTTAAATTCAGTGACTGCAAAATAGCCTGCAAAGAATTTATTTCCACTCACTCTTGTAATTTATCATCTGATTCATTAGCCTGAGACTGTAGTTTGTGATTCTGTTGTGTCTGACTTGTAACTGACTTGGGTTTGTTCTCCCTTTTCAGAGAGCAGATATAGCTGTTGCCCCCCTCACCATAACATTGGTGCGAGAAGAAGTCATAGACTTTTCCAAACCCTTTATGAGCCTGGGCATCTCCATCATGATCAAGAAGCCTCAGAAATCTAAACCGGGCGTGTTCTCTTTCCTGGATCCTTTGGCTTATGAAATTTGGATGTGTATAGTCTTTGCTTACATTGGCGTCAGCGTAGTTCTTTTCCTAGTCAGCAGATTCAGCCCTTATGAGTGGCACTTGGAAGACAACACTGAAGAACCACGTGACCCTCAGAATCCTCCTGACCCTCCAAATGAGTTTGGAATATTTAACAGCCTTTGGTTTTCCCTGGGTGCCTTTATGCAGCAAGGATGCGATATTTCTCCAAGGTTTGTTCCATATCACTCCATCACCTTTTTGCATTTTATGGTCATTTTCTGATGCCATGGTGCATATATGTTACTTTCTCAAATTTCTTTTTAATTCCAAATTTTTTATTTTGACATGTCCATTCAATATTTGACATCCTCATCAAGCCACCATGCTTGCTAACATTCGCCTCCAGATTAAGTAGCATTGCTTATAATGCCATTTATGCATTTCTGCCAAACTTATATTCACCATGTTGAGGCTGTAAAATGCATAGGGTTTTCTGTTTTCAGCAATGCTTGGAGGGCTACCGTGTTTTTGCTGCATATCTCATTTTACGGTCATCTCCTTGGTGCATATAACACATTCCGTTTTGCAAAATAAGATTTATTTTTAAAAGTCACATGCAACAGCACTTTAAAGCATCTCCACTCCCATCAAGGCTCCTGCTAGTCTTTTTACTTTCTTTTGTGCCTAATTTCTCCAGTTTTGTTCTTCTTGAACCATCCTTTCATCCTTCTGCTTGCCACCATTTTGCACATGTTCATGTCTCCAGATGTCCTGTGCTACTGTCCTCTTTGTGTATTGTTATTTCAGTCCAGTCTAATCTGTTGTCCCTCTGTTCATAGTCAATATGGTCTAATAAGCATTGCCAGTTTCCATAAAGATTTTTCTTATTCATGAAGATGTTCTTTCTGGATAAGGCTGTAGTAAAGTATGATTTATATTAGTACCAATTTTAACAGAGAGCATTGCTATTAACTATTGTAGAATTATATTTCTTTTTATAGAAGCATTTTAAAAACCAGATTAAAGTAGTGAAGCTCCCTGTAATTGAACAATGCATACCACAGGTGGTTTTTTTTTAATAACATCTATCATGTTTCTTCATTTATACTGGTAAAATACTTTGGTGATGTGCTTGTTATAAGCAGTAAAATGATCTCGTCTCTTAGTGATGGAGCAATAATTTTGTATGTTAAGACAATAATTTAATAACCAGTTTCCAGCTATTTTATTTATTAAAAACACCTGCTGAGACAAACAGAATGCAGTTTTCTATTTAAGAAAGTTGCTATTTAGAGGAAGAGAAAGATCTTTTCCCTATGTACTGACATTCAAAATGCACCTTGTTGATCTCCAGGTTGCCTTTTTCAATACCTGAATCATTGAAAAGGTGCCAGATTTTCCTGGTCCATATAGGGTTAGGAGTCTTGAGTTGCCTCACTGAAGCAAGTGACAAAATTTCTATGAAGTTTCTTGGGAAGGATCATGATTTTGTCTGTTAGAGTACAATAATCATCCTATAAATTTGTGTTTGTTAGTTTCCCCAGTTCCTGGTGTCTCGGTGTGCTGCTCCCTGTGCACTGACAGCTGTTGGCCTCCTCCCCCTGTTTGCACTCCCTGTTTCTGCCTTATGCCTCAAACCTGCACTGACACTTTGCCCCAGTGCTTGCTGTTAATGGGGATGAGTAGTGATAACATTTAAATTGCTGTTGACCATGTGTGTGCCCAATATAAAGGACCGGGAAATAAGCACTGGGACATCACATGGAAAGCTGCAGGCATTGCACTGTTTCCACTAGGTCTGGTTATTGACAGTTAAATAAAAGTGCATAGGATTTTTGGGAAGCTCTCATGTGACTCTTTGGCATGGTCAGCCATTTACCTTATATAACAAGTGGAACACACTGGTTTTTTTTTTCAATAGAACCACAATAAGTGCCTTGGAAATACCTACCAAAAAAAAAAAAAAAAAAAGGGGAGAGACAGAAGTTTATCTATTTATTTTATCTGTCCATTAGAAGCTATTAGCTCAGTATTAATATATGGCCCTCATTTGAAGATGTTGTCCAGTTATTTTGTTATCTTCCATGATAACATTCTAGGCAGTTACATGCATTGTTACAGGAAAAAAAGAGAAATCTAATATTTGGTTTAAATTCCAGAAACACTGTTCCTTTGACTGATATGTTGATTTAGGTTGATTAAAATGTCAAATTTCTTTTACATAGAAGGGACTATTCCCAAGTATTCTATTCTTAATCCTATTCGTAATCTTTGTAAGGTTACACCATTCACAGTACATTGACTATATGAATGTTTTATACTATTTTATTGCCACTAAAAGGGGCTTCATTCTTCCATTGTGAGTTTTGTCTGAATAAATTTCTTATATGAGAGCGTACAGCAGTCGTAGAGAGATGCCGACAAGCAGTCTGGAGAGATCACTTTTGTACTTGCTGATAAAGGCTCTTTCAGCTGCCTTTGTGTGGAACAGCTGTGACATCTAATGACTAGTTAGATCTATCCTCGGTGAGTATGCTGTGTGGATATTCCAGAGGATATATCCCTATACTCTCCTCTCTGTATTTAATAGGAGTCGTCTAAACAGAATCAGAGAGCAGCCAAAGGCTGAGGGTTAGTGCATCCCTTAATGTAATCATTTATTTCAGCAGTTTTGTTCTGCTATCAAAGGCTGCTGTGTTTTCTGCATAGTGAGCTAAAGCATTGAAAATTCACTTTTGAGGGATCAAAAGTAGATTATTAAACTTGCTTTTATGTAAGATGCATAGAGCAAATGGAATCAGGAAAAAACACAGTCAAATTTGTAACACTGTTCTGAGCAAAAGTATCTTTGAAATCTATATGAGAGCATGTATTTTCATTTTGCTCTTTATTCATGTAGAACAAAAAGGCTAGATTAATTAATTGCTGATGGAAAAGGACAGGGGGGTTATCAAAAACTATCTCGAGGCTGGTCATTTGGAGGGTGTATTTCTAGGTCCCTGCTTTCACAGCAGAAGACTCAAGAGACTCCTATTAAAGGCCATGGGAATGTCTTTGTGGGATTTTCACAGTAGCAATGAGAGGGTAACCTGACATTCCTGAAACTCCCACTGCCATTCCTGTGCTGGAGCATCTCAAGCCAGCGCTGCAGATGCCGATTCTGCCCGTTGTGTCCCCGAGGCCGAGGGCTGGCTGGGCGTGCCAGCAGAGGGCTGGCCCGGAGCCTGGGGGTACCAGCTGAGCCGTGCTCAGGATATCCAGGGGCTCTGCACTAGGACAGGTGTTCAGGGATGTCTGTCAGCATAACAACTGGATATATCGATCCAAACAGCCCAATTAAAAATGGAGTAGCGTGAGAAGCTCACTATCTATCTGTAATATAAAATCAAATATCTTTTATGGCCTTGAGCAGAAACAAAATCCAAGCTATTTTCATAATTGAAGTTTTGTTTGAATGTATTATATGTATTGTTCTCCTGGAAACTGAATGTGAATTTGAATGTTTATTTTGTTTTTTCTCTTGTTACTAATTTGCTCTCATTTGACTCCATGCTTCCTTTTAAATTTCCTCTCAAGGTATGCATTCTTCCTGTTTACTTGCTTTTGAAATCACCATCTGACTTTGTTTTGACAATTGAGTTATAATCCTGTTGTTCCAGATCTGTGTTACTCCTCTCATTTGTTAGCACTCTAATTCACTTTAAAATAATGCCATACAAATTGAGGTGATTTGGGAAACTATATTAAGCTAAAGCATTAATTGATTGTTTTTAATTACATTATTGCACATGTGGACAGGTATGGCTTGCATCAGAAACAGTGGTGCTGGTACTAAAAGCTTGATTGAGTTTTCTATAATTATTATCTGAGTAATAGAAAAACATTTCTGTGGTTCACAGTATAAACCAAACAGCACTCTCTGATTCCTAGCCCAGTGTACCTGTACTAACCCTTTTTCTCCTGTGTCCTTCTACACCAGCCCCTGCAGTGGGTATAAGGAGTCTTCGTTTGAGCAGATGGATGGGGGAAGCTGGGGCTCTTTGGTCAAGGAAGCTGCCAGGCCATGCTTGTCCATGTTCTTGTTCTTCATCTCTCTGTCTGTCTTTCCTTCAGTGTCAACTTTGTGGTTTATTTGATTTTTCTTTTGCCTCATCCTGTGACACCAAGTGACAGCTATGTCAGCCCAGACTGCTCTGTAGTAGCTGCTGTTTAATCCTTCTTTTTGTGCTCGTTGAAAGACTCTGGGAGAAACAACTCTAGTGACATCCAGTTTTCTTTGAAGTGACCTCAATTCTTCTGAGAACAGCCCTGGTCCCTGTCTAGCAAGACCCCTCTCTTGCACCTAGGACCCACGGGGAAGTGCCTTTTTTGTCAAGGTATCCCCCTGTTCCCATCTTGTCCTGCCTCTCAAGTGGTCTTTGTCCTATATCTGTCTGACTTGGTTCATGCAGGTTGCCAGACTCTGGGGCGAGGTATTTTTACCTTTCTCAGTGTGTAGGATGCTGTCTGAACATGCAGCCTGGCACAAACCTTTTATTGTTGCAGCAATGGGAGCTTGAGGTTTCACTGGTTTGGAAAACGCTTATCTTCTGCACATCTCCATCCTAGCAACCCATCTGTCCTACCAACAGAAGGGGCAGCTACCAAAGCAAGTAAGAGATTTCCTAGGGGAAACTGTAGGGGAAATGAACACATACCATTTTATTCCCAATGCTTCCACTGAATTTATCAGAACACACTGATAAGTCTTTTTTTCATCTCCCTATTTCAAGACCTACCTTAAAGCAAGAGGGCCATGGGAACCTGGAAACTCCAGATAGATCTTGTCCTGCAGTAGGGAAGTAGATGTTTCATCTGCTGGACCTGCTAGCCAAACCCCTCCTCAATCTGGCTCTGAAATTGTCCACATCACTGCAGGGAGGAAAAGTTCAACTCCAGGTCTTCTCTGAAGATGGGAAGTGTGTAATGAAGAAAGGAGCTAAAGGAGGATGAATTTCACCTGACATAGCCATCTGAAAGCAATAGACTGTGGTTTTTAGTGAGGCATCTTTGTTCCCTCCGAAGTTACGAGACAGATGGACAACTTTAGATTTATCCCACACTGCAGCAAGTGAGATAAATCTCTTTCTGAGGGTGTCAGGCTCTTCTCTTTTTCTCTGCTGGCTCCAAAGGAAGCCTTATGTGACAAGTTCAGCAGGCGCTGATTTGTAGTTGGAGAAAATTGTGTCAGCCCAAGTAAGAGGGTATCAAGCTTTACCAAATAGCTAAAGCCAAGACCCTACCTGTTAAGGAAGCTGGACAAAAAGGCCTGCAGCCATCTGTAAAATCCCACTCACATGATACCTACAAAGAATTTAGAGTAAGGTAGATAGATTCCTTGACTGCAGGCATTATTCTGTATTTATATTGCTGCAAATTCCCTTTGCAGCAACTCAGTAGCCTTGTGTTAGTGAGCACATTGGCTGCACAGCCCAAGCTGAAACTTGGAAGCCTCTTACCCTCTTGGGAGGCCATCAAGAGAGGCAGGGAGGCCTCCACTTGTGGGTGATCTGGTGGATGTGTGCCTGCTCTGGGGAACCAGCCTTCATCTTCGCTCTCAGTGGAAGCTGCTGCTTTAGCTCCTTGGGCAGAGGAGAGTGGAGGACAGTGCTGCTTTACCTTTCTCCACATTCCTCTCACGTATTCCAGATTGAGCTCTCTGTTTTTATTGTGTTGGTGATTTTTTTTCTTTGTTATGATTTTTAATGTTGGATGGATATGTTTTTTAATTTCTTTTTTTTTTTTTCTGAATAATTTAATGGAGGTTTGGTTTTTTTATGGCTCAGGCAATCTCAGGCTCTGGCCAAGACTGGGCAGTTTACCAGCAAACTCCCCTGTGTGGGTGGGGTGGGGGCATGTCATGAGACTTTTGGGTTTTGCCTATCTCCATCTGTTGGTAGGACAACTTGTACCCACTGTCTAGGGATGGCACTGAGGGGCTTGAAGGAAACAAATAAACAGGTAAGAATTTTCTATTTCTTCTCTTTGCACAAACTGAGGACTAGAGCACTCAGGTTCCACAGATGTGTCTGAGATTGATTCTTCCTCCACTGGTATCAGCAGAGCTAAGGGAAAACATGAAATAGCTTTGTCTCAGCAGTTGAAATGATTCTTGGTCAACATGCTGTATTTGAAGAACAAGCAATGTACATGGCAATGAAATTCCCCACCCAGCTGAGTGATGTGTCACTGCCATCCTTCAGCCCAGATCAAATACTTTGAGGCTGTTCAATTGCTGTAAAGCATCAAGAGGTCTTGCTGACAAGATCCAGACCTTCTGACCATTAGGCATTTTGTAATTATGTGTTGCAAATAGGCTTTTCCTTAAATCTTTATGGAATCCCGTTAAAAAAACAAAAACCAAAGACTGCAACAAAAACTAAACACAGTTTTTTTTTCTGTTTCCTTCTCTGTTGCTCTGGTGCTTATAAAGCAGGGATATGCTTGAGTTGGAACAGTGCAACATGCAAATTTTAATTAACATAAAACATAAACCAAACCAGCCTCTCTTCTCACTTCAATATGCAAATTCAGTTTGTAATTCCTGCTAGGTTGTGATGAGAGAAGGATACTAGATCATTTTTGGTATATTCTTTTGCATGTTTACTCAGATTCCTTTTTGCAGTTTACTGTATGTTACATTTTGGGAGTGGATGCAGTAAAAGGTGCATTTGTGTCCTCTAAGCTGGGCAAAGGGACATGATGCTGGCATATCCCAGCATGTCCAGCACAGGGAAAGGCTGGGCACGCAGTGACAACAAAAATCTTCTGGGAAAAGCCTTTTCCAACAAAGGATTTGTGGAAGTCAGGAGAGCTTGTTCCTCTCCTCAAATGAACTCTCTCTTAATTTACTGTTCTTGTTTTCACTGAAAGACTACAAAAAGAGTTTCACTGGGTAAGACCAGGTGTGCACTGATTTTTCACTCCTGAGGGAGGTTATCAGGAGCTGGCTCACAGACCACCTGTTCAGAGATACCTGGAAGATCTGGACAAAAGGGTTGTGCATGTGAATTTCTCTTCAGTGAAGAAAAAAAAAATCAATCAAGGATTGTCTTCAAAGCAATTTAATGATGTGTGTTTTTCCATAGATCTCTCTCAGGGCGAATTGTCGGAGGAGTGTGGTGGTTCTTCACTCTCATCATTATCTCTTCCTACACTGCTAATCTCGCTGCCTTCCTTACGGTGGAAAGGATGGTTTCACCCATAGAGAGTGCAGAGGACCTGGCTAAACAAACTGAAATAGCCTATGGCACTTTGGATTCAGGCTCAACCAAAGAATTCTTTAGAGTAAGTCTGTCAAATCTCCTTTAAGTGCCTAGTTTATGGGTTTCAGTTGTTTAATTTTACGCAGCTGTAATAGCCATCCTATGCAATCAGGACAGGCCTGAGTGCAGATTTTAATATCAAAAGGCATTTTACCAAAAATGGGTGGTTTTGCTTAACCTGAAACATCTCAAGATGGAAGACCCAACCTCTGCTGTGACGGGAAGGGTGTTGTAACACCAGTTTCAGAGCCTTGGTCTGACAAGCAATAATTGCAGTGGTTGGCACAATATTTAGCAGAAAAAACTGTTGCAAGGAGTGATGCTCTTGACCTACTTGCTGTGCGTGCCCAGCTGGCAGCCAGTAATGCCATCCGACGTCGGTGCTCACTTGCCAGAACGAAGGGGGATGGGAGGCCTGTGTGCTGCTCATTCCTGGTGGAGCATTGATTGCTGCCATTGTTGTGTCTTCATTGCTCGCCAGTGTCTGGCTGTGGCTGTACCTGACAGTCGGGTAAAAATTTTGTACCCCAGAACTCTGATTGTTTTTCACCTTGGTTAGGGAGATGCAGGGTTTGCAACATTAGGGGGTAGGGGCAGGTGCACACTTTTATGTAAGATCATCCTTCCTTTCTCCTCTTGCCAAGCCACAGGCTGAACTACAGACAGTTCGGTGAGAGGCATTAGGAACTCTAAATAAGATCTCAGTCCACTTTTATGTCTCTGAAACATCATCCAGAAAAGCTCTTATTTCTTTCCAAGGGTGAACTGGAATGCTCAGGCCTTTCAGGGAGCTCTTGGTTCTCTCTCAGCAGTGCCAATCAGATGCCATTCAAACCAACATTTTTTTTTTGTATAGAAGAGTGGCCAGTGCTGCAGGACTAATTACTGCCTGTCATGCATACTGGCCAGGTGCAAGCGGGAGGGAGGAGGGAGACAAAAAAACCCTTGCTGCTGTAGGCTGATGGAATACTGAGGGCTCCTTGGAGACATAGTCAGGGCTCCTTGAATTTACTTAAAATTTCATTACATGGCATAGACATCTGATGTAAACTTGAAAGGGAATGCAAAGTATTTTATGAAGCTTGTCTTTATATTAAAATATATGTCTTTATATTAAAAGAGATACTCAGTGGTTTGTAATTAACTGTGGTAGCAGGTACATTACAGCAGCTTCTGTTTGTTTTAAAATCCTATCAAATAAACACTGACCTTGTAAGGGTGACATTAGTATATAAAAATTTTTATTCTGGTTAATTATCAACCCAAGGCAGTATTGTGTCTACAACAAAAATGAGTTGAGTGAACCTGTCAAAAGAGGTAGCACAACTTGTTCAGAAATACTGGTGCTGCTTGTAGTTACTATACTGATCTTAGGGGGAAAATGCCTTCTTTTGACTACCTTGTTACAGTTCATATAGAAAGAGGGATGTTCCTTCATTTCCTTAATAGCTTGACACAACAAGGAAACCTCTTCTCAAGGCGAGATCAAAGGAATGAGTGTTTCATGTGAAAGGATACAAAGTCTGGTAAATGTATGAATGCTTTGTTATGCTGCTAATAATCTTGAGATGAGTTGTGTCTCTGCTGGTGCTGGGAAAAGCAGGGTTGTAAATGAGCTGATCTGTCAGGAGCTGCCAGCTCCATCAGGCCAGGACAGGAGTTGCATGGGGATGGACAAGAGCAGAACCCCAGCAGTGTGGAGCAAGGCTGTATGGGCCAAGTGGGAAGAAGAATAAGCCCTGTGTGTTTCTCTCTCTCTGGCATTCTCAAGCCACACAACATAATTTCAGTTGTGTTAACTTCTGCAGAGTAATTAATTTCAATAGAGTGATGCATCCATGAAAGTGTTGTAATTAGAGTCTTCTTCAGTTGATTTGAAAAGGGCAAAAGCTTTGCCTTAGAACAAATGCGTATGTTCACATAAATACTTTGCTTTACAGTCTTTATTAGTGACTTAATAAGATGGTAAAGGTGGCTGAAACTTTAAATAACTTAGAGGATTCTTGCTTTCCAAGGTCCTGCAGCACAGACTGCACCTCTCTGTGTTTTAGGGTACTTGTTCTCCCTTGGCATCTCTTTCCACTCTGCTACCAAAAGCATCAGTGGATGTGACAGTGCTCTGAATTGGAAAAAGCATGAGTTCTCTTGAGTACAGGGTGATGCTTATTCCCAGTGTAAGGGAAATATTCTCCACCTATTTTCCCCCAGCATTTTGCTAGTTTAAACAGCAGTTAGCTCAGTGGCTCATGATCATTTACTCAGTGAGAAGGGAGTAACTTGGCTTTATAGCTGGGCCATGGCTTCACACAGGAGGTTCAGGACAGTCTCTCCAAGATCCCATTAAGAAGCTCGTATGGATATATCTCTTTCTAGAGCTGTAAGGCTAAAATGTTTCTCCAAGATACTAGTCAGATTCTGATCTTTATCGCTGCTGTTGGTCAGTGGAAGGTGCCAGACTGACAGTAGAAAGGAAAAATTGCCTCCTGATGCATCATAAAGGGGTGACATGTAAGTGAGCTTCAGATCCCCACCGTCTTGTCTGCATGTGCTAGAAGGAGCTCCTCCAGGCCATGGCTCCCTTCTGCCAGCCCCATTTCTAGACAGAATCACTTTTGAAGGTTTTCCTTACAGTATGAATACCTTAAACTGGACTGATACCAGCCTCTCAATTCAGATGAACAGATGGTAATGACTTTGAGCCACTTCAGACCTGGGCAGACTCCAGCTCATGACCTATTTTCCAATCTTGGCAGTTTCCCTAAACACGGCAGTGTCTCCTGGGTAGAGGCTCTCCCAGCTATGAGGGTTAAGCTGGATACACCACTGCTGCCTGAGGCTTGCACAGCGGCTGCTTTAGCGTGACACTGCTCTCACAGTCCCAACACTGCTCTCACAATGCCAACACTGCTCTCACAATGCCAACACTGCTCTCACAATGCCAACCAGAGCTGGTATAACAGTTTCACAGTAGACACTGCTTACACTCCTCACTTGCTGGTGATTCTCTGCATAAGGATGTTTGTCCTCCCAGTATATCTAAGATTCAGAGGAATCTTCCTGTATTCTCATGGTTGTTGCCGGTTTCTGCTCAGAAACATCTTACATTTTGAGCTAATTAGCTTATAAAGGCATTTAAATGGCAATCAATAGATTACATCAATTCCCTTTTGGCTTTCAAAGGCCACTCATCCATATTGAAAAGGAAAAGAAAGAACCTCTCCTGAGGTATTTATTAACACAATAACTCAGATAACACAATAACTTAGATTAAGGACTCCAAAATTCCTCTTTCTTGAAGGTTGGTGAAGGCCTGTATGAGAAAGAAGTTTCAAATCCCTAAGCTACTTTTAAGGGTCTATCTGTTAGAATTAACATCTTCTAATACATTCAGTTAAAGTTTCAGCATATCTGAGCAGCTTATCAAATCAATATAATGCCATTTAATCCAAATTTAGCACCGAGCCTAAGTATAATACCACACTCTAATATTTCACCTCTGATATGCATATGTTCAAAAGGCATGACCTTTACAATCAGTTAGTGATTCTTGTCTAAACTTGGTGGTATTTAAACTTCAGCAGAAGCAGGACATATTTGTAGACATTTAGAAATATAAATTGACCTTGAATTTATGGTTGTTTCTTTTAATTCATAGCAGATATCTCTGTTAAGAGGCTTCTGCAAAATACCTTGCCAAGTGTATGTTTGATCATTGTCAAACACAGCTGACCTGCTAGTACACTTCACTGAGAACTTATGTAGTTAATTACTGTTCACAAAATTAAGGAGAAAAGAAGATCTCCAATGAATGTTACTTCATTGTAGAAATTTTTCTTTGTATATTTCTCAGCACAAGTTTAAGGATGTCCCTGACCAAACAACTCAGCTACTGAGTGGCTCTCCCATGCCTCCGGTGGAATGACTTGCCCTGAAGCCAGTTCCTGATTTTTCCTCCTGGAAATGTCATTAATTGCCAGATCTGTTAGGAATTTCAGTAGAAAGGCTGAAGATCCTTTGGGCACGATGGCTTTCCTCAAAAAGTGATTCTTTGCAAACCAAGGTCAGATGTGAGTCCTTTCTGGACTTTGTCTATACATAAAATATGTATAAACCCACAGTTTTTAAGACACAGGAAGTCATGCTAAGGATGGCCCTTGAAGATGTTCCCCATTTTAAAACTATTCTGAAATTAGAATAATTCAGCAGATAGAAAAGCATGAGATGTGCTGGCTTTGCATTTCTGGTTGCACATACTGAGGAGAGGTGCTTTGACATGCAAACAGCTACCAGAAAAAGCAGTAAGTGGGAAGGGGATTGGTGAGGTATCTCTTGAAAAGAAACTTAAGCACCAAATTGTTTAGCTGGTAAAACTAAAGGCAACATAAAAAACAATTTGTTTGAAAGCAAAGAAAAAAAAACACCAGGCAGATAAACACCAAAAAAGAAAATGAGCATTTATCTGAGAGAACAGTGAAAGAACAAACTCCAAAATACTCTTGAAATTAAAAGAAAACATTCCTTCAGCCCATCAAAAGGATTTAGAAATACCTTCAGCTAAAAGCACATGAGGTAACTCAGACCTCCCCTCCTGTTCAGTAGAGCCTTGTGTTGGGCTGTGTGAGATGGGGCTGTGATGGCACCAGTGGCTCCCTCCTGGCTCGGAAGAGCCAAGTGCCACTTGCCCCCCCAGCTGGCAGCATGCAGAGAGGGTTCCCCATTCAGGTGCCTCTGAGAGTGGCAGGTGAGGCTAATGCCAGACAGGCATGCAAGGAGAGCACAGCTCCATGCCAGAGCCTCAGGAGAGAGCGAGGAATTGTGACCATAATGCGTTCGAAAGCACCAGTGTGTTACACCCCGTTATAAGTTAAAGAGCTCATTGCTTTCCTCTGATGATAAGGTTGTGTGAAGAGGAGAAGGAAATAAATTCCACGAGCAAGCAGTTTAGGTAAAGAGAAGCCTTGGGTTATACACCCCTAGCTGCCATATGATTTTTATGCATTCTGTGCAATCAAACGATATTGAGATCATCATTAGAGGCTATTAAAAACACCATTGTGAACTCTGTGCACGCAGCACTAAGGGTTTCATCTGTAGTTAAACTCTTTGATTTTTAATTTCAAAATTTATTTTGCTAGTGAAGATGAAGGACTTGTTTCTAGCACTGCAGTCATACAAATGCTTTGCTTTTGCCTTAGGATAAAACTATGATTAGCAGTTTGGAGCTTTCTGTGTTCTTGACATTGAGCTAAACAACACAGTCATCATAACAAATTCCTGACAAAAAAATTGAAGTGTGATTGTATTTATGAGCTTTAAAGAATAGAACATCACAGAAAAGTGGTAGCTTCAAAGATGAGTTTTATAGATCTGAGCTACGCAATGTGGCAGTGATTAATCGTAAAAAGTACTGCAGTTTAACTGTTTTTAAACACAGAAGGTGTGAAAATTTTATTCACCTATATATTTTCTCTCTCTTCCCCTGTTTGATATAGGTGGGAGCATGTACAAATATTAAAAGGTGAATGTATGCATGCAGAGAGATCAGAGCCTCTCCACTGCATGGATGATAGATGGTCTGCTGGTGGGCTTCATTTAATCTCTTGAACCTCCTTTCTGCCACATGGCCAACAGGCAGTTTTAAAGGAAACAGGAAATCAAATGTGACATAATTGCAAAAGAAATGGTTTCCCATGAAGTGATCTAATGTCTTTAGGCCTATAGATTGGAGAGGAAAATGTATCCTTACAGGAACTAAAATTAACAGCTCATCCATCATCTACTTCTTGGAAAGGAAGCATTTGAATGGAGCTGGGCTTAAGGTGGCTGAACCATTTTACTAATTTCAGCAAGCAAGCCGAAATTTAGCAAAGCTTTCAGTCAACACTTAGTAACAAATATTTGAATAAATCTCTCCATTATCTTCAACAACAGATGGCATTTGTCTATCAGCTCTTGTGTTTGTGGTTTAGGCTTTCCAGCTCACCTCTGTCTCCATACCACCCAGCAGTCACCTTCTGTAAGAGCAGGGCTGTGGGTTCTGGGGACCAGGTAGTGAGAGGGGCTGCAGCCTGTGGGAAGATGGACACAGAGGGGCTGCAGCCTGTGGGAAGATGGACACAGAGGGGCTGCAGCCTGTGGGATGCTGCACACAGAGGGGACACAGAGGGGCTGCAGCCTGTGGGAAGCTGGACACAGAGGGGCTGCAGCCCGTGGGAAGCTGCACACAGAGGGGCTGCAGCCTGTGGGAAGCTGGACACAGAGGGGCTGCAGCCTGTGGGAAGCTGCACACAGAGGGGCTGCAGCCTGTGGGAAGCTGGACACAGGGGCTGCAGCCTGTGGGAAGCTGGACACAGGGGCTGCAGCCTGTGGGAAGCTGGACACAGGGGCTGCAGCCTGTGGGAAGCTGGACACAGAGGGGCTGCAGCCTGTGGGAAGCTGGACACAGGGGCTGCAGCCTGTGGGAAGCCAGACACAG
Source organism: Vidua chalybeata (assembly GCF_026979565.1). Classification (NCBI taxonomy): domain Eukaryota; kingdom Metazoa; phylum Chordata; class Aves; order Passeriformes; family Viduidae; genus Vidua; species Vidua chalybeata. Next base: position 10,189,231 of record NC_071543.1, on the reverse strand, counting down.
CAGCTCACAGTGGGTTAACACTGTAACTGTGTCTGTACCACAGAGGCGAAGTAGAGAGTGCCTGGGGGGAAAATCACTTGCTGTTTGAATGCTCTACTTTTTGGAGAGAAGCTCTATGATAATGATAATGACATTGCCCAAGACAGCGAGGACCCTGTTTTTTCAAGTCTCTACTACTTTATGTAATGCTGCTGTGTCACATTAGTACATGCTTATTAGAGATTCATTTAAAATACATGGGTGCTGATAAATGACTCACAGCATTGCTACTGTTACTTTTGCATAATTAGAAAATACATGAAAGTTTAGAAACTCTAATGGTGTGAATATGAAACATCCCCTCTTGCAGTCCACTGGGATTTCTCCATCATTACCTATATATTGGCCTTTCCTGTCTGGAGCTGAAAACTCATTAGACCTGACAGTGTTCAGATCATGTGCTGGAAATGCCGTTCTCTGTTAATTTATTACAGGCCAAATCCAGAGCAGGGCTGGTTGTGCTGCTCAGTTGCCCAGACAAGACAACTCTGCTGAATAAGTCACTGCTGGAAAGATGCCCCTTAGCCTGAAGGCTGACGTAAGCCTCCCTCCAGCCAGCTCGAGTGTGTGCTGCTCCTGCTCCCCAGGCAGACAGGCAGACAGACAGACAGACAGGCTTACCCAGCACATCCCTGGTATGTGCCACCCCGCCCCTGTCACCCCCCTGGCACTGCTTCCTCGAGCACTGCCCGAGCGCTGGCTGTGTCCCTGAGTCACAGAGGATTTACAAAGGCAGCTTGTCTCTGGTAAAGACTTTCATTTTAATTTCCCAATCAGCATTGCAACAAGGAGGAGTAAAGGCAGCAATGAAGTGAGGAGATGAATATAGTCTGAAGTTCAGTGTTGTGCCAGGAAGGGACGTCTTAAAATCTTGATTTACATTCTGCTGCTCAGAGCGTTACTGACATGTCAGCAGCGTCTGCTTGCAGCCGGAGTGACTCTGCTTGTCTGTGTGAGCAGAGCTCGCTGCAGAAGAGGTGCCTGTTAAAAAGCAGCTACAGCACATCACCTGCCTGCTGCCAAAGGTCACACTTTGAAAAGGACCATAATACACAGGGAGAAAGTCTCAAAACACACCTCCTAAAATATTGTATTATTTCTGTAAGACACTTCCTTTTGCAATCAGGCCACTGTCTGTGTCAGGTGTGAAAAAACTAATGATGCTGAAGCCTGGAGGAGCTTTATTAAGCTGCTTCCCCAGCTGTTTGGGTGGGCAGCACTGCTGTGGACTGTCCTTCCTCACCATCACCACCTCCACCAGCCCCCTGCTGGACTCCCCATCCCTCAGCCCCATGCAGGGGTAGTCTGCATCTTGACATAGAGGATTCTAGAGAAAAACAGCAGTCCAGGGGTTTGCAGGCCTGATCCTTCTGCCCCCTTCTGGGGCTTCGTTTGCCCCAACTGGGAAAGAAAAATGCCATTTCTAAAGCCTAAGTTATCATTTCAGCAATAAACCAACATGACAACGTCTCCCATCATATGCTTGGCTGCAAAATGTTATTAGCCACCAGGTCACCCTTTCTTTTACGTGTTTGCATACGCTCTCAAGGATTTGTGTGTTCCTACAAACATACAGACTAGTTTACATGTGCATGCTTGAACCTTGCTTTTCTGTGGCATCCCACAAATTCATAAACCGTGGGTAGAGATTGGTAGATTTGGGGTTTGGCCTTGCTGGAAGAGAAATGCCCTGACCTACTTTCTTCTGCCGAGAATGTAATAAAAGCAAGAGGTTCATGTAATGATGGGATTGATTTTTCTGTCCATATAGGTAAGTAAATTGCTGGCATCACAGGTTATCTGTGGCTAAAAGCTGTGACATTGATCTATTAGATTCTGCCCTATGACCTTCAGTAAATGACATTTCTGCTTTCATGTCCTCACTGGGGAGAAGGGACTAATGGGGCCCTCTGGCCTTCATGAGACCTATTTTTACTTTCTCAGTAAAGAGCTTGGAAATCTCAGGCAGAGGGACCTTACTAATAACATTTATCGTGTTCTTATGTAGCATCATCATTAGGTTGGCCTCCATGTGCTCCAGGGCTGAGATTAGGCTGAGGGCTCCCGCCGGTGTCCGTCACTCCCTGCCAGAGGCAGCTCTGCCAGGGATGATTCAACATCAGGCTTGTGGGGAGTGGAAAGGCATCCAATCAAAGCCATATCCAAACAGCAAACACAGTGGTGCCATTCCATTGCAGTTTGCCATATTAGAAGTTTAGTTAAGCAACTGCCTAAACCCCATGGATATCAGTGGGGCCCAAGCCAGGCAGCAGCAGCAGGACCAAGGCAATCTCTTGGCAGTTTTTCCATTCCTGTTTGGTAGCTTGCTTTTAAATGGTTCATAAGCTCCTGGACTCATTAGCTGCTGCAGAAGAGCTAATTGCACACGTGGAGGAAAAGCAGTGAGTGATGATAATGAAGCTACGGTTCACACTTTACTGCCCAAGTTCATTCCAGTGACGTGTGCACCTATACAAAGTGAGGTGTGATCTGTATAAAGGCAGCATGTATTATTCAGATTAAATACCTGCACTGAATTTAGTATGGACCGTTGTGTTTTGTATCAGCAACATCTGTCTGACTTAAGGGCTGTAAATCTCCCTTGTTAAGGAGCTAAAACCTAGTCATAGGGCCTGTGCAGCAGAGGAGAGTAGTAAGTCTGCTGCTCTAGGACCTTTGTTAATGTCTCTGCCTACCTTTATGTGCATGCTGCAGTCAGGATGCTCCACATGCTTTTTTTTTTTTGCTACACTTTGTTTATCACTCTTAATTTTGAAGGCAGAGATAAAAAATTAACATCGGTATAATCTAAAATTTCTTAAAGTATAAAGCAGTTATACAGTTATAAAATATATAACTGGATTTTTAAAATAATATTTGAGTAAATTTAGCTCATTACTGGATGAGCAACAACTCTCACCTGTAGGAGAACAATTTGAGCTTGACTGCTGGGAAATCACTTCCTGGTCCCTGTCATAAGAAATTAAGGACCATTTTAGTAATTTTTAATAAAATATCCCAACAGGCTGCACAAGGAGACATTTTGCAGAAGACCTTCAGGTTGTGGAGGAGGTGGTAGGGAGAGTTAAACGCTCTAAATTAGGTGAAGGACATCTCTGTAACATACTTTACCTAGAAAGGAGAAGCCTCGCTTCCTTCAAACACAACAGCTTCACCCCTACTCAGTAGTGGAGGAGGTGACACAATGTCACTTTTAGCAGAAGTGTGAGACAAATGTCTGCAGAGGGGGAAGGGAATTCAGTCACTGGGAGAAGGCTTCATATTTTAGAGCTAAATTTAACCAATGTCAAGGAATTGTCCAAGGTGTGCTGGGGTTTGCTAGGTATCTCTAGGTGATTTGGAATGTGCAAAAGTGAAACCAAGGCACCAGGTCTAGCTCAGCTGGAGCCACATTTGTGGTTGCTGGATTGAAGAAATAGCTGCATCTGAGAGCAAACTTGCCTCCTTCCCATGCCTGTGTCACTCGCCCAGCCCTGACTGGCCGCGCTTTTGGATGCTACCACACACACTGGCTGATTTTTCATTTCACTGCTGGAGTCAACCACACAGCAAAACTAGGAGATTAGAATGAAAGACAGTGTTAAAATTGTGGACTGATGGAATTGGCATCTTTTTTTTCAAATGAATGCATTGCTACCCAGAAGCAACGTGTATTTAGGTGCTGATTAGTAACGGGCCAAGTGAAGTGAGTCCTTGGCACGAGAGCTGCTGGCCCTGCTGACACAGAAGGGAGCTGCCTGCACCCTTGGCTGTAGTGTTTGTGTCTCATATTTCTGCATAAATGTATCCAAATAAAGAAAAAAAAAAAAGCCAGCATTATTGACAAAGCAAAGGCCAGTTCTATTTATATCTGCAGTAAGGCTGCGATAATGAAGACGCTTTAATGTGTCTCAGGGCCTAGATGAAACACTGAAAATGTTGCTTTTAAGAAAAAAATTATAATAATATCCCCTTGAAATCCCGAGGAAATGTGTGTGGCGGACTTCTGGAGAGCAATATCAAAGAAATAGGAGTTGCAGAGCATAGAGAGTTACTACAGTTATGGGCTTTGAATTGGCTTAAATATTTGCTTTTAAGTTTTTTTTTCCCTAAGGATCTCTTTAAAAGTAACACTTTATTGACAGGGAGAATGTTTTACTGCCACTGAACTCTACCAACAGTGCAGATCTGTCAGACCTTGCCTTACTTAGGAGTGTAAATCCTTTCTCTGTGGTTGCTTCTGCTGTCTGGCCCCTTTTATGGGTGTCAGACTCCTAGGGGGGCTGGGAGAGGCAGTGTGAATGTCTGCAGAGGGGGACAGATGGGTAAGAATGTTCTTTCAACACAGAATTTGGAGCTTTATAGTTAAGAAAGACATTTTTCTTTTCTGAAAGCTTCTGGGGTGGTTGGGTTTTGTTGAGGCAATTGGAAAATTGGAAAAAAAAATTACTAAAAATACCATCTGTCATTTCATCCTGTTGCATCTTTGACCAGCTTTAATCAACTGGTTGTTTCAGGGCATTGAGCAGGTTTAAAATATGGCTCTAGGAGCAGAAAATGCCCTGGAGCATTGCTGAGCACGTGTGCAGGTGTCACAGCTCATCTGGTGCCACTGTCCCTTTCTCCAAGGAGCCTCATCATAGGTAATTACTTTCACTTTATTGTGAATTTGGGAGATGCTGCAAAAATCAGCACTCACCAAGAAGGACTCGGTGGCCAGAGCCCATCACATCCCTGGTCCTCTCTCTCAGAACCCCTGGGATACTCAGCCAGACTGTGCTCTAAATACATGCCTGATGCATTTTAGAGTAACCTTTCCAAGTCAACACATGCTTTGTTTCTAGGTTGAATTTTTGTCTACTTCTGCTAGATCAGATTGCTATTCTTATTTAGTTAATTTGATAATAACAAGATATTATGAAAATCCCACTTGGCAGAAGAAGAGGTGGGCAATGACCATGTAGAAATGGGAACTGATTTTTAACTACGTCATCCAGAAGAGTTGAATGAAGGCAACAGACTATAAAGCTTAGGCTAGTTGTTGAAGTTGAAAAAAGATCAGGTTTTCAGTTGTAGAATTTGGTTTTCTGAAGCATGAATGATGATATTCACCCTTTGCCTTTGGAGCAGGAACATGCTTTGTGGACCATGTGCAGCCCTGTGCATGCTGTTGGCACTCACCAGATAACTGTGATTATTAACGGTGCACAGATGTACTGGCCATTGCTTTCAGGTAGTCAGGCCAGGTGGAAAAAGTATGAAAGAACTTTTGACAGACAGGTATTCACATGTGAGTTAAAAGATTGAAAGGAAAAGAAATTCTGGTTTATCTGGGTAATTAAAGGCACGCTCTGCAGAGGAAAACAAGCAAAAGCATACGTAGTGCATGCACAGTTTGGAAAGTGCATGACCTCAGCTTGCTGAGAGGTATAAAGAGTAAAGATGGTTTTCTACCTTCTTTTTGTCCCTTGCATGCCTATTTGCAAATATAAATGGCCAGGTGTGTTGTATTATTTATACTAAGAGAAGATGAAGGTTGTCAGGAAGAGAACCTTGAAGCTAAGCCATGCCAGGATTGCCACTGCTCCTGCAGTCTCCGTGTTGGCCGTCCTGGCTGGTTTATGTTCCCTTGTGCCCAAGAGAGCTGCACAAGAAGGGCTGGCAGTGCCTGGGACACTGCCTGCACTGCCACCTGCAGAGGTGCACAGCTGCCACTGCTCACAGCTGCTCTGCTGCCCACAGGGCACAGGGAGACACCACCTCCCGGCACTTCTGGTATCCCTGGAATCCCCACAGTCCCTCTGGCAGGTTCCTGGGAGCCATGCAATGCCCTGGGCAGCTCCCAGCAGGGCAGGAGATGAAGAAATGCCCACATCCATTAAGTGGGTTGTTGGAAAAGCAGGAGCACCAAGTGTGCTCGCAGAGGGCACCTCGAGCTGGCAATGATTAAGTGGCTATCAGGGTGTTCTGGCTGCCAGCCCACGAGTCCCTGGCCCTGAGCCCCAGTGAGATCCTCCTTGGGCAGGATCCACGGTCCTGCAGTCGGCTGAGGCTTAGCACTCCCTGCAGGGGCTGAGCTGCCACACTCCCCACTCAAATTCAGAGCCACCATCCTCATCTCAGGCTATTCAGTGTTTGCTGTTGCAGGGGAAGGTCAGGAAAATCCAGATTCCTTCTTTCAACTATGTAAGGACCAGTTCAGACCCCAGTTACATCCCTCTTTGTCCTGATGTTGGGCAAACAAAGCTGTACAGCCCCTCTTTAGCTAGGAGACGCTCTCTCTGACTTGTTTTTCACACCCACCACCCAGCCAGCCCCTCTTGTGACTGGGCTATATGGTTGTCTCTCTGATTTCCTGTTGTCAGATAGGCTGATTTTAATTGGTTTGCATTTTCAGTTCATCAGGAAGGATAAAATAAAATCCTGCCCTCTGTGCTCCTCTCTATCCACCATAGCAGCACCAGCTGAGCATGTTAATCTGAGGAGCAGTGCAGGCAGGGCTTATTCCCTGTGAAGTGTTTGGAGGCTGGTTGTTAAGCATTGCATTATTCAAAATGCATTAAATTGTCCTGAATGAGGAGGAAGCATGTCTCGATCATCAAGCTGATGGACATTAGCAGTCTTCCACCACAAGTTTGCTAAATTTGAACTAGATTTAGCTACTGTCTGCTTCATTCCTATTCTGCAAGGAATTGTCACCGCTGTGACAAACACACTCCTGCCTTGCTGAAAATTTGTAATAAGCAAATGCCAGCCCTTCCTAGCTGCAGGTAGTGTAAAAAAAAAAAAAAAAAAAAAACAATGCTGAGGATTTGTGTGAAGAGGAGAGGCTCCTTTTGCAACTCCTGGGCATGATGGATGAGCTGGGATTTCCCATTCTCCCTCTGGCTCGGTAGCAGAGCAGCACATGGGCAGATAAGCCCAGCCCAGAGCAGGAGCTAAGGCTGGGGTGGGCACACACCATTGCTCATTCCGAGGCTGAGAGTTACTCTGTGATCAGTAGAATAAATGCCTGAGATATGCTTCTCCCCCACAAACATTTTGTTATTTGGTCTTTGTTCAGGGGGCAATGTATCTCTCTCCGAGCTACCTTGACTTTTTTGATCTGTTAGCCTTAATCAGTCACAGGGTGTCATTATACCTCGAAGACAGCTAAGCCCAAGGAGCTCAGTCTTGCCAGCATGACTCTTCCTTTCCCTCCTTTCATCTCTCCCAGAGGTCAAAAATAGCTGTCTATGAGAAAATGTGGTCATACATGAAGTCGGCCGAGCCCTCGGTGTTCACCAAGACGACGGCGGACGGCGTGGCCAGGGTGCGGAAGTCCAAGGGGAAGTTTGCCTTCCTGCTGGAGTCCACGATGAACGAGTACATCGAGCAGCGCAAGCCCTGCGACACCATGAAAGTTGGAGGCAACCTGGATTCCAAGGGCTATGGTGTAGCAACCCCCAAAGGCTCAGCATTAAGGTGGGTGGAATAATATAACAATATCCATGTTGTTATAGTATTCCACCTACCCTGATGTATTGTGTTGTCATTTTCTTTCTTGTGGATTTTGAGGTAACTTAAAAGTTTAAAATCTTCAATATTCCATGGAGTTAAATAAGACGGTAAATTATGGTTTCATTTATTTAATGCATCCATTTTTTTGTGTTCTCTTCGTGTTGTCCTCTGATTGTTTGTTGCTGTTTTAATTTTACAGTTCAATGGCTTTTTCAATTTAAATGGTAAAAGCCAAGTTAACCTGCCATATGTGACGAATGTTAACTGCATGATGTGGTGTTGTTACTTTTTTTCTCAAAGACGATTTCCCCATCCCGCACACTTCAGTTTTGAGCAAATGTTATCCTCCATGCCACCTTCCAATATTTAACCCTGTATTTGCTGTACAGACATTTTGATAGCTCCACGTTCTGTGAAATTTTAGCCAATTTGTCCTCTTGTGCTCCTTTTTTTATACGTTACGATTTCCTAAGCATTTGTGCATTTTTTCTTACAAGTTATGTTTTATCGTTTCAAGAAATGCTGTTAACCTGGCAGTATTAAAACTGAATGAGCAAGGCCTCTTGGACAAATTGAAAAACAAATGGTGGTACGACAAAGGAGAGTGCGGCAGCGGGGGAGGTGACTCCAAGGTCAGCCTCAATGTCACCACAATCGGGTACCTTAGCAAAGAGTAATCGGCAAGGCTGTTATTTTGCTTCTTAAGAAAAAAAAACTCAAAAAAAAAAGCAGATGAAAATTATTTCATTAATTGTGGTGGGGAAAAAAAACGCTATTTTCTTGTTCAGTAGCTCTTTCAAAGAAACAGTCTTATTTAATATCATCAGCGGGTTTGTTCAAGCTTGGAAACCTTATTTAACTAACAGATAGAAAGTCTAGTGTTGGTGGGACCTACACAGAGTAAATCAGTGAGGTAACTGTACAAGAAACCAGTGATCACCTCTGGTCACTGTCCCAACCCTTGAGGGCAAGGGTTCATGAGACTTTTTCTGCCAGGACCAGCTGTGTCTTCCAGCACAGACCTGGAAGTGAAAGAGCTCTTGTTTCCTTTGGCTTTTTGAGGAAGTTTTGGAAATTTTGCCTGGAGTATTCAAATGTCACCTTTTATACAGCACTGAGCAGTCTTCTGCATGCTCCTGTGCAGGAGCCCTGTATCTGTGTTTGACATGCCTTTGATACAGATGTGGACTCAAATCTGGTTCCAGTGGCAGCAGTGGCAGCCTTATCACTGCCTGCTGCTGAGCTGAGGCTTCTCCCAGCCTTCCAGGCAGCCTGTACTGTACCTTCACAAAGTTGCTTCAGTGAGCTCATGTATTGCAAATGTTAACTAGTGTGCTTTCCTCTTGCCAGCTTTGGCCTGTAGGACTGGCAGCTTCTGCAGTCTTTAACCCAGCAAGGATAAGCTATAGCTAGAGTTGGCTGGGTGCTATTGGTCACCTTGGGTGCAGGAATTACCAAGAAAATTAATTCAAATTACATTGTTATACTGAAAAGTACTGAAATTCATTTTTATAGTGACACTCGCCTACATCTAGTAAAACCAGATCTTTAGGGAACAATAACTCCTAATCTCTCCAATAAAAATGCTTCAGATTTGGTCCAAAATCAATAATAACAGTAAACTGCAGTTTCAGACAATTACTGCAAATTACTGCTACAATCTATTCATAAGAGTTGCATACAGTTAGCTATATAGGAAATTGCTCAGCTCGTCATGTCTACTGCTAGTAAAAGCCACTGTGTAATATTAAAGGAAGGAAAAGCTCTTGAATTTGGATTGATTCAGTAGCTGGAGGTCTGCAGTGCTCAGCAGCAGCCTGGAGATGAGCACAAGCTTTTTTATGCTTTTTAGCTCTGCTGCTTATCCTTCACAGAACATTTTTATATGTCATATTTGCCAGTATATTAAACATTTAATATCCAGCACCTCATTGTCTAATACTGCCTCCCTGAAAGAAAACTCTTCATACAAACCAGCTTCAGTGAACTTCATTGCTTCAAGTTCATTGAATTAAACCCAGCCAATAACACTTATAGCCCTAAGGAAACTAAAGAGGGCTTTTTAAATGGTCACAATTAGGGCAGGGCCATCCTTCTCTTTTTGCTTGTGCTGGAAGATGTTTTACAAAGAACAGTGCTGTCTATTTGGCAGGCCCTTGGCCTGGTCAGGCAATGTTGAGGGAGTGGAGTCTGGGGTGCTCTGCTGATATGAGTTGGTACCCAGAGAAGGAGGAAGGGGAGCAAACACAATCATGTGTGTTTTGCTGATTTAGTCCCAAGTGACGTCTGCCTGCAGTTTGTTGTAACACACTGTGGTGAAGGACTTGTTTGAGCTACTGTCACCAGCTCTTGGGGCACAGCTCAGCTGGCAGAAGTCCCCAGAGAGGAGAACATGGGATGTAGAAGACCTCCCACAGAAGACTAAGCTGAGGGAGACAGGGAAGGGGTTAGTGGCTGTTTCTAGAGGTGTGGTAAAAAAAGGGCTTTTTTAGTTATGAAGTGGCTTTTCCTTTTTGGTAGTTCTGTAGGCCCTGAGCACTGCAGCCTGCAGTGAGGCTCTGTTGCAGCAGACAGGCAGAGCCTCCCCAGCACAGCCCCATCGCTGGCCAGGCCCTGCCCCAGCCCAGCAGGAGCCCCACTGCCCTCTCAGGAAGGATGAGCTCTGGTGCTGCCCCTTGTGCACTGCAGCGCCAGGAATCTTGCTGGCCTCTCTCTCCTCACTGTCCTCCCACCAGAAGTTGCCCCCATCATCTCATCCCATCTCTCCAGTTAATTGTTTATATGAACAATTTACTTGTAGATCATTCAGAGGAGTCACTGTAAAACTGTTATTTTTTCCCTTTTACCTTAAAGGAGGTGGCAGCTGTGGGAATCAGGATGGAGTGGTGAAGGTGCATGAGGTGGAGATACAGACCTTGCCCTCCATCTCAACCATTGCTCACTTGGGGCAGCTCTCTCTACCGGCTGAGCTGACAGACTCCTCTCTCAGCTTCCCCAGTAGAGACCCGGGCTTGGGGAATCGCTGCCCCCGAGTTGGCAATCAGCCCTCTCCTACCTCCTGACAGTGGGTTGTGTAATGGGCTGTGTGTAGATGTGAGTCATGTCAGACTGGTGGTGCCGGTTTCTTAAGCTGCATTCCTCTGTGACTCTGATACTTTAGCTCACGCTGAAAGCCAGAGGTGAGTATGAGCCTGTTTGCTTGTGCCAGTGCCCGTCGTTGTACTGCAGAGGACCCGGTCACCCCTCCCGTGCTCGTCCTCCCTGCGGTCCCACATGCGCTGTGCCTGTGCTCGGAGAGGAATCATTCTGAGTTGTGAGTTCATCTCTTGTTACCGTATCTTACTGCCTCTGGAAAATTAAACAGTGATTTCCATTTTCTCAAGGATTTTGAGTCTTGCAGCAGGAAAAAGAAAAGGTATTCAATTGGCTTTCTGCAGGATTTGAATCTCTTGGTTTACACAGAGTGTAAGGTTAGGTCTGTGGGCATTCCGTGCTCCGGGGGTTCACCTGTAAGTCAAGACTAAAGAGATTGGGCCATTTTAATGAGTTTGTTATAAAGGCCTCAGCTGACATGTGTCTTGTTTTCAGTGCTACCAGTCTGTGCCCTGGCAAAGGGAATTAGCCGATTTCAGTAGTGGTCCTTATTTAACAAGTCTGAAGGGGAATATGCTCCATCCATCCATAATTTTTCTGGGATGCCTGTCAATACATGTGGGCTGACTTGGCTGACGCAGGCATTCTGGTACGTGCATCAAAACTCATTCACTTAGCCCTCCTAAATGAGCTTGAATTTAGTTTCATGGCAAAATTATCCTCTCTTCAAATGCTCTTATACATGCAAGCTGAGTTCTCAATCATGAGAGAATACAAAATAATAGTTGTAAAAAAAACATATTGCAGGAAATATGTTGCAGTGTATTACAAGTCTGGAAACTAATTATTTTGTTTATTATACAGTCCTATAATCTTGGAGCTGAGTGACTCCTGAATAGGGATTTAACAAGAATTAGACAAAAGGGGATGCAGACAGCAGTCACAGCCTGAGTGACTTAAGTGAAACTAATTATTCAGTAGCATAGGAACAATTTCCTGCTAAGATAAATTTCCATAGTTCTGCTGTTGATAAATTTCTTGTATTCTTATACCTTCATGGTAACATTTAATGACAACCAACATGGAAGGAGAATGTTTGAATGCAGCTTCTCACCAACTTCACCTGCCAAGATTCCCTGCTAATTATTTAACTTAATTTCTTTAATATATTCTTTTTTTAGGCTGATCCCTCTTTTGGAGTACATCAGAGAAATGACATGCAATGTAATATTATTTGATTTTCCAATTGTTTCTTTTTAATCATAGAATTACTTTTCCAGTGGGCTAGTTGAGTTCTGCCCTCAGAGCTGTGCTCCATACAATATCTTATTCCCGAGACCTTCGGAGCTGTGAGTGTGGCCATTAGCAGATGGGATCTGTTCCCCCGTGTCTGTGTGCTGTTTTGGTTTGATACAATTTCAGCACAGCCGTTAGCATTTGCAGCATAATTTTTTTAAGTGGCATATTTTTAGAAGAAATCTGTTATGCTTTATTTTAGATGATACCTGATGCCTAAAGAGCACCATTGCCAAACACATAGTGCATAAAAGAGGGCATTTGGGGAAATGGCTATCTTAAAAAGATGCAGCACGATTTATTTCAGCAATTTGTTTGAAATTATGTTCATCAGCATGAATTTCCTTGTCATCCATACTATAGGCCTGCGTTATGAGCTGGAAAAGGATAAAATGGCTGATCAGAGCCAGTGACAGTAACACAGAGCTAATTCATGCTCAGAGCTGGGAAAGTAATACAAAATTACTGTGTTGTGCAAATTAGTGACAAAGCAAAATAGTGCTTTAAAAGAAAGACACCAGAATATTGGTTTAATTGACAGCTATTACTTCATAGCATATTAGGAAATAATACTGTGTATGTTTTGTGCCAGTGATGAAGTCTTAATGCTCTGGGAGTTCATTGGAGCATCTCAGAGCACTGCCAAGAAGGGCAGAGAGCCTGCTCTGGTTTGCAGAAACATCAATGCTGTTGTGCAGATTGTTGGGGGTATTTTCCTGGAAATGGAACTGGGGGAAGTGGCATGATAATTTAGGAAGAATAGGTTGCCTGCACTGGGAAGGAGTTGGTGCAGTCAGAACCAGTGGTGTCCAAGAATTTGGAACTGTTCAATTTTGCCAATATAACCTTTAGCATCTTGGAGACTGGCTTTGCTGCCTTGCCAAAGGAGACCTGTTTGTGCAGCATTAATTGTGGCAGACCTGGGGCTTGTGCAGGGACACCACCTCCTGCCTTTATGGCCGCAAGAAATCTTAAAGACTTGTTAATTGTGCACTCCTTTTGATAATAACTGTGGTTCTTAACAGTTAATTTCCATAGATTGCTTACACGAGTCATTTATCCTGCACTGTAAGTATCAGTATGGGAAAAGTCAAGGCAGCAGGCTCTGTGGTACAGGAAAAGGAAAAAAGAAAAACCAGCAGCTGGAAGTGCAGCTCCCAGCAACAGGAGCAGGGCCCTTTCTTTGAACGTCTCCCTGGGGGTCTGGGCTTGGTTGTTTCTCTTTAATAGTAACTGCTGTCATTTTACGTACAAAGGGAAAAGTAAATGCCTTTCTTCTTCTTCAAAGTGACTCTAATGTTTCAGCATTGTGCTCTCATGGACGCAGGCACTGCTGCTGCTCTGTGGATTTCTCTGTGCTTGCGGGCACTGTAACCCTGGGCCGAATGCCTCTAGCTTTTGTACACGACCTAGTTGTTCTTTGAATGTCTTGTGGACTAGCCTTTGGACTAAGCAGCACCTACCTGCAGCCTGCTGAGGAGCCAAGAGCAGGAGTCTCAGAAGAAGCCGTTTCAAGAGGAAAATAAAGATGGGGGGAAAAAATGGATGTGCCTAGAGACAAGAGAAAGAGAAGGTGAGGGGATAGCCAGCGTGCAAGGTAAGTTGAGTCTCTTGCTCGTACCCATCCAGGTTAGAAAGGACCCAAGCAATGGCAGGAAAGGTCCATGCTGCTCTTTCAGATGTTGTAAAGTTTGAGTGCGATGTTGGGCACCTGCCCTCCTTTGCTCTTCTTCCACCCTCTCACCACATCCGTACCTCAAGTATCGGGTACTGCTGTGAATGAGCTACAGTGACTTGTTATGGCTTGTATTTCCTAATCCAATCAGCGTGTATTATTGCATTAGCACTTGGCACTTCTCTTCAATTGTGATCCTGTTAGTACAGAGTTTAATTTGTTTGAGCTACATTTGTGAAACATATAACCCTTCATAGAGACATTGCTGCTGCCAAACACAGGCTGCAGACTCTGCAGAGAGCAGAACTTGCAGCCTCAGCTGGTGACACATCTGGCTCTGCAGAGGTGTGCACAGAGTGTCTGTAGATGATGCAATGACATCATGTGTTCATTCAAGCACCTGAATTTAAAATGTATACCTGGTGACCAAAGGAAAAACGCTTCACATTCCACAAGGATAAACTGGATGCTCCAACCTGTAAGGCAGGTTACTCCTGCCCAGTAATGGAGACTATAACAAAGGTCAGTTAGGGAGAACTATTACAGGTACTCAGTGCTCAGCAGGAGCTAAACCCATCCCCTGCAGCCCCAGGATGCTTCTCACCATCACTCAGGGCTCCGGGGCCTTGAGCAAAGGGAACTGCTGCTGGCTCTGCTGTTGAGGAAAAACAGCATCCTCTGCCAGGGGATTTATCGCTCTGCCTCCAAGCACTACCCCAGCCATCGACATGCAGCATATTTCTTAGGTGGCTGGGGGATATATAGGGCTTGAGGTGCTGAGTTTTAATTTTCTAATTGTGCAATGTCTTTGTCTTTCCAAACTAGATGGCTTTCTCTTTTATCCCTTCCTCTGCCGACCCATAAAGCATTTCAATCCCTCAAATATTGACTCTTGGAAATGTGCAACTGCTGGTAACACAGGGCAGGGGAAAAGTGTTGTGGGTCTGAAATGGTAGCAAAGAGCAACCAAGGGCTCATTATTTAAAAAAGAAATGCCCAGTGCTTTTTGTGTTTTTCCACTGAATATTGAATGTTCAGTGTGGAATACGAAAGATCACTTTTTGAGACAGAAGGTAGGACGTAGTGATTGACAAGAAGGAGCAGGGATTGGACATATGGGTTTTTGCCTGTATTTTCAAGGTTCTTCATTCCTGCTTGAGGTACCGGGCAACTGTAGTCCTCAAACAAACATAGTGGGTTTGGATTACGAGCCCATTTCCAAACAAAGTGTTCCCCATCCCTCACATGTGGGTGTGTCACAAAACGTGAAGTCATGGCACAGAGACATTGCTAAAATGGTAAATTGCAACAGGCAGATGGATGATCTGATCTGAGCAAGGGCAGAGCCCTTGGATGATGCATTCATCCTCAGCTTTTGTTATCTATTCAGAAGTTATTTCAGTAACAAGATCTGACAAAAAGTCCATTCAATAGTTACAGATCAGGCTGGGATTTATACAGCTTGGGGGAATAAAGTGCCTTATTTGATTTAGATGGGTCTTTAACCTCGAGCAATGCCCTCTAGAGAGTAGTGCTGGATTTGGTGTATCTTCCTAGATTGTTTCTATCTTTATATTTTAATGATACCAAGATGGTTGTTAGTGATATTTTTTATGGTATCCTGTCAAATTAAGCAGAGAGCCTGGACTTGATTTCTGCCTTTGTCAGTCCCTGCACAGCCAAGTGCCTGTGCAGGCTGGCTCAGGGATGCAGCAGTGGCCACTTGCCTTCTGGCCCACTCAGCTCCAGTCAGCAGGACTGGAGGCTGCATTCAGCATCACCTCCCCTCCTCCTGCCAGCAGGACGGGGAAGGCTGGTGGTCTGTGTGATGTGTGGTGCTGAGGGATTTCTCTGCTCGGCTGGAAGCAGTGCCAGGCAGTGGTGCCATGGTTCAGGGTCACACTGAGGGTAGCTCAGCTGGTCAGAGCAGGGTGCTGATAAAACCAAGGTTGTGGGTTCAATCCCCCTATGGGCCTTTCATTTAAGAGTTGGACTCAATGGTCCTTGTGGGTCCCTTTCAGCTCAGAATATTCTGTATTCTGTAATCTCAGTGCTCCTCAGGTATTTGCCTCTCAGAACATGGTAAATGTGACATGTCCCACATGTCTACAGCAAGCTGCCCTCTGTGCTTTCCCTGAAGTTAGTGGGGATTAGCCAGTGACACTAGCAGGAACAATTAATTCAGTGTTTTCAGTAGTTTTACCCAAGAGGATTTTAGGAAGCATTTTGGATTTAGAAAATACTTGCTTGTTTGCACCTTATTCCACTTGCCTTTCTCTGACACCGTGAGGTGGATTTTAGAAACCCAAGTGTTTAACATCTGAACTCTTTGATGTTACATTGGTTTTGATTGGGTTGTGCTGATGTCGGCAGTCCCAGGGATGTTCCAGCCAGCAAGGACAGCTCTGGTCATAAGGAACAAAGGAAGACATTTCTTGCTGTAGAAGTGAGAGTGCTCCAAATATGTCAGATTCCTAAACTAAAAGGATTAGGCAAAACCAACAGGGATTATTTAATTATAAAACAAGTTTATTATTATCTAATGATAAACAAGTAAAAAACTACTTTATAATGTACTAACCAAGACCTGGTACCACCATGGACTCTGACCTCCTTCACGTCACTGAGATTTGGACAGGAGAGTAACGAGCCCTTTGCAGAGGCCAAGCCCTTGGTCTGACCATGGGGCTTGGCCTGGGCAGCACTCTGATGCAGAGGGAGAATGTCACCTTTCATTAGGAGGGACAGATTTGGACTCTTGGGAGGGACAGATTTGCCAGAAGCCTCCTGTGGCTTTCTGTTGCTCTGATGCCACAAATCAGCAATAAATCTGGCCTAGCCAGATACTAGACCATATTTACAGCTGTTCTACGTCATGCAGTGTGACACAGCCAGAGCCTGGGGTTTCTTTGGCACTGTGATTTCACCTTCTCCTGTGCACCCAAAGGGCCAGTACCAAGTAGAGGGAATCACAAACAGCTTTGCTGTAAATGCTGCATCCCAAGTGATGTGTGCCTGCATTTCCATGACACTTCTCCAACCACAGGAATTTGTTGTCGGCTGTTCTACTGCTGGGAAAAATGAACAAGGGCCTGTTGGTGACCACACAGGATTGTGCATTGTGGTAGCTGCCGTGTTAAGTACACAGGGAGGTCTGTTAGCCAAGGACAGTTCTGGTGGCCATATTTGCTGTATGTTTGGAGCCAGCATCCATCTGCTTTTGTGAGAAGGATCCCCACTGCCACGGGCCTTAAATTTCTTTGCTTCACCTCTAAATGAACTCTGTATTCCTGGGTGAGATGGCCCATGTCCCTCCACAGTGCTGCTGGAGACATGGATGTCATAGCCAAGTAGTCCTGCAGAAGACTGTGGAGCTCTCCTGTGCAGGAGCCACTCATGAGCAGCAAATCTGCAGTGGTTGGAGTTCTTGCCCGGTGTTTGACATCTCCTGAGCCAGCCGGGCATCCCTCCCTGGCTGAAGTGCTGATCAGGTCTGCTGCAGCTTCTGCTCTGCTCTCCTGAGCCACAGCCCCAGGCACACGAGAAGAAAGGGTGTTTTCAAAACCAGAGAGGAGCTCTGAATGATGAATGTTATTCTGGTCTTCCTTCAAGTACATGGGTGATTTCTTTACCCTCTACCCCCAAAGAAGCTATGTTTGGACTCTCAAGATGCTGCAAGCAACACTGTTGTGAAAATGCCACACTGTACACCTGATACTCTAAAGAAAGTCAGGAACCAGCTGATGGTGGGTGAAGGAACACTTCCAGCTGTAAAACCCAGGTAGTGAGAGGTGCCAGGGCAGCCCATGCACTGCCCTCCTCATCCTGTGCCACCCTGAGGAAGCCCTTTAATTGGTGCTTTGAAGAGCCTTGCTTGTTGCATCTTTACTTTGCAACTTGCTTTTCTGAAAGATTGCATCTAAAAATTCTAAATGAATTCTGAGCAATGGTTCATCTGGTTTAAAAGGAACAGTGTGCCGTCTGCCGAGTTCATTCACTCTCCTTGGCAGTGATTGGGTTTGGGTATAACATTTATATTACATCCATTAGAGCATGGAATGGGATGTGAATTATCCAAAGCTGTTCCAATCATCACTTAAATCTTTTATAGATTGCAAGTAATAAACATAACCACAGTGTTGCTGAGACTTCATGCCACTCAAACACCAGTTAGAGCTGAAAAAAGTCTGCAGATTATTGGGTGAGATGCGCGAGTCCTAAAGTGACTTCTGTTCCCAGTTCTCACCTCCAGTGGTCATTGACTCCTTGTATCACCTGCTGCGACTTGTGAGGACCAACCCAAACGCTGGCTACAAAGGCACTGGCATCTTTGCTGGAAAACAGCCCTTTCCTGGCAAGATCGCAGTGTTCCTTTCATAAATTAACAGCGCTTTTCCAAGAAACTGCTCAGATTCTTCTCTGCAGTCCAAGTTTGCTCAGGAAAGGGTCCTGTTTACAGCACTAGCACACAAACACGGTGGCCAGTAACTGGAATCAACTGCCAAAAGGAGCAGCCTGGCCAGCCTTTTCAGTCATACGTGGGACTGCAGCCTGCTAGGATGTGTCTTAAGCTGGTAGAAGTTAGTGATGGCAGTATGTGGAACATCTGGTTTGGGGTTATCTTCTTTAAATAGGTGCAGGTGAAATCACAACAATTAACCTAAAAAGCCATCAATCACACTACTAAAAACCTGTTATGATTTATAATTTGAGAGGGTCAGAAGTTCTACCTTCCCACTTTTGGGACTAATAAAGATCTACTTCTTTGATGATTAATTTACTTGTCTTCTACTTCAAGCTTGTTCTGGCCAGAAAGAATGGAAAGAAATATTGTAACACCACCAGTTTTCTCAGTGGAGATAACATTTACTGCAACTAACTTGAAACTGGGGCTTTGGTAAGAGGAGGCAAGGCAAGAAATCCCTCAGACAGGTAAGGCTGTCTCAAAGAGGAAAGAGTGGACGGCCTCTGAGTCACTGTGTTCCCTCTTTTCCATATTAATTGCATGAATGGAAGGTGGGTAATAATCAAATATAAGTGTAATAAATGCTTTGCAAAGAGCACATAGCAGCTCTTTCTTCTGAGAAGGAGTATCTGCATGGTGAACATACTCAGCCTGGAAACAATGCTATGTTTTGTACAGGACCAACCTGCATGACAAAGTGCTGTAGCACTTCCTGAATTTGAGGGAGAGGTGGCCCAAGTTCTTAAATTGAACCTGAAGCTTTGGGGATGCTCAGGGATGAGATTTTAAAGAGTTTGTTTTTCAAAAATAATTTCATTCCATCAGTATCCTATCCTCTGGGGCCACCAGCAGCAAAGAGTGCAAAGGGCTTCTGAGTCTGGTGTCCTGCACCCAGACAGGCTAAAGTGCAGCAGGGAGGAGATCCCAGGGCCACGCAGCAAAAGGAAAAGGAGGTTCCTTTTGGGATGGTGTCATATTAAATCTGGAAGAAGACTGGCACAGCTTGTTTTCCAGCAGTAGCTGATGGCTGAAGAGGGGAAGGTTACACTGCCAGCCCCTGAACAGAGTCTCCTGACAGGGTGGCAGAGAAACGAAACAGCTGAAACACCAATAAAACCCACTTCTGTCAAGGTATAAAATGGTATTTGTGGCAGTCTCTGTAAAGCCTATAAAACAGGTGGCCACTGATCTTACAGTCATGC
This sequence comes from Vidua chalybeata, assembly GCF_026979565.1. Lineage (NCBI taxonomy): Eukaryota > Metazoa > Chordata > Aves > Passeriformes > Viduidae > Vidua > Vidua chalybeata. Next base: position 10,169,961 of record NC_071543.1, on the reverse strand, counting down.
CACTCTTAAAAGAAACAACCATTGCAGATGGCTTAATTCCCCTCTAAGGGCCATACTATCCCGTATGAGGCTCCTGGTATTGTTTCTCTAAACTCAAGTCTTCCAATCATTTGTAGAAAAAAATCTTAGCAGGGTTTGGTAGAGCTGCCCAAGAGAACCAACCTCACAGGTTTAAGCCTGGATGATTCAGATCATACTGGATAAAAAGCAAAAGCAAGGAAACAAAATCCTTCAGTTATGGGAAGGAAGAAAAACACTGCAAGTTTCTGGACAAGAATACCAACCTGTGGAATCCAAAATGCTGACATCCCAATCCAAATGGCCTCATCTCATTTTCTTGGCATACAGAGCACAACAAGAGAACACAAGCTCTCAAATCTCTGAACATTTTACTTTTATCAAAGCAACCAAGCTAACAGAGAGAGGTCTGGAAACCACACAGGAGAGATGAAAAAGAATCCCATCATAAATTAAAGCATGGAAAAACAGTGGAAGCCACCTAGGAAAGGACCAAGGACTTCATAGAATATCCCATACAGCCCAACAACAGCAACATAATTTTAAAAAAACAACTGGAAAGCACAAAAATATCCCAAGAAAACTACAAGGAAATTGAAGTCCTTTGAGACAGAGCCTCAGAAAATGAGGAAATTGGGAATTTGGGATTTGAGGAATCCATCCTGCACCAGCTCATACTGCATTCCTGAAGTGCTGGACCAGGGGTTGCAGAGGCATCATGCCTCCTCCAAATAGAAGGTTTCTCAAATCCTGCTGCAAAGGAAACAGCTCATGCATTAGGAGGTTTTGGGATTTATTTCCTGGAAGCAGGCAAAATTATTCTTTAGGACTTTGATGAAACAAGCTGTATTTTGTGCTTCACAAATTGGTGCCTTCCACATTGAGAGGCTGTCCTTGCTCAGGTACAAGATGTTCATCCCAGTGCCCTGCCCAGTGAAGTGGCTGAGCCAAGGGAGGCTGGGAACTTGCTCAGGCAAATCTTCAGGTTTTCTGTGTGCTGGGGGGACAGGAAAGGCCAAGGCAGGGAGGGGCAGGCACCAGCTACTCTTTCATGTCTGAATTGCCTCCCCTGTTCTTTCTGTACACAACCTGACCCTCTGGTACCAGCCACCTGCTCAGGCCCTGTGCCAGGCAGGATGGGGACAGCCCCAGGACCAGAGCACCCTGGCATGGTGACAGCTCCACCAACAAAGGCTGGGTGGCCCTGAAGCAAGGAGTGACTCCTTGGCACCTGTCTGCCCATCCCACTCAGCTTCTCATGATAGGACACATCACCTCTCTCCTACCCAGGCTGAGAGAATGTGGTACCTCACCTGGCAAACAGGACTGTGACAAATGATAATGAAGCCCTCAGTTTAGGCAAATTCCCATCTGTTTAGTTAAGATAATTTTAGTTTACTACTTTTTTTTTTCTTTTTTTTTCTTTTTTTTTTTTGGCAGTTGTGTGTGCTCAATTAGCTGCAATCTTGGCTTAAAAAAAATAAAGCACCCTAATTAGCATATTAAGCTTCCTCATTTCCCAATACTGTATAATGTTGTGAAAGCTAATCTATAATGTATTGGATGTTATGCAAATTCTCAGTACTCCGTATGGGGTTTACAAAGGCATGCAAATTAAAAATAGTGTTCAGAATAGGACTGGGGGGAGGGGAAAATTTGCACAATAAAATATGCAGGTAGGAGGAAAGATGTTTATAACCTTCTTCCTATTGTTTGTGTATTCTCAGCTGCACAATGCTTTTCAATGCTGAGAGATGTATTGCATAAAATCTCTCCAAATTAGATAGTTTTTAAATGAAATTTAAAATGAGAGTACTGTTCTCTGAGCAATAATTCACCCTGCTCTCTGCTGGGGCTTGTAAGGGGAAGGTAAAGGCACTGAGCTTTCACTGGCTGGCATTGCAGGCACGCACAGCTGCTCGTAGCATGTTTGTCTGGGGGTCCCCAGGGGTCTCGACACAGCCCAGCTGCCCCACAGGTCCATGGTGGTGGCTTGGCCAGGACCTGGCTGCTGCCCATCGGTGTAACCGAGTGGGGCAGGTGTGTTCCCTGCACCCCCGGGGTGCTGGCAGTGTCTCGGAGCCTGCTTTGATCCCGTTAATATTTTATAGCCTACCTGTAGGAGGATGCAGGTGGAGCTGCAGCACAGCTGGCTTTTTAGGATGCCTCTGGCTCCTGGTGGAGGAGCTCTGCCTGCTGCCAGTGCTGGGCCAGCAAACACGGTCTGTCTCATGTGGCTTGTCACTGCCACCCGTTGGCTGTGTCCAGCTGAGTGTGTACAGCCAGCCCTGATTGATATTTAATTAGATTACAGCTGCCGCTTAAAAATACCCATTTTATAAAAATAAAGCCTTGGCTGCTGTCAAACTGAGCCCTGTGCAGGAGTGAGTGGTGCTGCCTCTGCGTGGACAGCTGGGAAGCTCTGCAGGCAGTGCTGGCAGTGCTGCTGCTGTTACCAGCAGTTGTCCCCACCTTGATGGCTTTCCTCTGCTCTTGCCTCCCTGCTGGCCTGGGTGACACTACACAGGGTCATGTTGGAGCAGCCTGTGGGGCATTCAGCTCAGGAGCTCTTGAATACAATCATTTATCTCATGATACCCCACGAGCTTCTTGGGCTCGGCTGCCACCCTCCTGCCAAAGGATACGGAGCATCTCCAAGAGCAGCTCTTCCCAGCAGCAGCCACCAACAGTCTCCCAGCCATCTCAAAAGTAGCTCTTGGCAGATGAGGGAACAGGGCTTTTCTTTACCAGCTACTTCTTTCAGCATCTTGTCCAGCCCCAGGCATGGCAGGGCTCAGCCATTCCTGTTGCTCAGAGCTGTGAGCCCTCCCAGTCTGGAGATGTTTTCCTAAATGCCAGTGTGCAATTTAGCTTATATTTAAGATGTTTTGTATAGGTCTTGCTGCTCTTTCTCCTGAGTCTCTTCTGCTCTGCAGAGAGTCAGGCACTTTGGGTAGGGGTGGGAGAAAGGCAGAGAGCTGCAAGAGGCAGACATGAGGCTGGCGCTGGGGCAGACATGGGCTGAGCCCCTGCGTCTCCTCTGCTGACAGCAGGCCTGAATGGACCCAAAGCAGGCTGTGCACGTGTCTGCCTGGTGTGCAGAGCAGTGCACAGCACTGTGGCACAGCATTGCTGGGGATAAGGACCCAGCCCCGTGCAGCCGTGGAGCAGGGATCAGAGCTGTTCAAGCGGGAGCAGGAACTGAAGATGTTCCTTGCACAGGAAGCAGGCAGGGAAAAAAACGAGACTTCACACGAGGAGGAAGTGGAAATGACAAAACCTAACCGAGAGCTCCTCAGGTGCTGCTCTCCCACTCGGAAGGGCCAGATGAGCTCAGCCCCCCTGGGCTGTGGGCTCTTGGCAGCACGAGTCAGCAATTCCGTTTATTCTGCCAACCTTTCCCACCCTGGGCACTTTCAGCCGGCAATTTCCATATTCATCAGTTTGCTTCATAGAGGTCTGCATTTGCTTATTTTCTGCTGCAGTTCCCTGGACGGGGGGAGTTGGAGATGCAGCAGTTCAGGGAGTGCAGCCCAGCACGATGCCTCCGAGCGCAGCCCCTGCAGCGCCAGCCGGAGAAGCCAGCGCCGGCGGGGAAGTGGCTGTGGCGCCGGCAAAATCCCCCTCCATGGGTCCAGCCTGGCGCCTTTTGCTTTGCAGATGTGCACAGAGACCCGCCAGGCGCGGGGGCTGCCGGGGATCAGGGGCTACAAGCGTTGTTTGACAGCCACAGTGGCTGGTGTGGGGGCTTCTGTCTGTTGGTGCAATAGGGGCCCTGCTGGATCAAACCCACCCAGATCGGTAAAGCTACTGCAAGTGCCTGTGGCGCACCAAGTGGGAGATTGGCCGTGCTTTGTTTCTACTGCCTTCATTTAACAGTGAGTGCCGATTACTCAAAGCGATATGGGCAGGACCTGGTAATGTAGAGATGCTCTAGCGTTAACTTAAGGGGATGATCCAGTTGCCTGCAGTGTAAATACTTTGTGGCCAGGAACCCTGCTTTATCGCTTTGTATAGTTTTAAAGTAGTTTAAAGATTGAATAACATAAAATAACATAATATAATGTTATTTATGTTATTTCCCACGTGAAGAACTCCTGTAAACCTTGCAGTATTGAAACTCAGTGAACAAGGCATCTTAGACAAGCTGAAAAACAAATGGTGGTACGATAAGGGTGAATGTGGAGCCAAGGACTCCGGAAGTAAGGTCAGTCGCTGAAGGTCTTTTTGTACTGATTAGCAATCACATTTTGACCCACTGTTTGTTTATACCAAGAATGACTTTCAAAAATTGCTATTTACATTTTGAAGGTTGAAAGAAAATAATAGAAAAAAATAAGTAAGTCTCAGAACATGACAGCATTTTTCTTATATGCAGTTACAGACTGTAGTTGTAAGTATATTTCACTGTGTGAGTATTTTACTAGAAACATGCTAAGAGAAGCCCCCAAAGCCTCCCAAGCTGGTGTCTTCATTTAAATGTGCAGGTTTCAGCACAGTCACTGTCTATTATTCAGGCCAGCATCTTTTCATATTTTTATTGAAAAAACTCGTTTTTGTTTCAAAATTATTACTTAGATTCTCTACATGTCATTTTGGGAAACAGTCACATGCTTGCTAAGGGCACAAATTTTCAGGACAGACAGCTGATAAGGAAAAAATGCCTTTCCTGCCCTATTTGCCAATTCATTTTAAAATCGGTTGGATTAAAAAAAAAATCTAGAAATACTAATGGTGAATCATTACCTAAATATTGAATATTCTTTTTTATACTGCTTTGAACCATTTTGCTGCTGTACTGTCCTGTCATCTACCAGCTGTGCTGTGGGGCTGTCCAGCCTCATGCAGGACCACTGTAGACCCCAGGGCAGGTCCCACCCCTGAGGTGGATTGGCCAAGTAGCTGCACACTTAAATTGTAGGGCATATTTATTTACACCATTCAGTTAAAAGGAGGACTTTTTTTTTAATGCCTATAGACCCAGTGGGGAGAAAAACTCTGTAGAAGTGCTGGGCTTGTTGGAGTAAAGGACATTTTCAAAGGCACCAAGAGGAGGAGAATCCAGCTCCAGCTGAAATCGGTCACAGCTGAGTGCCTAACTCCCTTGGTGCCTTTGGAAGTGCTCTCTGTAATCATTCAAACAGAAAACTACAATTTCAAAGCACCCTTTCAGTGTCGGAGGACAATTTCAAGTTCCAGCGAAGCCAATAATAAAATTTCATTGATTTCAGTAGGACTGGAAGTTGCTTAGGGCACAGCCCAGTAGTTGTTGTGTCAGGTAAATTTGGGATCATGGGATATCTGAACACATGGCAGCTGCCAAAGGGAGCTGTGATCAAAAAGAGGTATAAATGATTTTAAGATCTTTAGTTTAAATGGCAGATTGTTTGCTACAACCACATGTATACCAACTGTGAAACACACAGACACTTACAAGGTAAATCATATTTTACTCTGACAATATGCAAATTTAGCTCTCCCTAGAGAGAATCGTTAACCAAGCTCTGTCAGCAGTGCCTTCTCTGGGCACAGACAAATTTCTTTGGCACTTGTCCATCCACCCAGGCCAGTGTGGTGTGGCAGCCCAGCCAGCTGTGCCAGCCAGGAGCCGTTCCTGCCCACAGCCAGCCACCCATGCAGCAGCAGAAGGGTTGCAGCTCTATTTAGTCCCATTCCAGAACCTTGTTTTAAAAAATGCAAGCTTCTCCCCCATCTGACATGTATTGAAGGAAGATAAACCCTGACCAGTGATTTTTGTGTTACAATGTCTGGTTTCATTCAATAACTCACTCTCCTGAAGGTGCTAGTTTAGCTCAGGGCTCTGCTACTTGACCTCTAAGTAACTGACCATCTTTCTAGGGTGTGGTTTTTTTCCTAAATGTTGAAAAAAGGTAGTTAAGTTCAGCAGCTTCTCAGGAATTTTACCTACATTGACCAAACCCAAGTGTGTAGTGGCTTGGCTTTTTCTTTTTCTCGTTTTGTCATGGCCTTCTGTAAATCCTGCTGTTTTATGCAGCCACCAGCACAACTTTCCCCCAGTGCCTTTGCTACCAGGGATGCTCGGCCATAGGCAGCCTTGCTCTGGGACACCGAAGGCCTGGGGAAGCCAGTGGCCAAAAAAACGTCATTGCCTTGGAGTCAGCCAGGGTTTCACCCACCAGAGGGTGGAGGACAGAGCAGTCACTGCTGTGCAGCCCCGGGCTGCGGGGATGGGGGGACAGCACTGGTCCGTGGGCCGGACACTGAACACCATGAGTGTAGCTATTCCAGCTAGGCCTAATGCAAAGTAGCCTGTTGTCTGTCTGTCTGTCTGTCTGTCTGCTGCTCTCAGCAGAACTAACAGCGTGGCTCGTTTCTCTTAGGACAAGACGAGCGCTCTGAGCCTGAGCAATGTTGCTGGCGTGTTCTATATCCTTGTGGGAGGCCTGGGGCTGGCCATGATGGTGGCACTGATCGAGTTCTGCTACAAGTCTCGGGCCGAGTCCAAGCGAATGAAGCTCACCAAGAACACGCAGAACTTCAAACCTGCTCCTGCCACCAACACCCAGAATTACGCTACCTACAGAGAAGGCTACAACGTGTACGGCACAGAAAGTGTGAAAATCTAGGGGTACGGCTGCGGGCCGGGAGTAAACCCTCTGGGTTTTCTTCTTTCTGTCCTTTCTTAAGCTGTCTGTGCTATTCTGTTGTGTGCACTAGGAGGCTGCTGCAAGAGGCTTTTGAAACACCATCTTGTGGTAGTTTTTAAGTATCAGTCATTTAAATTTCTTCCCTGATCAGAGGTAGGATCAGAAAGGTACCATTCTGTTTTACACACAGAGGTTGCTGGCTTCGTGCTGAAGTGAGTAACTCCTCTCTCCAGCATCGTGCTAGTTCAAATGCAAGTATTTTGCTAATTGCTTTTAAAATCACTCTGATCAGAATTCTCATCTCTCTTGTTACGGATCTCTTCCTCTTTGTTTTGTAAGGTATAATCAGGTCAGGTAAGTGCTTTTAGGAAGTTTCAAAAAAAAAACTTGCAATAGAACTAAACTTTCTGCACAAGAATTCATGATTTCTAAAGCAGGAAAAGTAGAGTTGAATTGCTGACAAAGGATTCTGAAAAGGCCTGGTTAGCTCCTTGCCCATAATCTGTGCATCTCTATGGGCTGAGCCCCCCTGTCCCTTGCTGCCAGGCAGTGATGAAATCTTTCTGGTTTTATTTTAGATCCTCGCCCTGACAGCTTGCAAGATAAAAAGCAGCAGAGAATGTGGCTACTTCATGGATTTGGACCATCTGAGCCAGTTGCACTCTCTCCGAGGTGTCAGGCATGACACGCATTGATGATGGTGCAATGTACTTTTAATAGGAAAAACTGGTATTTTTTTCCTTCAGTGCCTTATGGAAGACTCTGAGACTCACAACAATGCAAACCATCACTGAATATTCTTGCTTTGCTTCAAAGAAGTAAAAGAAAAATAAAAGAGGAAAAGAAAAGAAAAAGAAATGAAGAAAAAAAGAAACAAATGAAAGGGAAAAAGAAAAGGACTGGTAACAAGATATTGGTATGTGAAAAAAAAAAATTATTGTAAAAAAAGATCAGTGCAACAAAAGCCATTCTTTGATACCACTGCACAGTAACTGAACTTGTGTCCTGAAAGCAACCGCAGCTGGTTTCATCAGCCACCCCAATCGTATCAAATTATGAAACTCCTCCTGACACAAAGCCTCAGAAATCTGCTGCGTGCAAACGTGGACTGGCCTGCCACTGCTTGTGTGAGCTGATGTCAAGATGTTTCAGTATTTACTTACAGTGGTGTCATTTTTTTTTTTTTTCTGAGCCACTTTAACCTCTCCAGCTAATTTGAGCAATTCTGTATAGCAGCAAAAGGAGGGAAAGAATCTGTGCATTCAAACTAATTAAGGTCAATGACTGTGAATCTGTAAATCCAGAAGAAAGTAATTTGTGGAACTGCATGTCTTGCTTCCAGATCAGTAAATTAATTTCTTGACAAGGTAGCTAAAGTGCGGGCAGAAAATATTGCATTCCTTTTTTTTTTTGTTCTATCATCAGGCATACCTACAGGTGCTTTATTAAAATAACATTGGGTGGCTTTTAAAATTAAAAAAAAAGGGAAAAGCTACTTGCTGTTTAAGTTCAGACCATATATCTCCTCTCTTGCTGTGCATTTGCATTTTAATTCATTGTTTAATATCATGCAATGAAGCAAGAGAAAGGCAGGTTAGTTTTTCCCAGGCCTGCTTCTGCTTCTCCCCAGTTCTCTCCCACCTAGCACCGTGCTCAGCTAACGCTCCTCAGTAACGGTCCTTGTAAAACAGAGGCAAGGAAAGAGGATAGTAACTCCAGTTTAGCTGCAGTTCCAGAGTAATAGTAAGTGATCTAACATGACTCCTGCTAGTACTGTTATATAATATCAGCTCCTGCCAACTCTTGTTTCATGCCTGGTGAGAGGATGCTCCTGTCCCTGCCTCTGTGTGAGGAGGACGCCGCGCTCCGGCCACCTCTGCTCCAGGAGGAGCTCACTGTTACTCACATCCAACGTCTTAGACAGCAGCAGCATTTCAGCCTTGAACCTCTGCCTGGAAACTACTTAACTTCATCTCTAAAAATAAAAATAAAAATTAAAAAAAAAAAAAGAAAAAGGAAAAAAAACCACAAAACTTTAAACATATTGTCAATCACTTGGGAAATGTTCAATGGAATATCTGCTTACTAATTACCTCTAATCGACAATATGTATTTTCCGTAGTTTATGATAGAGTTTTATTTCATCAATAACATACAGTGAAAAAGAAACTCATTTAAACCAGTCTGACCCTTAGGCATTTAGTTTGCTGATGATAGATTTGAACTTTCAATAGGATTTAAAAACAAACAAAAAACAAAAAAAATAATAAAAATAAAAGTCTTGTTAAAAATATGTATTTCCAACAAAATGTAATATAAAATAATTTTAAAACTCATAGGAGAATAATTTATTGTTAAAGTTTTTAACGAGATATTGACAAAAAATTGTTTTGTTTTCATTTTCTTTTCATGAAACTCTGATTTTTTTTTTCAACCTCTGAACACAAACACATCCCCAGCAAGGGTGAGCTAAAGCTGTGCAGTTATGAGTTGTATTTAAAACAAACGTTTTTCTTAAAAGATGTATAAAATATGTATGTTTATCAGATCAATTTTTAAGACTGGAGGCTTCACACCAGTGAAGGGAGTTTGGTAAATGGTTCGATATTTTTTAAACTTGCATGTAAATCTAAAATGTGTTGAGTGCTTACCAATTCTGGCTACCAACTTCAAGCTATCAGAAGTTTGGCAGTAGTCTCATGATGATTTGTTTTGGTATATTTTTTTTCTAATTTGTTTTGCTTCAGGGGCTTTGGGGGTTCTCTCCTTTAACTTTTTTTTTTCTCCTTTTTTTGGTTTTTTTTGTAATTTAAGTTCCTATTTTTGGTCGTTGAAACTGCACTTGAGTGAGCAGAAAAATTGCCAAGCAAACTAATGGCTGTAAAAGCATAAACTGCATGTGTGGACATCAATTACTGAGCCTCATTTTGATGAGGTGTTGTACAAAGAGTTTTAATACATTTTGTAAATAAAACTGTAAAGAAAAAAAAATTAAAGAGCTTGCTTCTCTTTTCTTCAGAGGAGAAAGAGTCCATCCCTACTGCATTCCCTTTGGCCAGTCTGGGATGCTCCTCAGATGTTTACCACAGAACTTTGGGAAGGTTTGAGTTGGAAGGATCACCCAGTTCCAACAGCCCCACCATGGGCAGGAACACCTTTCTCTAGACCAGGTTTCTCCAAGCCTTTCCAGCCTGCCCAGCTTAGGGGCCCCCACACTGAACTGAGGATACTACTGGGAAATGGGTATTCCTGGTTTGGTAACCTGCAAACCAACTAATTTTTTATTTTCTTGATGATGGAAACTGGTTGATCCTGCAAGATGCAAGGAGCACCCTGTGAGGAGCAGGGGAGAAGCCTCAGGGCTGCAGCCAGGGTGGGAGATGCTCTGCTCTGCCACTGCAGTGGGCAGCAGTGTGGGTAAATAAATTCCTTAAATATTCACTACACAGATGTATTTTCCTGCAATTCTCAGCTTTTCAGCAATGTTTCTTTATGGAAAAAAACCTTTCACCCAACATTGCAGCTAATCCCAGCTCTAATTTATTGAGTTTACTTCACCCACAGTGTAGTTTTTCAAGTCACCACAAAGTATGAACTGTGGGAAGTAATCCTGGTATTAAACAGCTGGTGTGTACCCAAACCACACCCCAGCACCTCTCTGGAGCTACCCCTGGCCACTCCACCCACATGGTCCCCATCAGGAACCAGCTCCCTGGGCTCTTTCCAGGGACCACTGAGGGTGACACTGCTGTTGGCACCCAGGGCCTCTGGGGCTGAGCTAGAGCAGCACCAGGCTTCTCTTGGATGACTGGGGATGAAAAGATCAGCCTCTGAAATATAAAAAAAATCCCCCAGAGGAGGTCTTGGGCAGTAGTGCTGCTGCAGAGCAGCTGAGCATGGACCTGAGTGGTTTGGTCAAAACACACCCTGCAAAACAGGAGATGTCTGGAGTGTCCCTGTGGCACTGCCTCTGGCTGCAGGAGAAAGGGGAAAAATATACTGGCAGTCACTGGTACCTTTCCCAGCTCAGCACCTGGTGCCTGGCAGTGGGTCCCATCCCAACCATGGGGCTGCTTGAGCCCAGCCCCAGTCCCTGTGGTGCTGCCACTGGTGCTTCATAAGTGAAGCGGGGGAACAGGTGCTGAACCCACCCTGTGTCTTCAGCCGAGGCTTCACCAACTGCAGATAAGCTCAGGAATAAGCAAGGACTAAAACAGAGCAATAAACAACAATTATTCAACCCTAAATCACCTCACAAGAATGAAGGTGTCAGGTTATCCTGGGTGTAAGCAGGGTGCTGTGCTGAGCACTCTGGGCTCCATGTGGGACCACGCTTCCCACAGAGCACAGGGAGGTCTCCCTGAAATGAGCCTATTTATGTGTGAAGTGCCCATGCAATGAACGCAGGGAGGCATGGACAAAATATTGTTCTGTCCTTCAGCTTTCGTTTCATGCTTAACATCCAGGCCAACATGGACAGACTGCATTTTTCTAGAGAGCTGTCTTGATCCATTCCCTGCTGCCTGACAGCCACACACAGCCCTGCACCAGCCACGGGGGTGAGTTATGCTGCCTTCCCCCACCTGCCAAAATGTGTCTGCAAGCACAGCAAAAGGCCAGTGCCAGGCTGATGCCAGCCCTGCCCTGAGTGAGCAGTCACTGCGGTGCTGCCCTGCCAGGGGCTCACCAGATCCTGCACAGTGGGTGTTAAGTTTTTCTAATAAATATGTGTCAGGTGAAACAGGGCAGTTAGGGCTGTGGCAAAGTGGCACAGCTGCACCCAGAGCTGGGAGAGCCTGGCCAGCTGACATGGGGTGGGGGATGGCCTCACATGGGTCTGTAGCCACATGGATGAGAGGCAGGAGATGGTCTAGTCCAGAACCTCCCTGGGCCACAAGGGCAGTGCACTTTGGAACAAAACCTGGACTTGCTACACAGACTACAGCAATGGCTGCAGGGCTGCATGGCACCCCTGGAATGCTGGGCTCCAACACACCCCAGCATGACCTTGTCTCTAGACTTCTGCAGGTGGGGAGTATATAAGGAAATACAAGGAAAAATTCAGAGTAATGCATCAAATTCCAAGAACCATCAGTGGCAACAAAAGGACCTCAACAGTGTTCAAGTTTGAGCCTAAAAATCCAAACCAAAAGCAGCTCTTCCCCATGGCACACCACACCTGACAACAAATTAAAATAAATACTGTATCATTTTTCCTTCAAAGGTTTTGTGCAAAGCACTGCAACATTTATTTTTTCATAAACAATTGTTCTTCACGGTTATTAAAATAATATTATGCCATGGATATTAAAATTAAATTACAAAATGTCTTTGGTGCCCATAGTCATCATTTCAGTGTGGAAAACAGGCTCTATTTTGCAGGCAGCAATACATAAACAAGATTTGGATACTGATAGCTCTATTCAATTAACCAAAAGGAGTTAAATACAGAGATAATATTTGCACGGATATTATAAATTTCATTGTAGTATTTACTAAGAATATAATACATCTGAAATTGGTATCAGGGAGGACAGTGTCCCCAGGAGCAGCAGCACCCTGTCCTGCAGCACAGGAAGGGGCCCAGGCTGGCATTACACCATGGGACAGCACCAGCAGGGCCACGGCACCCACTGCTGCATCTCTCCCAGCCCAGGAGCCCCAGGCTGCAGCCCCAGCACCATGACTGGGACCCTCCTCCTATGTGTGCCCTGTGGGTATCAGGTTTGGCCAAAATCTGCTCATCAACATCCCAGCCCTGCTCTGACTCTGTGCTTGGGCTTTCTTGCTTTTATTTCATCGGTTACCAACAGAGAAATTACTGAGACTGGTTTGTAATATGGCACCATCACTGCAACAGCATCAACAGAAATGGTTTCCAGCTTCCCCTGGGCACAGGCACTGGCAGCAGCTGCCCCACCAGGGAAGGAGCAGCACCCAGAGAGGAGTGTGAGTACAGGAGCTGCCATGCACACCTTACAGCCAGTGCAGCAGTAAAACCTCTGCCCTTCCCTGGTAAAGCTCACTGGAAGCTCCTGCAGCGCTGACTTGCACACCATGGCACTGACGTGCTGGATGGTGCTGCCTCCATGGGCTGGCACCAAGGGCAGGATAACGAAACCTTGGTGCACACACCAAGTGTTTATTTATTGCTGTTTCTATCACTGAAGTGTTACTGCCTTTAATTATTTATGCCATCGTGGCATTTTGAGGATGACAGGACATCTTACAGCGGAGCAAGAGGACAAGATCCTACTCTGCAGCAATTTCCCACTGGTGAGAAGGCTGTTGGCACCTCCAAGCCAACAGGCAGAGCTGAGACCTCAGGGTGAACTCGGAGCTCATTTGCAGCAGCAGATCAAAACCAGGATGTGTGGTGGCACCTGGCCTGCCCCAGCAGACTGTTATGGAGGATTCTCCCATCATATGTTTCTTGTGGTTTCAGGGTTTTCTTACTTCATCCTAATTTCAGGCAGGGAGGAGTTGAAGGTAGCAGTAGAAAACAAGATAAATCCAAAGAGAAATGGCTCTGAGGAAGGGCTGGGAAACTTGGCAGTGATTACTGACCTGCCCTCTCAGAGTGGGGACCAGCACAGGGCTCAGGAATGGGACTGAGCTGGTGACTGGACCACAAAGGGTTAACAGGGTTGCAGGCATGCACCCCAGCCTTGATAGTAAGGAGAGGGTAAGGCACTTAAAGCCTGTAAAAAACACAACAAAAACCAAAGCCATGATGCTGGTAATGACTGGTGCTTTAGATAATGTTTAGCACATAAATAAAGTAATTGACCAATTAATGAGCATGTGGCAGATGCTTGATATGCTGTAACAAGTAGGGAAGGGTATGATGTAACACCAGAAATTGATTAAAGGAATACAGAAGCAGAGCAGAGTGTGGGAGAGCAGTGCCTGGGCCTTGGGCCGGTTGATGTGGGCAGGTTTGGGGGCAGGGCCACAAAAGCAGGGACAGGAGACAAGGGCTTGGTGCCTCCTGCAGGGACAGAGGGCAGCATGAAGGGCAGTGTGGGAAAGGGGATAACTGTGGGATAACGTGTTCACTTACAGCCCAGAAAACCAACCACATCCCGGGCAGCATCACAAGAAGCATGGCCAGCAGGTCAAGGCAGATTATTGTACTCTCTCTACTCTTCTCTTCTGAGATCCCACCTGGAGCAGTGTCCAGCTTTGGAGGCCACAGTACAACGGCACAGACCTGCTGGAGTGAGTCCAGAGGGGCCATAAAGAAACTCAGAGTGCTGGAGCCCCTCTCTGGAAACAGCCCCAGAGTTGGGGCTGTTCAGCCCACAGAAGAGAAGGCTCTGGTGGGACCTCAGGGCACCTTCCAGTACCTAAAGGGGCTACAAGAGAGCTGGACAAGGACTCTTTACAAGTCATGGAGTGATAGGACATGGGGGAGTGACTTTAAACTGAAAGAAGATAGGTTTAGATTGGATATGTGGGGAAAATTCTCCCCTGTGAAGGTGCTGAGGCGCTGGCACAGGTTGCCCAGAGAAGCTGTGGCTGCCCCATCCCTGGAAGCATTCAAGTCTCAGAGCAACCTGGTCTCGGAACGCCATCCCTACCACGACAGAGGGTCGGAACGTGGTGATCTTCAGGGTCCCATCCAACCCAGAGCGTTCTGCAGCTCTGTAAAGCCGGGAAGCCGCGGGTTCGGGAAGGGGGCGGGGGGAGGCCGGGCTGTGCGCTGCCGTGCTCGGCGCAACACTGACATGCAGCGGCCGGCACGGGCGGAGCGCCGCGCTCTGCGGCCGCCACCGCCGGGCCCCGCGGCGGCCCCGGCCCCCGGCGAACGCCGCCAGCCGGAGCGCCCTCCTTCCCCTCTCCTGGTGAAGCTGATTTTTAATATCATTCCAAGTCTTTCGACAAATATTGCATTTGATTTCCAAATATAGCCTGAGCAAGCTAATTGCCAAAAAAATCCTCCAAAATTAATGTAAGAGCCGTGGTTTGATCCGAGGCAAGTAAATATAAATGGTGTTTATTTAATATTCCCCTGACCTTTAAACAAGGGACGTTTGCCAGTCTTGAGGGAAAACGCTTTATTATGAAATAGCTGAAGCTGTGACCTATCACAGATGCTGCAGATTATACAGAGCAATTAGAACATCACATTAGGGCTTAATTAATGGGTTCTGGGTACCAGGTTTTCCTGCAGGACCATGGGCCAGGACCAGGGAAGGGCTGCTTGCCCACCCTCCCAGCTCTGTCTGTTCTTCCCCACAATCCTCTCAAACAATAAAAACATTTAGGCTGGGAAAGACTTACCATTGAGTTCAACCCTTAACCCAGCTGCCATGATCACCACTAATACCTGGCCCTAAGTGTCACATTCACACATCTTTTGAAGACTTCCAGGGATGGTGGCTTCACCTCTGTCCTGGTCAGCCTGCTCCAATGCCTGATCAACCTTTTAGAGCAGAAGCTTTCCCTAGTATGCAACCTAAACCTCCCCTGGAGCAACTTGAGGCTGTTCAGTCTTGTTCTGTTGCTTGTTGCCTGGGAGAGTAGATTGACCCCCACCTGGCAACAACCTCCTTCCAGGGCGACCCCAAGCCTCATTTTCTCCGGGCTGAACATCCCAGCTCCCTCAGCTGTTTCTCATCAGTCCCGTGCTCCAGACCCTTTCCCAGCTCTGTTGCTGTTCTCTGGACAGGCTCCAGCACCTCTCAGTGTTCTTCCTGCCATGAGTGGCCCAGAGCTGGACACAGGATTTGAGGTGTGGCCTCACCAGCACAAGAAGGTCACTGCCCTGCTTCTGTTGGCCACACTATTTGATGAAAGTCAGCATGTCCTTGGCCTTCTCAGCCACCAGGGCACAAAGTCAATAAGTGTGCCAGGGCATGTACAGCCACACAACCCCACCAGCTCCATGCTTTCTCCAGCTCTCACTGATTCCTGACTCACTGATTCCCCCTGGCTGTACTCTGTGTACAACTCCCATCACCAAACCCTCACTGCTGTCTCCACAAATGCACCTGAGTCCCTGCAGAGACCCACATAAGGAAGAAGGATCAGAAGGACCAGTTGCAAAGTATCTGGGAGAGAAAACCCTTCCAACAGGCATGAACTCGGCCAGAAACTGTTCCTGGGCCCCCTGTCAGGAAATCGGGACATTACAGAGCACATCCAAGTTATCCCAACCACAGCACAAAGTTTAATCGGTCCCTTTTGAGTGCTGCAGCTCGCCGGGCGTGTGCCTGCACTTGCCAGACAGGGTCAGTGTAGCATCCCACACCCCTTCTCCTCCCCTCCACTGCTTCCAGGGATGTGCAAACACCCCACTGCTCCTGCCGTGCCTGTGGCAGCACAGCTGAGGACAAACCCTCCTGCCAGGACAGGTACATGCTTCCTCCAAGCTGAATTCTAAATCTTGTTTCAGTTTCCCTGTCAGTGTCTGGGATGACAGGTGGGCTCCTGGTTTTTGGAGATTACTGTATTCAGAGACCCCCATGGTGACCTCCTTCGCCCACCTCGGTGCGGCAGCCCTGCCCAAAGCCTCACCTCACTGACACTGCAGTAAAGCCCAAGGATCAGAGTGACTTTGATAGAAGTGTTTCCTTTTAGAGTGCCCCAATGGGGAAATTAAAAGGACCTGAGTATTTAGCTTAGTTACTCTTCTTTTCAGTAATTCTTTCTCACCTCCAATTAGCTGGATAACTCTTACCCAATTCTCTTCCCAATTTGTCTTTCTTCCACTGCAGGGCCAGGATTTGTAATCTTTTGATTCACTCAGTAATCAGAACAAAGGTAATCAGGAGAGTTTTACTGACCAAGTCTATAAGCACTACAGTTTCTTAATATTTAGCATTTCAAATGCACGCATCAAGACAACAAGCTTCTGTTCCAAATCCCACATTACTGAAAGCACACAGCACCAGGGATGCTCAACTTTTGATCAAAATTCCCTTTATATTGTATTTTTTAATAATCTCACCAAAACCCCAACAAACCAAAACCCCAAAATATTTAGAAGTCCCTGTGTTTAATAGTATTAATATTTGATACAAAATTGAGATTTTAATGGCATTTGGACAAGGGACAAACGGCTCAAAAGCAAGGTGTAAACTTGACTGAATGCAGGAAGGCAAACCCAGAGCTCCTGGAAACTGCTGGAAAAGGGCAGCACATCTGTCACTTCACAGCAGGCACCACACACTCCACAACCAGCCCTTGGCACTAAAAAAGGGCAGGTACAGAGGGACAGGAACCACCCCGGCCATGATTCCAACTAACATCCAATTTTCATAACAATCCAGAGAAGTAATAAAGTGACCACACAGAGAATGATTTACGACCCATTGAGAAAACTATTGTTTATTTAGAAAAAAGGTTACACTGGTAGAATTTAGCAGATAAAAAAATTCTTTTTTTTTTTTTTTAAAATGTCATTGTGAAATTTTCAGACTAAAGTTCAGCAATACAAAGCTCCTGTAGCTGTAACTGAAACTTAATTTATTTCAGTTTTGAAGAGAGCATTTCCAATCAATCTAAAAACAACATGACAAACAAAAGGTGTGACAAGGGACAACTGAGCACAGATTTAGATGGGGATGGGACAGGGTTCATTCATTGTTTTTTTAAACAAGTCAACGTTATACACAATATACAAATAATCCCTAAGCATTGCATGAAAACAGTGCTCCCACTTAACTTCGTTTTTTTTTTGTTACCGATATTAAAAACAGGCCAAGTAATAAATAAAAACTGAGTTTAAATGAGGTAAATCCAAAAAGGTTCAATAACTGTTTATTCATGGTTTTCAAACATCTAAAAGAATGCAATTTCAAATTGAAAGAATTACTACACTCAGGCAGTATTTTTGACAAACTAAAGTGGAACTATGTACACATGAAACCTCATTTGCACTATGGCAACTGTTTGTTTGCAGCACATTGTGCTAAAATATGGAATAGGTAACACTTTCAGCCAGGTACTGAAAATAAATGTATAAGAAACTAAGCAACAAGTTAAAAATACAGTAATGTACAACTGAACAATTAAGTCCTTAGCATGGGGAAATAAAGCAGAGAACTGAATAATTTAAGGAGATGCAGATGGGTCCTCTTCATTCACAATTTTCTGTGCAATCTATACTCTGGAAAATACATTTCTGGTCACAGCTGGATATCTTCCCATTTCAATGTCACCTGCAACAAAGGTGTATATAATTAGAATTAGATGTTCAAATGAACACCAATCTCACAACTTCATGGAATTTTATTCCATTCACAACTCAAAGAATGAAGGGGGAAATAAAACTATTTTTATCATTTCCTAACTTTAGCTAATTCCATGGCAAGAACTACATCAAGTAAGTAGTGAAATGCTAATTTAAGCATACAAATAGGAAACAAGTAGTCACTTGTGAGGGTATAAACTCCTTTAGAGGAGCAACCCCCTGAAAATCTTACTATCTCTAAATTAGGTAAGAAATAAATGCAGTCAGTCAGACATTGTACACTAGGAAGAATGGTATCAAAGATTTAACAGGAGCACAGGATGAGATTCCACAACTGTGCTGCTATACAAAGCACTTTTTCATACTTCACTATGCACACAGTGGGGTGCTGTCAGTGTTCCAGCCCAGAAATTCCAGCCCATCACACAGCTGGATGTGAATTCCACAGTACAACTGACATTTACCTGAGCACTTGTTATTTACACTCAGCAGAACGTAGCTGTGCTTTTTTAACTAATGACTTTATATCCTTAAATCCTCACTTCATATTGAATTCCTAGTCAAGATAAAATTTCATATTTTATTATTAAAGAAGCTGTAAGTGCTCAGTAGTGAACTTCATCTACCAAGACTGCCTTTTTCCTTTTGCTCCAAAATAGCATTTAAAAGAATAGGGAAAAAGCTGGGATTCCTCTACAGTGATCAGACAATAACAGCTATGAAGGACAAAGAGTCAAGAAAATTCCAGCAAATTCTTTCCAGAGAATGCTCATAAATTTCAGTTTAGAAAATATTCACAGAAGTATCTTTCATTATTTCAAGAAGAAAAGAAGAATTAGTACTAAGAAGCAATAACCTGAACTCCCATCTTTTTACCTACCCGCAAGGGGCACCTGGTATCAGCACAAGCTCTGTTACCCAAACTCCTTCACTTATGTGCTGTTAACTGCCGGGCCTCAATGAGCCTTGACACCAAATGGAACACGAGATCCTTTTTCAAATAAAGCCCCTTTGCTCTGAGGTCACAATCCGGGAGTGGAGACTTTTCTCAGACATTCAAATTTTGGTTTTTCTTTTTTTTTTTCCTTTCCTTAAAATGTCTATGCCTTATGTATAAAGATTAATAGCAGCCTGTGACTAAAGTTGGATAGATCAGGTGAACTAATTTAAGCTCACTGGGACACTCTCCTTCCCAAATATCTAAAAATGAAACATTTCAAAACTCTTACAATAGCTAGGTGTAGAGGAGGAAAAAACCCTGCCACCATACCCATAAAACAACATTTAAGTGTCCACATAGCTCCACAGGTCTGAAAAAAAAACCCAACCATTCAGAGCCTCATCAACTACAAAGAACAATTGATTTTTCCAGAAGATCCAGTCTGAATAAGGGTCACTCAAAATACTCTAAAGTGTCTTTCTTTAAATAGTCCATGTTTCCATGCAAAAGTTTTTCTTTATCCTGTTCCTCAGATCAGACCAGATAAAAGATTATCCAGAGACAATGAGCTGACCAACTGTACTATGTAGCACTGTGGTTTAAAAGTAAGATGAAGACACAAAACTTGAATTTGCTACATTAGGTAAAATTTTGCTAAGCAACAGGTAGATTATCAAGGCTGATAACTATCAGAATTACATACATCCACCTCTGCTTTTGTATGGCAACTTTTCTTGGAAAAAGCAACAAAGATGCAACTTCACCAAACACTGCTGACATGCCACATCCTCCGCCTCTTCTTTTTTCCAAAAAAAAAAAAAAAAAATCTGAGCATCTATATAATCTCTCTGATGATAACAGGGAAGTATTTTTCTCCTCAAGCAGTAATAAAAAATTTAGACTACTAACAAATATTTTTAAAATATAAATAATAGTAATATTTTAAAAACCCAACCCAAAACCACCCACAAAACCCAACTCATATCCACAAAAACCCCCAAACATAAAACACCATCAATCAAAAACAAAAATTCCCACAAACAAAAACAACTAACCCCCCCCCCCCCCCCCCCCCCCCAAAAACACTGTCCCCAACCACCCTGGGTGATTTTAGGCTGTTTTGTCTGTATATCCATTACCAGTCAATGGGACCCACAGGGAGACACCAAATCAAAGAAATTAATTAACAAACATTTTTACCTTTCCTGAAAGAATCTTCATTATCTATGCTTGTCTGAAGATTTATGAGTAAATTCCTTATTAAGGAAAAATATATGTACTTTGCTACATATAATAAAAGAAAGCTCTTTTGCAGAAATTTTCTGAAATGTCAATGTTTAAAAGGATATTGTTTCTTTTCTTCTTTCCCCCCAGTACTGTCCCGCTTTTCTTTCTTCTCTGCTTTTTCTTTATCATGTCTTGATTCCTTTAAAAATACACATATGGGAAAGAGCTTATTATGGTACCCATTGTACAGGACATTTAGGACTGTAACATTTAACATTAGAACTGGACAGCTAAAAAAAAAATCATCACTCAAAATGACAGTACTCAGCTTCTGTGACTTCTGAGATTATTTTATCTTTCTCATCCAGTTCCCCGGTAAGTGCCAGCAGCAGAGCTGCAACTGGGAACCACAGTTTGGTAAATACAAATGTGACTGCAACCTATCTGCTTTCACCAAAAGAAGCTGTGCTGACACATGCACGTGGAAATCTGAATTACAGGCTAGTTTATATGTAAGTTAAGAGCAGTCTGCAAATATTTTAGATTATTTGGAACCTGCAGGTTCTGAATTTTCCTGGCTACTGCCAAAATGAACTAGTCCTCCAAACTGTCTTGCTCCTGCCACGAGTGACTGCTGAGATATTTAAAGCCACAAGATACAAGAAATTTCCGAAGCATTTTCTTACACATTCACAGCATATCTTTTAAATTTAGGCTATAAAGCATCAATCAACTTCAGGAAAAAAATATCAGCTTGTCCTATCAGCAACAATAACAAATAAACAACAGGAGAAGAGGTTATTTTACCTTTTTGCTACCAGAGGAGCTCTTCTCCATCTTTTCTGCCTTGATTGAATCACCTTTCTCTTTTCCTGAAGATTTTGATTTGTTTTTCTCCTTCTCTTTTTCATTTAAGCGAGGGGAATCAGAAGGACTTTCACTTTTGCTATGTTTTGAAGAACCAGCTAAAAACAGAACAGAAAGTTGTAGTTCACAACAAGTAAAAGCCTGACAAACACTCACACAAAAAGTAAAATACATACTTGTGCCATTTTCCTCTTTGCGTCGTTTAGTTGAATCCTGTGGTACCTCTCGGTCACTGTTTGAATGATCCTGGCACCAAATACAATTATGCAGATGTTAGCAGATTAAAACATACTCCTGAAGTAGCACCTGCTTGTATTCTTATGTTGGAGAACTAATTTTTGAATACTTAGAATGTAACTGAGGTGTTACATCTCATGTGAAGTTTCTGGAGATTTGTTTGGAGGGAGCAGAGGTTTGAATACATTACTGCAAACCGACCCTTGAAAGAGTAACGGAACAAAAAAGCCACCTCTGTCTGATACAGATCACTTCTGCTCAAATGGGCTGTACTGCCAATTATTACTGGAATTACTGCAAGGGCTTGGAACAGAAAGCTTTCCAAGGACATACCAACTGTCTAAACTAGTTCATTAAAAATGTCACCAACCCTTTTTCGATCTTTCCTGTCCTTTTCATCTTTCTTCTCTCTCTCTCTGGATCTTTCCCTTGACTTGTCCAAATCTTTCTTCTCCACTTCTCTCTCCTTACTCTTGGACAGTGTTGGAGTAGTGTGGTTTATGTAGTGCTGTTAAATTAAGGCAACATCACCAAATATTAATACATATTCCTAGACATGTAAATAAAAAGAAGTCTTATTCTAACATATCAGACCTAGCTCAAATATTAAACATAAATATTTTATTAGCAAAACAAAGAGTGATTGAAGACATGTTCAAACTCGTCATCTATAATTTAACCTACAGTTTATTTACTCAATTCAAGAATATTTTCTCTTAACTGAAACATTTATATTAAATACACGCAACACTGTTCACCAGGACTGTTGGATGCATGACCACAAATCAGACACAGGGCTACAGGAACAGGATATGAAGGATACTGGACTAAGTTAACACCTGCAGTCTTGCCCAGAACAAATGAATTGAATCAGCTGCTTAAACAAGATGCAATTCATTTTAAAGAATAATCTTTATCAACAAAGTATTTAAGATAATACTTTAAATAATGTCTTTTAATCTAATTTCTAACCTTCAAATTTTTCTCTTCAAATGAGAAAAATAGCTGAACATAGAAAAGAATTTTCTTTTCTCTAATATGTTCTAGATTGTTATTCCACTATCTCTTCTAAACAATTCTGGTAAGCTCCATAAAACAGGCAGCACATCTGTTATATAAATATGGATACATTAGAGCAATTGTATCTGTCTTTTTAAAAACAACTATATAGTTAGATCTAAAAAATATTAAGAGCACATTTTAAATTAAAACCACTTCCCTTGGTATTTAAGTTACACCAGCACACAGATTTAAATCAGTATACTTCATTCTTTCTCCTGTTCCTTAAGTTAACAATTTTATTTGGGGACAAAAAAATCTTTATTAAAATGTGCTCTGTATTTCTTTTTAGAGAGACATCTTACTTAAAAGGACACCAACAAAAGAGGTAAGTGGAAGATTAGTTTAAAACAATCAAGATATCACTTGAACCAAACCAATTAGTGTGTCAACTTTCAAAACTAAATTCTGTCCTTCTCCAGTTTCAGTAAATGTTTAACTTACCAAAACCTGATGTTAGTGATCCTATCTTAAAAGTCACACTTACAAAATTTAGGTCTCTTTCCCTTTATTTCAGTGGAATTTTATTCTCCTACAACAGACTGAACCTTCAATACTTCTTGCACTAGGTATTACTTTTTGATTTTCCCTCACTCCTCTTTTCTTATTCAATTTCCTACAATGCCATTCTACAAGTAAATTTATTCCTGCTCTCTTCTTTGCTGACAATGACATGCAAATATATTTTCTCTAAATAGCCCCATTCAGTTGTCTCCTAGAGCTGCTTTCCACAGGAGAAAGCAATCTCATAGCTCTGCTTTCTCCTGTTCCATTTCTTGTGTTCTCATGGCTGTCCATGACAGATTCCACTGCTCCTCTACCATTCCAATGCAGAGTTTTGGAAAACTACATCCATCCTCCCCCACCTCCTTTACCAGAAAGACTTTATCAGCTTGCTTTAGAAATGCTGCCAGCTGATGACACATCAAATTTTGGGTGCTTTGGTGTGGTTTGTAACTTGGACAAATGCCAAAGAAAAAAAAAAAAAAACACCAACAAACCACACCAACAACAACACACCCAAAACCAAACCCTAACTCAAGTCTGGCACCATTTATTTTATAACCTGCAGTGTAAACCAGTACTTCCATTGTCTGCCTCCAGAAACTGAGCAAAGTCAGGAATAAACAAAGTCTGTAAGCAGACAACAGCACTAGACTTTTAACTTTTAGTGGAAGCTGAACTCATAAATCTTACAGGCATCTGAACATCCCATCCCTTCCCCAGATAAGTACATGGAAGTAAAGAACATTTAACTTGTCTTACACCATGTACAGGGAACATTGTCATGAACTGCTTTAAGTCTGTTAGAACGGCACTGAAGAGTGAAGATTAGTTCATTAAGTGAGAAAGATTAGAAAAGAACATTTAGAAAAGGAAGGAACGGGTTGGACACCCCCCCAGTTCCCCAAACACTTAAAGAATAAATCCATTAAAAGGTCACACAACTGCAACACACTTCCAGCTAAGTCTACACAAACACATTACAGTTAATTCTAAAACATAACTTTTCAAATTAACTAGAAAAATAAAGCTGTTCGCTGTTAATTTGATTACAAATAGTTCCACTGCCTGCTTAATTAAATCAGTGTGCTAATAAGTAAATATTTTAAAATAAAACTTTAGCTTAAGTAATGAAAATATAAGCAAAATTTCAATTAACCAACTGAATCTTGACTCATACAGTAATGAAGGGAAAAGTGATATTT
Source organism: Vidua chalybeata (assembly GCF_026979565.1). Classification (NCBI taxonomy): domain Eukaryota; kingdom Metazoa; phylum Chordata; class Aves; order Passeriformes; family Viduidae; genus Vidua; species Vidua chalybeata. The sequence continues at coordinate 10,146,075 of NC_071543.1, read as the reverse complement.
TACAGATTCCCATATACCACCCTTCAGGCAGAGGTAAGCTCAAGACAAATACTATCATTTTCAAATTTAAAAAATTTAAATATACAAGTCACAATGATTATTTATAAAAGTATCTAGATTCAATCTATAGACACTGCAGTTTCATCAATGGTAAGATGAAAGGATGTTTCCCGTATACACTATCCCTATAATCAGATACAGTTGGTATTGGAAAGATTCAATTAAAAACCAAAAATCCACCTGCAATGTCCACTAAAGAATCACAGTTAATTTGATTTAAAATGCACAAAGTGTTCTGACCACTTTGCATAAAGATAACTACAACTAAAACAACAGTATAAATACAGAACATGGAAATCCATAACATATTTTTAAATTAAGTGAATATGAGTAACCCTAGGTAAACCCAAAAAGTATCCAGAAAGTCCAAGTGGTCAGCATTTTCCCAGCGATAAACCTTTGTGCAGTTTAGTTACACACTGGTACTGATTGTGAAATCAAGCAACTTTAGAAGATTTGATCCATTTCCTATCAGTCACATCCTGTGAGTATCAGCAGGTGTGCTGTGACTGTTACTGTACAGCAGTTACAATGTGCTTGAGTTCTAAAAAGAGCAACAAAATAGTTACAGATTCTGTCTAAAATAAACTATTCCCAGTGCTTGTTAGGCCACACCCAGAACATTGTGCTCAGTTTTGGTCCCTGCTATACAAAAAGGATGTGGACAGGCTGGAGATGGTGCAGAGAAGGGCCACAAAGGCTGATCCAAGGCTTGGGAAGCCTGGCACGAGGGAAGGCAGGGTGATCAGGGTTTGATCAGACATGAGAAGAGGAGGCTTAAGGGAGACCTTAGCACCGTGCCCTAGTATTTAAAGGGTGGCTACCAAGGGAGATGTCCTTTTAACATGGAAAAGTAATGGGTAATGGATACAAGTTACTCCTAGGAAGATTCCAACTGGACACAAGAGAGAAACTTCACACCAGGAACAATCAGCCATTGGAGTATCTCTTCAGAGAAGTGATGGATTTCCTAAGATTGGACACTTAAAAGATCTGGCTAGACAGGGTGCTGGGCCAGCCTGCCTATACCACATTTCTGCCAAAAAGGCTGGACTAGCTGATCCTTGAGGACCTTTCCAACCTAGGATTCTGATTCTATTAACTCCTGAGAGGATTCTTTAGTATCCCTTCTCCTAAGATAATGAAACTGAAATGCATTTACAGGAAGCAAATACACAAAGATGATAACTCAGGAGGCTGACTCTGATGCTTAGAAACACAATACTGTAGTACTAGAACATGAATACACTTGTAAGGGGAAAGAGTATCAATAGTCCAGAGATTTCTCAAATATTCTTTAACTAATTACTGTTCTTTAATTGGTATATTCAAAATCCCTCAAACAATCCTAAGAACTATTTTAGCTATTCTATTAGCTCTTCAGCCAAATAAATGGCTTAATCATTTCTGTGTATTCAAAAGTTTTAGAGAGGAATAGAAGAGACACTGACATAAGACATCTTTTCAAAATATTGACAGAAAGGTAAATTCAGGGGATTTTTGTTATGTTGCTTCTACATTATCAACCGTATTTCCTGTACAGAAGAGGATTTACACACCAGGACAAAAAACCCCATCCCTCCATTACTATGCTAGTATTTACTGGAATGGAATTTGAATTTCTGATGGGTGTTTGCCACAAGAGCAAAAGTTAACTTCTCTCTGAAACAAAACATGAAAATAAACTTGGCTGGTTTCTAAAAGATTCAAACCTTTGCTGAAGAGTCCTTGAGTTCGTTGAGGTTGTCCTGTAGAAAATGAACGGAGATGACACGTGAGCTGGAATAGTTTTCAGAAACCAGAGGGACTTTGGGAAGCACGGCCGTGCCCTTGAAACAAAAAACAGCTACTCCTTCTGGAATAAATCTTATGTTAATACCATACTTTGAATAAAGCTAGAAACTGAAATACTTTTTAAAAAGAAAGTAGGGGGGGAAAAAAGACAGTCATTATCTATTCTCTAGACTTTGCTATTAAATAAACTACAAAATAAGTCTACATCTAATTCTTCCTAAAACGATGAAAACACTCTCCTGGCTAGACAAAAATATAAAGAAAAAGCAGTCTTAACTCTAAATATAGCTGAACAAGAGGTGAAACAGGTTTAAAATACTTTTAAACCTGTATCTTCTCCACTTTCAGTTAAATGTGGTAGAAGTCACTCTAGAATGACCTTACGCTGCTATTTATAAAAAAATGTCGTCATTGAGTAGTTATCACTGTCACCTGTTTCCTCAAAACTAGTAAAATCTATTTGAATTCTCCAAAATTAAGTTAAATATTTCAAGTAAATCTTACATAGAAAAAGGTGTACTTTAAAAAAACAGAAAAAAGAGAAGAGCTTGTTCTAAAGTTGGTAAAGTGGTGAAGTTTAAAGACCCACATAATCCATCACAGTGCTCTCGATGAAGTATTGGTAACTTACAGTTTTAAATGTTCAACGTACTGCAAATTCAAAGATTCCATGAACATAGATGGTTTAGAAATAATATAAATATGGAGCAAGGAATGGCTACCCTGAGTCTTCAAGTAGGCTACGCCCATGGTTTTGTGCTGCGCTTGAGTGCTTGGGGTTTCTCTTTGCTGGGTAGGAGGCTTGGTGGCCACATCTGGTTTTATCGTAACGCAGGGCTCAACATGGTGGGAACCCATTGGAAATAAACAAACCTCGAAGGGAAGGTACAACAGAAGCTGCATGCGCACTGAATATACACAACTACAGGAGAACTGATCACCAAGGAGACTTTAAAATGGAACTCCTTTCAAGACTCCTCCTTAGAAGGCACATATCGGTATGATGCTCATCAAGAAGCCTGATGAATTCAGAGGTATCGTACATCCCGTATCATCCAGGAATCTTCAGTGCTACAGATTCTTCAAAGAAGTGCAGAAAAATATGCTCCACTCTGTTGCAAAGACTCATTTGCTTGTAGCTACCATTGCACTCCAAAAAAAACTGACTGCTTAAAGCAATGAGGCACTTCTGTGTAAAAATTCTCTTGAAATTTCCAAATACTATTTTACAAAATTTGTGCTAGGTCCTTGAAGCATTATTTTGGTTAATTAAAAAATATTTTTATAGAAAAAAATGACAGTCCGCCAATAAAGAAAAGGAATGCATTTTCTAATGCAACATAAAACCTCCAGTGGTTCCAGTGTATACTTGGCACAAAACTTGAAGGAAGTCGAATACTGGCATCCCAAACTTGTGAGCCTAACATGGGTGCTGCCTTCCTCAGGCTATACTAACCTTTACTGTTGAGGAATGTGACGGAGAAGAATGTGTATCAACTTTGCGGCGTTTTTGTTCTAAGGAAAGAACAGAACAATGGCATTATTAAAACACAGTTCAAAGAGGAGAAGCAAATAATATCACTTTCTGAAGTACCAACATAATTACAGCTAGATTTCTTACCACTATGTGAATTTTGTTTTCCTTAAGCTATCTAGAGTTAGCAGCACACCTTGACCATCTTTATGAAAGTTTGCAGCAAAAGCGTAATGTGAACAAACTGCTGCAAAATTACGCTCACTCCAAACATCCGTTTTATGGAAGTCAGTATCTGAATTTCAGAATTTCTATGAAGACCCTGAACAGGTAAACTCTATGAAAAGCATTACAGCCTGCCCTTATATGGTTTGCTTTAAACAGCACAAATATAAAACTCAACATCAGCCTCAGATCATAACTTAAGGATTTGCTCACCCTAAATATAAGAGACTGATAAAGCTTTTTTGCATCCTTCTTAAGGATGCAAAGACCTATATCTTTCACTTTTCCTGTTTTCTTCCAATTCAAAGGTTGTCATGAAGCTCTCAAAGTACACAAAGTTTTTGCTTTACACTTTTGCCTAACTTGCATGGTCAAAGTTATACTAACACATTTTAATATAAGACCATTTAGACTTCTATTTTAAAAATGGCAGGCTTTGTGAGAACAAGCATTCACTGGAGATGTGTGAAGTTCACACATTCCCATAGTTTGCCTTTTGGAGATATTCTGACCACGTCCTTTAGATATTGACTGTATTGAAAAGCCAGTGCCAAAATCTTGCTTATTGTATAGTGAGTCTCTCTCAGCTTCTCTAGCATTTTTTGATATTCAGTGATTTTAAAGTGATACATTCTATTTTTCTAGACAAGAACAGAAACCAAATATTCAAACCTACCCCTTTCAGATTCTGATGTTTCTGATCGGGGAACAGGTGACTTCAAGGACCCAGCTACTGGCACCTTTTCTCCTCCTTTAGCATTTTCCTTGGATTTCATTTCCTTTGCTAGATCTCTTTCTCTGGACGGCTCCTTTTCTCTCTCCTTTTCTGCAGTTGACTTTGACTCAATGATGGTAACAACCGTCTTGGACTTTTCTTCTTTTGAAGCTTTTTCTTCTTTCTTCACCTTTTCCTTCTCTTTGTCAGATTTTGGCGTTTTCTCCTTAATCTCTCTTGCTTTCTCATCTTTGTTAGCCCGTTCTTCCTTCGGTTTATCTTTCCCATCTTTCCCAAGTGCCTTCATCTCCGGAGTGGCAGCTGGAGTCTTGTCTTTTTTTTCTTTATCTTTTTCCTTCCCGCTTTTTTCTTTATCATCTTTCTCTTTAATAATTTTGCTGCATCAAAAATAAAATGGCCAGTTAGCATGGATACAAAACACAGCTCTAGCTTTATCACATAAGTTTTACTTCTGAATGTTTGACAGAATTTCCTGGAGCAGACACTACAATTTCAGATTTGCTGTTTCTTTATCAGAACAGCAACAAGGAAATGTTCTCATTTATCTTTTGTAGCTAAAATGAAATGCATTGATCAGTAAAACTGTGTATTTTGAAAGAAATAATGTCATTGTTTAAACTTTAAAGAAATGGGAACTATTTACACAGAACCCAGAAGTAAAATTAAAAGGCAGGTCATTTCCAAGTGTATTTTTGTGGCTTGGAAGGAAGAAAATACAGAATGTGTAAGAATAGTTTTTCTCACCTATTAGATGCACTGTTTCCATTGCTTGTTGTCACCTTTGGTGTAGCGTTGACAGTTTTATTAATAACTTTCACCACACCCTGAGACTTCTCCTTTAGTTTATCTGCTTAAAAAAAGAAAGAACAGCTCTATTTCAACAAGTTAATCTATAACCTACTGATTAAAATACAACAAGCAGCTGAGCATGTTCATGTCAGGTCATGTGTAGCTAACAGCTAAAATAGGCAGCAGATCACTCTCTCCCAAAACCAAGTAAAAATAAAGAACACATACACTGATCCTATTTAGCATCACATTTTTTTTCTTTTTAGCTTAATGAGGCAAGTTTTGAGAGAAGCCTGTAATGTCAGAAAAATTCTACTAAAAAATAAATATATAATAATCATAGGTGTGTTTACCAGTCTCCTCAGTAGTGCCCTCCTCCAGTCTAACTGTATTTATTGTGAGAGACGTAGGCATCCCAGCACCACCTGGCCCATTTTGTACTGTTGCAGGTACAGCATTCCTGGCAGGTGGGTCTTTGTGGTGAAATTCATTTTCAGGTATCATGAAAGGCTTCCTACTTTTCAACTGTCCAGAATAGCTGCAAGTCGCACAGATTGTTAAATATGCACAAACATAAAGCAAAACATGGGTTGAATCTTAAATGTGGATCTAATCTAACAGTTCATCTGTTATTTATTTCACAGTTTTTCCTAACTGATACGCAGTTTCTTCCCCCTATACTGATGAGCTCAAAAGAAAAAGAAAAACAAACAAACCCACTAGACACAGAAGCAGCCCTACTTCCACACCCTCTTCCTCACCACCACACACACACCCCTGGCCAAACACACAGAACAAACTGACTGCTGACAAATCTTCAAACTGTTGGGGCAACCTGAACTGCCCCTCAGGCATACGAGGATGATTCCACATTCACCACAGGAAGATGTAACATGTAACTAAGCATTTTAGAATCATACACACTTTCAATATCTAACCAGTCTTGCAGCAATAGCCCTTGGCTTTCTTCCTTTTACTATCCCTCCTATCTCCTTGCTGCTATATTATTTCTCTAAAATTAAGCTATGCTCTTGTGAGTAGAAATCTTTACTATTTTAAGGGTTTTACTAGAGTCTTGTAAAGGAAATTAGTGATCATCCAGCACAAAATGAATGTTTTCATTCACACTGCCAGCACCGAGATGCAGGATAGCGAAATCTTCTGTGATAAGGTAAAAATCAAATGTTAGGACTGTAACAGTTCCGAGTCTTTAGATGCCTTTCATGATCCACTTTTAACCACTTTCTTAAATAAGTTGTTGTTACCCCATAGCCAATGCATATAGATCAGGTCTCTTCTCTTTCTCTTCCTGACATATCTTGTGTACTCTTCTTTCCAAGGCTTGACCCAGGTTCAGCACTTTTGGATACCATGGAAGGATTTTGGTCAGCACAATCAGGATGTTTCTAATATGTGTATATTCACCTGTTTCCAGACAGTGCACAGAAGCCTAAAACATAAATTAAGTCTAATGAAGTTGGGTTTTTTTAAAGCATTTAAAAAAATAACGTTTTTAGCATCTCTATTTACCTTAGTTAATTTATAGTGCCATTTGTGTACCACGTGTCTAAAATTCTCATAATCCAGTTGATCAGCCTTATTTCCACCATCAAATCCAGTTGCTCGCAATATAGTTAGGAAACCTGGATAGTTGCCACATTCCTACATGCACATCAACAAATAGGAGAAAATTATTTTTTAGGAAACAAAACTGGTAATTCTAAACTCTAAAGAATGAGAAACAATAACACTTTACAAAACTCACTTAATTTTTTTGAAGCTAATTTATATTGAAATTTTAGTTGTGGGTGACAGAAAAGATTATGAATAAATTTAACTAGCTGGTACAAGGAGTATTAAGAGAGTTTCCATAGGCTCTCTAAATTATCTTCAAGGTAAGCTTTCTGAAAATCAGAAATGGAAAGGGTGTTTTTTTTAGAATTTTTTTTTTTTTAACACCATACAAAATTACCTCTACCAAAACAACATGAATTATAGTAAAATACAAATCAATTTTGTGATTATACCATCAGAAAAATCCAATTGCACTGTTTTTAAATCTAACAGTTTCACTAAACCCACTTTTACTGGGCTGGATTACACAAATGGTTAGTACATATTCTAATGAGCAAACTAATTTTATTAATTTCCTATACCTTTTCATATATGACTCTGTCACTGTGCCATCTGGTCACAGTCTCCAGCATACAGCATAAGAACCTGCCATATCTACTGGCTTCATTTTCTGTGCAACTTGCAACCGTATATATAATATCAGAGAAAACCTGTGAATAGAGGAACAAAACATTATTATGACCTTACTGAATTACAAAAATCTAACAAAAATTATAAATTTCCCTCATCTAAACCCCATTAAGCTGGTTTCTAAATACAACACAGACTGCTTACAAAATCTCGTTTGTTTCCCAAGTGCTGGTCCTCCACACTTAGCCCAGAATCCAAACATACAGCTGCTGCTGACACTGTTTGATAGTTCAAGTGTCTTCATTGACATAAGTGTTTTATTTTCAAATTAATAGTGATTTGAGCTGGTAGAAGTAAACACCCAGGCAAGCTGATGCAAAAAAGTTTTTTTTCCTGGCCCATGCAGGTCCATCAGATAGGGCTACCTGAGTAGAAGTGCTCTTTTGGACACATGAAATCAGAGCAGATGCAGTAACTCTAACAAGCCCCCTGTCTGGAGCACTGTTTGACAGGGTCAGAAAGGTCTCAAGGATGTTGCTGGTGTGGGATAAGAGTAAGAAAATTGGTTCCACAGCAGAAGGAAGCACAAAGCTAAAATGTGAGGATGAGAGCAGGCCACAGAAATGAAGATTACTTAAAGGTTACAAAACCTGGGAACAACTCCTGTGACAGCTAATGACTTTGCTCTGAAACACCAGACTCACTAGGGTAAAACACCAACAGCATTTCTTAAAAATAAACCCCTGAAGTTTTAAGAAGACTTTGATCAGAAGATCTGAAGTACAGAAGTGAACTTCTGATTGTCACAGGATCTTGTTTACCTCTTTTGGGAGGCAGGGGAGACACTAGTTTGGGATGTTTGTAGTGGTTATGATGAAATTACACACACAGAGTTGTATAACTACTTACTCGGTCATAGCAGAGAAGTGTGGAGAAATTGGGTGTTTTCTGCTGATGCACCAGTTCAACGAAGTGAGCACAGTAAACTGCATCAATGGCCGAAAAAATGCAGCGAGGAAATATACACAACTGTAAAAATTTGGTGATAGTCTCATTTTTGGTAGATTCTTCAAAAAACAAAAGTTGAGAGGGGAAAAAGAAAAGAAAAATGAAGTAAATTAATGGTTTATCATTCAACTACCCTCTTCACAAGAAGTTCAGTATGACAGATCCATACTCTGGTGTTTGATTTCAAACGTATCTTTGGCATTGATCAGAAAAAAAGTCAATGTAAGTGCAACTGTTTGAGGGTGGGGATAGAATAGCGGGGTGGATGTAGCAAATCTTTATTTCTTATTGGCAAAATTCTTCTTTCACACAATGGGGCTAAAAACAGATTCTGGGAAAGCTTCAGTAAACTTCTCTACCTGCTCAAATTGCACATCAGCAAAGCAACCGCCTGTTATTTCCCTAGAACACTTTCTTTCATCTTTCTACATGGGGCTGACTTTTTGTTTGGTTTCCTTCAAAACTGAAGAACATGTTGTCTCTATAGAATCCATTAATAATAATTTTTCAAATTAATCAAACACATAGAGGAATTTAAAGAAGAACAGCCTTCAATAAACCACCACCCCAATACATAGACATTTTGTGAAAGTTTCATTCTACCACTGAGTAAAGACTGCACTGTATCAAGTTCAAGAGTCACCTGTTTCTGTATGACCAACCACAGGTTGGCAAACTCATTAGCCTAACACATACCCAAACTGGTCCCATGGCAGCAAGGAGCATAAAAACAAGCTGAGAGGAATGTACACCACGAAAGCAAGGTCAAAGAAAAGTACAGAACTAAAGACTTCAAGTGGATGCCTTCAAAGGAAGAACAGTCATGATCCTCACAAGGGCCACTGGTGGTTCTGCACAGGCCACAAGTCATAATACCCAGGGTTTACTTGCTTCAATTTTGTGGTGCTCATGGAATAAAGATTGCTCAAGAAAGGACTGTCAAAACTTTATGTTGACTTTGTGTAATTTTAGTATCTACACGTCAAAGGTTATAACTAACATTTGTTACCTAAAAAAAAAAAGGAAGAAAATCCATCAAGGGAATCAGTTCATAGGACAATCAAGTGTGTGTTGCTTCAGAAGTGTACAAACAAAGCAAGTGAACAGCCAGTCAGAACAGGTGGTCTTCAATTGCTAAAGCTACCAGGCTAGTCTGCCAAAAATTAACTTATTCTCAAGGGTATAAACACTCTAGCAAAAGTTTGTAGATAGGAAGCCAGTCTTAAAAATTAAATTAAATATCAAGAATTTAAAAAAAAATAATAAACCCCACTACTACAATAGATGTGCTGTTCTAGTTCCTCATGTAGGACAATTACACATTATTTATTTTAATGGGCAAACTGCTGAAATAGTAAGCTTGCCTCTGGATACAAGGCTGGGAAACTTCCTTCAGCTGAATCCCAAGTACAAGAGCCAACAATAAGCTATTCCCAGTATCCCACAAAGAGTTACATGTACATCTATGCAAACTATTTTCTACACACTTTTGAGTGCTTCTTTAAGTAGACAAATTTACCAAGTCACCTCTAGACCAAGATTTTTTAATCCGGTAGTAACTTTTCAACCAGTAATTTCTTGTAGTTCATTTGCTACAGTACATTAAATATTTATAGGGAACAGTGTTTCTTCATTAAACCAGTTGGATGGATCTTACATGAGTTGGACAACAAAACTTTTCCACTGGATTATGCTAGGCTTCTTGGGACAGACGAACTACTACTTCCAGTTACAAACTCAAAGTTCATCCAGAGAAGAAAACTGACCAGAGAAAAACATTTCAGATTAACCACACCAGCAGAGTTCACAAGCAACATGAAACATTACAGACGTTTTGTAGGAGAAAAGACTTGATTCTGGTTGCTGCATATCTGCTCTATGAAATATGTACATGCTGTTTCACTGCACAGGGCTGTTAGGCTGGCACAACACTTATGTTGTCATTGGAACAGAGTTTATGCCACCACCCAAACCCTGGCAATATTGCTCCTAATCACAGGACTCAAAGAAAGTAAGTTAACTCAAACAAATCCTTGAGACTTCACATGCCTATTTTTTGTCCTGTAGCAATTATACAAACTTATCAGCATTCTAACTGCAGTTAGCAAGTACAAGCCAGCTTACAATTACAAGCTTCCACTGAACTGGTCAATCTCTAACTTATTTTCTAAATTAGGGCAAAATTCAAAAGGTCTTGACATTACAAGAAACAAAAAACTTCTCTATGAAAACCAACTACTCAGCATTTGCAGAGACACATAACATTCTAAATAAAATTTTACCTTGCTATAACAGACCTCAACATAGAAAAAATCAAATTTTCAAATAAACATTAAGAGTATTACTGCAAGGAAGTTCCTGAGACAGTGACAACTACAAAAACATCCACAGCATTTCCCTTAGACACACTTACTTGCCAGAAGCCAGTTATCTTTCTCTAGTTTCAGTCTCTGTAGAACCCTCTGCACATGCTCCAACTGCTTCTTCTCCTCTTCAAGGAGCTTGTCCTGCAGAGCTGTGCAACGTTCTTTTTCTTTTTTCTTTTTATTTGGAGGCTATAAAATGTCAGCATAACTCATTTAGTATTATAACTAAACTTGCTATAGACAGACCAAGTTCCTAGTAGTACTAAAGAATACTTGAAAAACTTTTCACTCAAAAATGTTCTGCTCTAATAACCAACTGATTTTATGAACACTGGCTATAGTTAAGACATGAGTGAACAGACAAGCCATATAGGTGTCAAGACTTGCTTTCTGAAACTGATTTTCCAGTAATTTTCACTTAGTGGAGTCACTAGTAATTTTAACATGGGAATTATGAAGGAAAGTCAATCCAAATTATGTTAATGTGGCAAATGAGAATGCATGAACCAGGTGACAAAACTTCCCAGATCTAAACAAACTTAATATAATACTTTATGAAAAGAAACTCTTTCAAGGCTAGAAAGCTTAAACTGGACCACAAATTATATCAACATACCATTTCCTGATTGTCATCTATGGCTTTCATCTGGACTTTAAGTTTATTGACTTCTCGGTCATAGCTGCTGTGTGGCACAGCAAGGTCATACATTGTTAGAGACCAGAATGTAGCATAAAACTGAGGGCTGATGTCATCCCAGACTTTAGGGAGGTGCAGAGAAATCACAGCTTCGTGAACAGGAGCCATCACCAACTCACATGATGTAATGTATTTGTGAACTTTGTGCTGCTGTTTATTTCCCTTCTCAGCTTTTTTTAGTTCATCATACTTTGACTGTGGATAAAAAAGTAAAAGAAATAAGAAACTGTAAAATTCAACTCAATAATAATTTAACTTTTCTCTAAAACTTTTCTATACAACATTTACTTGTGAAATGTCAGTACATAAAGCAATGAATAACCTCATACAGAACATTTGTCTTCATCCTCATTGGATGGATTTGACTTTCTTCACTGATGTTGCTACCTGTTCTTAAAGTAACACATTATGCTATACCAACTAAAAACTGCTCTCCATATTGAACTTTTTGGATGCAGGAACAAATTTATTTCTGACACTTCCTGAGATAGCACACCATTTGGCAGCTGCAACACTTTCCTCCACAGCAAAAATCCATCTAAAACACCTGCAGAAGAACTTACACCTTTGAGAGAACAGGGAGGGAAAGAATTCCTACTGATAACCGAAGTCATCCAAAGAGGTGACTTCATTGTCTATGACTCCTGTCAGTTGTATGGAAGTTGACACACAGGCCATATTTTCTAAGAATATTAAGGACAACCAGTTCCAGCCCACAGCTTCTATTTCTAATTCTACTAATAAAACTTTGCAAGTTTTATTTAGCAAACAAACTTTATCTAGAACCTACCACATGTACTGCAACAGGTACCAGAGCAGCACTACGAGCAGACAAATGGAAGAGTTGTACTCACTGAAATGTGGTGTGCATACATGGGTCTTGAGAGGAAAAATGCAGCATCATGAGGTGTGTGAAACTCATTACAGAGAACATCAATAGAAGGCACTCGCTTTATGTAATCCTCTGTGCTTAGATTGGATGCTAAAAACCCACCAAATTGTACCAGGGTGTCATGGCACTACAAAAATAAAAAATACAGAAAGTTAGCAAACATTATCATTTTGTTCAATAATTAAGTTAGGGAGAGCTTCAAAGCTTCCCTTTTTTTTTATTTTCCTTTTTGTTTCTTGTCAAAAATGCTAACACCAAATAGAAGAGCAAAAAATTTCTCATTGGGGAAGAACAATAAAATAATATCCCCCACCTAGAAAAGTCAGCAGAACTCAAGAGCATTCTCTTCTACCAGAATGGAATGCATTAGTTCCTACTGCCTAAGGCAGCAACAGAGTAATTTTTTGAAAAAAGGAAGTTTCACTACCAAAGTGAGATTAGGAAAACAAAATGGACACTTAAAAAATAATTTCACTTTTTATGACAAAGAATGCTTTGCTCTTTTACTCAGAGGTCACTTGTCAATATAATATATTTTTAATACACCCATATATTTTAATAGAGTAACCCTGCAATTAGTTTTTAAAATCCTATGTATTGGTATTTATTGTACTAGATTCTCATATATAATTCTATATATTGTTATTTATGTGCTGAATCTTCACATATTGTGCTTATACACTAGAAGTTAACAAAAAGAAGGGGATCTCATAAATACAGGTGTTTTTACTTGCCTGATCATACAGTTTTCCCACCAGCTTCAGATGTTTTTCCCCTCCTTCTTGAAAGACGACACCATTTCTCTGTTGAGCCATAAGCAGGCACAGAGGGAGGGCAAGATCATGGTCCAATAATGCATCTTTTAATCTCTGAGATGATTTCTTTGTATTCCTGATTTGGCCAAAGTATCCACCCTGCACAGTACAGAAAAAATTACCCAAGCTGGAAAACAGTGCATCAGGAATGGAATCCATGTGAGCTGACTGCAGAAATCCTGATGAATTAACAGCAACAGTTTCCTGTCCAGTAGTAAAACTCTCTGGATCCTGTACTGCAGTGTATGTATAGAAGAATCAGAAACTAACCAGTCTTGCCTGCTTTAATCAGTTTTTGCTACTCCCCCCAAGCAGGGCTGAGCCAGCAGGACTGCACCACATCCAAGCTCAGTGGCTGCTGGAATGCACAGGTCTGTCATGGAACACTCTCTCCTGAATATGAGATGCTGTGATGCACAAGAACTAAGGTTCACATCTACACAGCCTTGGCTGCCTGCCTCAAGGCCTGTAAGCTCAAAAGAGGGGGCAACTCTGATAAAGCACACACCTTTCTCAGCTATGCTGCCAGAGTCCTTGAACCAGAGTCTTTAGAACCACCAACAAAAGCAATAGTTAATATTAAATTTAACACAAACACACCTCAGCTTTCAGTTGTTCTCCACCAGTCATGGCTTCCAACTGTTCCATCGTCATTTCTTCAGTAATTTCTATCCCTGCCATTTTCTGCACTACCTCTTTTAAAATAAGCAAATCAAAGCTGCAAAGAAAACAGAAAAGTGGAGTAAAAACAAGACAATTTGTTTAAGAACCAGAAGTCATGGCATTCAATATATATTACACAGCAGCACCACAACACATGTCAAACAACATTTCCATTCTTTTTTCAAGAAGAAACTGGTATGTCAAGCACAAGATTTCTTTATTGCAAGTAAAAAGCTAGTACTTAAAAGTAATGCAGTCATTCAACAGTTGGATTTCAGAACCTCTTCAGAACAACTTAGTTGTTTTTGAAGATGGTAGTGAATGTGGTGCTATTAAGTATAAGCAAATTAATCAAAGTTTATTGCTCCCTTTTGTTGCTTTCGATGTTTTAAACTGTATCTGTACAGTTATTTCATGAATATGGAGTATTTTATATTTTGTTAAGAGTTTCTAGAATAGTACACAGCCTTAGAAATTTACTGGCAAAGTAAACCTGGAGAGGTTACTTGGAAACATGGAAAACATCTTATTTTTACTTGAAACACAGAATATATAAAATACTCCAATAAACATCCTGCCCAGAGACTAGGTTTTACATCCTGCTCTTAATTCCATAAGGACAATGACTTTTCCTCAACAGAAGTGTAGTAAACTGTATCCTAAATCACACAAAGCAGCAATGTTTTCCATTTAACTTCTGAAATTTGTGTGACTTACTTATAAAATCATTTACCTATGCCTTCCAAAACGAAGTTTTATCTTTAAATAATTCATATGGCTTATATTTTTGTTTGCTGTTCCAACCATAAGTATGTTTTCTGCCTGGGTACTGTGCAATATCAGCATAAGCTCCAATACCTGAATATTGGAATCCTATGAAACTGGCCATACCAGTAAATCCATTTTATTTTTATGATCCCAAGTACTATGCTGACTGTTTTTCCCCAAAATACTTGCAATTGTGATGTTGAGGAAAGACAATAAACATTACTTACCATTCCTCTGTAGCTCAATGTGTTTGCCATCATCAGAACAAAATGCAGGGACAGAGGAGTATATGAGACTGAATGTCTATGTTGCAGTGAAGGGGAAAAAACTACATTTCTCAACATAACTACCCTAAAATAACAGGTTGTGTTATCACCATTGGTAAGGTGCCTTTCAGTAACCATATGGGGATTTCTAATAGAAAAAAGTTGATACTCACCTATATGATAAAATTAAAATTAAGTAAGTAAATGAAACACTAATACTAACTGATGACAACGGAAAGACAAAAGGAAAAGTCAAATTGGAAACCTTGTTTTGAGTTATGATTGACAGTGACACATGAAGAAGCAATTCAACTACCACTAAATAAATTGGATAAAGTATTTAAATAATATTAAAATGTTAAGAGCCATCCCTGCAGAGAAGACATTATGAGAAAAAAACTGTAACAGTCACACTGCTTTATATAATGGATACTTATTTTTTAAATAATGTACAATAATGTGTATGATGAAATTACACGCTGGAAGGTTTTTTCCCCTATCTGGTTAGGTGTTAAGAAAACTATTAAAATAAGTTAAAGATTAAAAAAACACTGCTTCAAGAATGTCACAGCTACACAATTAGAAGAAAAGTAATGTACTGAAGAGGGTATCATTCTTTCTTTCTGCTATTTAACCTTCTCAGTGCTATGAACGGAGTTTGCCACTACTAGAGCAACAACTACATCGAGTGCCTGTGTATCAGCAGGCACCTAAATAACACTTCATATAAACTGAGTTTATAAGGATCCATTGTGCAATACTTGCCTTTTGCCAGCCTTCAGCTGGTTGGCTACATACTGCAGGAGGCCTGCAAGTTCAATTGGGTATTTTCGGAAAACGGCACCACAAAAGCTTGCCAGACCTAAAGCAAAGAGAAACCACAATGACTACACATGTTCATTAAATAAATATTAACAAACTGCATATGGCATCTTAGCAATACATGCATTTCTGGAATACAAAGGGGAAAAAAATTCCTATTGATTAAACTTGACAGTTCTCCATTTTGTTAAAAATATTAGCCAGTAGGTGCAAGTGAAATATTGATCATAATGATCAATGGTTGAATAGATCATGGGGGGCTTGAGAATTTTAAACTTATTGTAGTAAGTATTAAAAACATTATTGTAATAAATAAAACATGAATACTAACTCTGCAGCCAGCTTGAGATTGTAGTGTCATCATGCTTCATTCTCTCCTTCTCAGGGTTTGCCAATGCTTCAATTATACAATCTTCAGTGGAGTTAAAGAAAGTATTTTTCTTCAACTTACAAGCACAAAAGTTACAGACTTGTTTTTCTGGCTTTTATAATATATGAACATGATATACAAGTACAGCAAGCACTAACATAATTATGGCTTTAAAAAAATAAAACCATGAAATAGTAACCTAAAAGCAGTATTTACCTCACTATTTACAGGATCATTATGCCTACAAGAGTGAAAGTAATAAAAACAAAGAATATTTTTCATAGTGTGAAAGAATTAATAGAGAACGTTCCATAACCCACTACAAGTGCAAAGGTATTTGCAAACTTCACTAAAATTTCCAGCAAAGAGCAGCAAGACAAGAAAACAGAGACGATATTTACTCACAGATAACAGATTTAATCTGGCTACAACTGCAGCTTTATCAATAAGTGATGAAGTAGTTTATATCAAAGGATACATGCCAAGACATCATAGTTCAGGGAAGTGAGGTATTTCAGCGAATCAACAACCGGAGTTATCAAGTTATCATATTTTTGTATTTGTGATAAAATCTGCAAGTTACAACAGACATTCAGCTGAACAGGGACAGTATTCCTTATCTTTCACATTATAAAAGCATTTAACAATATTTGTCTTCAAAACCTACAGAAAACATGCTTAAAATTAATTTTTCAAAGGTCCTAAACTACTGTCAAAGTAAACAGACAATCTCATTAATCTATCTAGTACCTTAAAGATACCAGTGAAACATGTAAAAACAACTCTGTGTAATTTCTCTTTTCAATTATAGGCAAATAAAATAATGAAAACATTTTCTCCTAATATTTCTTAAAAATCCTAAACCTTAGCAGCAGGATTTCCTGTTGCTACATACTATAATAAAATACTATTAAAAAAAAAAAAACGCAAAACCATGAAGCTAGGTCATGAAAGACTACAAATAAACTGTATTAATCAAGTTCTAGGAAATTCTCTTTGGTACATGACACACGTGTGTATATTGAAGCAGTAACTTCTTCAAGTACAATCTAAAAACTGGTAAATCCATACTCTTAGGTCACATGCATGAATGAGATGGAGGCTCATCAACATATTTTTACACCTCTCCAGAACTCTGTAGCACCAAGCAATCTTAAAAATCCTTTCCAACTTCATTAGGTGTATTTCAGACTTCAAAGCTTTAAGTTTTCTTTTAAATGACCCTGATCTTTCTCCATCCCACTCATAGACAACTGTCAGAGCAACTTAACCTGAATTCACATTCTACATAACCTGATCAGCAATCTCTGTACCTGAGACCCATCTCCGCTATCTCCAATTAAAATTTTTTCTGCAGTTGGTTATTCAAGAGATGTTTCCACATTTAATAACTCACTAAGTATTATTAAGTCATATTTAGTATCTTACTATGTGCACTACTAAAAAAAATTACTGTATTTTAAAATTTGCATTAAAAGTAAAAAATAGTAACGATAGAACTGCAGGCCCCTTCCTGAACTTCAGTTATCTGTTGTCAGGATGAAATGACATTCAAATACATGTAACTACATACATAATCAAATAAAATTGTAGGATTGCTGTGGCTGAGCTTCCCAATTTGCCTTCCAGAGGGTTTCACATTTTCCTTAGTTAAACGCCTGTAAAAGAGGACAGATTTTATTACAAAAGACAAGCTAGAAGAATATCAGAAGAACAGGTCAATTTCAGTGAAGAAACATCTTTGTTAACTCTCACTAGCAAATGTATTTTCAAGACATCTCAGCATAGAAATGCTAATCCATTGAAAACTGGAAATTGAGAAATCCTCCAAGATGCAGACAGTACAACCAGTCCAGCTGTCCCTCTATCACTATGGACCATATTGTAGCTTCAACTTCAAACATTTCAGAAGCCATCAGTGAAACCTGTAGCACATACACTGAACTACCATGTCATGCTGTTAGTTGCTCCTGGAAATTTAACTTAGCCACAGATCAGTCATTTTTTGTTGCGTTCTGTTAATTGAAAAACAGTATTTCTTTCTTTGTGTTACAGTTCCACAGCATTTCTTACTGAGGAGTTAAGCTCAATCTGAAACCTGAAGTTGACAGTAAATTATACACATAATGATCTTCAACAACTGACAGCACTGTGGTTCACCTGCACAACTGAAATCCATTGTCCAGGGGAAGGGAGGAAAGGTTTATGGTGTATGCAGCAACTCAGAAGGGAATCAAAACAGTTGTTACTAGTTTTCACAGCTCTGAGTGCAAAGTCTTTTATCCAGAAACAATTACTGTCTTGCCCATGTGGAAAGGTTCTGATTATCCACACTGTAACACCACACCATTTGCTTCTGGCAAATGGAGAACCTAATTCCCTGACGGTGACATCAAATGTGAGGTAAATCTGAAATTGCTGTGAGCCCATTTGAGAGTGAGACTAAATCATTCTGTTCAACCTACTGCCATACGTTCAAATCTACAGAGAACATTACAAGATTCCTGACACTCTTTGGAGGAGAGGGAATTTTACTAGAGGAAATATGTAGCACTTGTACGTTTCATAGGCAAAGCAATTTATCAAAAACCTTACCCATGGAAAAGGTTTTACATCATTTAATGGGACGTTTTTCAGAGATTATATTCCCTTATTGGTGACAAATTTGTCTGCATCCTTGCTTATTTGGTGGTTTTTAATCACAATACATTAAATATTTTATGAACAAGGACTATTTGGGAAATTACATTGGACAGGGAATGTATTTGTCAAGCTTTTTTTCCTCCAGCTGGTGATATGCAGTATACTGCAGTTTATAATTATTTATAGGAATAGACTACTTACTTCATGATGTATTTGGCTCGATCTATGGTTTGAGCTTTAACTTTAACAAGCAGTGGGTGACTATTGTATGTTTCATTCTTCCATTGCCCATAGAGACGGTACCTGGAAAAGTTACACAGGAAAAGGAATTTCAGAACTGACAATTCAGCAGCCCATTCCAAAGGATGGAAACAAATCATTCTACTCACCGGTACTGGTATGGAAAGGTTTTGAACATTCCCCATAATTCCTCAGACATGCATGCATTGCAGTCCATCAAGGAAAGAGATGGAAGCAAGACTTGATCAGTAATACTCAACAAACAGCTGAACAGTGTTTCCTGGGATAAAGACAAAACCCCAAGGTAACTATCAGGAAGTGCCTCAGAAGCAGTGTTATACATGCAGTGCACAGATGCACAAATGGAAAATTTGATTAAAAAAACAAGTACATCACAAGATTAAGACTTCCAGAACAAAACTGTAAATACGACCTAGAAATATCTCCCATCATACACTATTCAGTAAATAATTTACAGACTATAGATACTGTCAATATTTTATCTGCCTATATAAGATACTAGAACAAAGCTACTGAAATCTCCAGCAGGTTGCACTCATTTTCCAATCAAACATACCATTAAAAATGGATATTGTGTGGACTTGCACGAAGCACAACCAAGGAGAAAATTCATTTTGGCAATTGCCTTCAGTGTATTAAGGTATTCCTCACCTTTACTTCAATTTTCAAAATTTCAGATAAAAACCTGAAAACTTATACATGTTTGCAAGACACATTTCCAATTTCCATGTTTTGAGTATCCTATCACCCTTAGCCTTTCTTAAACATTTCTCTTTTCCACTGAGCTGTTTTAGAATAACTAAAGCAGCAATGAAAAACAACCAAAACAAAACACAAAACCCAGAAGGGATTTTCTCTGCAATGATTTAGGAAATCAGGATAAGTGAGAAAGAGGAACAAGTAACAATGAAAACTGCAGAAACTTCATGTTGAAAACCATTTGCTGATTTAAAAAAAACACTTGTTTTTGTATGTGAGATTTATAATGAACACTTGGATTTCATTGTGAACAATTCTGATAATAAATTAGAAAATTTTGAATTAAATAAATTAAGCAATTTTAAAAAATCATTGTACCAATAATCACCTCCCGTACTTCAAATTTGTCTTTTCTCTATGCTTTTCCCAACCTTGAAGTATATTTATAGAATAAATAACTGGAGGACTTCCAGCTGATTACAAGCAAATAAGAAGTAAAATGCACATTTGGTCACCATTACAATCTTGCATAAAAACACCTTCTTCCAAAACTCACCATTTTCTCTTTATCTTCCTGTTTGCTTCCATCAGACTGAAACTATAACAAAGACAACCATGTTAATTGTAGCACAGTTAACGTAACAGTTACAGTTTCAGAAAAGGGCTATCTCAGCAAAAGCATAAACCTGAAGGGCCAAGCATCTCTTAATGTTTAATCTGCTATATCTATCAGCATTATTTTTAAATAGAAATTCAAATGCATGGATGAAACGCATTCCTTACATATAGAAGGGCTTTGCACAATTTTGTCCAAAAAGAACTAATACCTAGAGCTACAAAAGAACTTGCTATTACATGTGAAATATTAAATTTTCTTACTGGAGAGAAAAAAAATTGCGTAAGCATTCACCTTCTACCTAAAAAATCTGAGGACTTCCAATGCAGTTACCAACAGCCATAGATTATTTCCCCCATTTTTCTCTCACAGTAACAGCCTCTTAAGCTTTTAGTCTTCGTTATTAAATTACTCTTTCCTCTCTGCTTGCTCCACTCACCATGAAAAGCATATTAAGCTATCACACCAGTAAGTGCACAATTATTTTAAAGGTACACTTTAGCATGAAAGCTGCAGTGCAATGTTAGTAGTCTAACTTTTAACTACTGTATGGGTTAACTTAAGAGTCAAATTACCTTCAGTTACAAGTATTTCTACTGTTTGTTAAATGTAGTTTCACAACTAGAACATGCTGATGGCAACAATGTATTAAAAATAACTTTCCCTATGTTACCTTAACCACTCTGTCACTGACGAATTTCTTCACAGTTCCAACCTAAAGCAAATAGCTAAAATGTTGCTCATTCTTGTCAGAAATACATTAAACTGTTATATAAGTATAGGTACAGTAAACCTGCACACGAGATTCTTATAACCATGTCATCTCCATTCCAGTGTACATATCCTCAGAAACAGGGCTTTCTCACAAACCTTCAATATTTCAATTACAAAGTAGTCCTAATAGTCTGCTGACAGCAATAAAATGCATTAGTCCCTTAAAATTATAATTTCCAACTTAACTGCACTGTCAGTTCAAAAGAGCTATCACTGAAGTGATATCAGTCTTCTCACGGACCAGCAAGAAATGAGCCTGCTATAAAGTCACAGTTTTTACCACTGGGAAATCTTATACAGAGATATGGAAGTAGGGAAATAGTTGAATCTTCCCTGATTTTACTACAAAGACTACATGGAAGCCAAAGTTATTGTAGGTCTCTAACCCTATCACTGCATCTTGGAAGATAACAAGAATAAATTCTCTTGACAAAATCTGCTATTTTGAACAAAAAGGTCTTCAATCCCAAGAATTATCTGCGTTCTTAGCTCTGCATCATCCGGTACAGCTGGACATGAAAGCCTCCCCTCAGGTGGTATATAAATTATGAGTATTCCAGTTAGTTGCAGTTGAAATAAAAATACTTTTAAGAAAATAAAAGTTATAAAATGGAAAACTTCCCCTCTAGTACCACTTCGATCACTCAACCTCTCCAATTTTCTGTCATAAATTAAAATGCTGGGCAACAAAACCCATGGCTTTTAAAATTTGAGGTGGTAGACTGGTTGTTCATTGATAATAATAGCAATTTAAAAATTATTTATTCCATAGTTTCTCTGAGCTGCTGTTTAGAAAAAACACAAACCCCCTACTGTTGACTTGAGAATAAACCAAAAACTGCCAGGTAAATAGCAAATTGCCAGAAAAGCAGCAGGAGAACTAATTAGCCTCAATCTGAACTACCGAGTACATTTTAAGGGAGTTCACAATATAAGTTCAACTTTCAGCCTTCCAAAACAGGTCATACTGCCAATCCTTCAACAGACACACGGTCAAAAGACATCTCAAGGGATCAGTTAATTTCTGAAGTCAGCAACGTGAAGTGACTTCCACATCAAACTCATCCTTAGCAGCACCTCAAGATTTGTCACTGACACAAGATCAATACTAGCAGCATTTTAACTAGGCAGAACACGAGAAAAAGCCCATGAAGTAAAAGGATGCAACATCCCCTGTTTCCCAAGTAACTTAACAGCTGGAAGAGAGAGCTGAAATTAGCAAGTGTATTAGGTTATCAGTCCTTGCTGACTACATTGTTGCTGTAATAATGTAGGATGACTTCCAGACAGTCAGTACCATATGTCTGTTGGGGTTTTTAATTATACACACACAGATAATATTTTAAAATATGAATACCATAACAGGAAATTAGATATCACTAAATATACATGGTTTTAAACCTGAAGTGCCTAAAGTAGTTCCTAAAGATGTTTAAAGATCATAAAGTTGATCAAAAATTAAAATAAGATTCTCCAAGTTTGTCCTTAGTCAAGATCTTCTGTTTCAGCATTTAAATATAACACAATTAGCAAGACAGGCATTTTTTGACATCAGAATAATTGGTATTTTTCATGTTTCGACCAGCTGTTGTGTCATACCAACCTCTTTCATAAATGCTTTTCCAAGGCGCACTACTTTTGCAAATAAAATGGGATCATGGGACAGATGAGGACCAAGGTAACAAAGCATATTGAACACTTCCTTTCTCAATTCCTCAAAGCTCTCTGCTTGTTTTGGTGCTCTCTTGTTTGGCAAAGAGGAAATTGGTGACCCTTTAGCTCCTTTAGGTACACCAACTCTGAAAAATAAAATGTGCAGAATTTCACATGAAATAGAAAACTTTAGAAATGTATTTATAATTAGGCTTATCAATGAATTCATGCTGTAAAGAAATTGTTTTTCCCCTGTGTAGCAGCAGAGTAGTGGCTGTCACTTTACCTGCGGTACAGAGGCTCAATTGTCACGTGGACCAGCCGGCAAAGCGCGATCGCAATCGGCTTGTGCGAAGTAGAGTAAAATGGAGGCATCTGATCCATAATACTTTGTGCATGGTGCCAATCACCAATTTTTAGTAAGGCTTCCAATAAGCCAAGTTTTTGATTATCAGGAGGCTGCAAGGTAATAAAGAAAAAGTGTATTCATAAAATCTCCTTAAGCAGCTCCAATCCACAGCTAGAGAAAAAAGCCTTGTATATCAACAATGTAATAAAAACATATGCAAAATAAAACTTAGCTAGACATTTAGACAGTAAGAAGACCTCAAAAGAAGTTATAAACCAACCCATGTAAATTCAACATTTGGATCAAAGAAAAAGTTAAAAATAAAACAGAAATTTATAAAGTTGTCTCATGTATGTCTGATCACGTATTTTTTTCAAACTGTCACAATCTATTGCAGCTTTAGTGGTTTTTTTTTTCCCTTTTAAAACTGTAACACTGGCAAATATTTTTTCTGATAGTTTTGAAAATCGAAGACAGCATAGCACATGGTAACATGCAGAGGAAAGCTCCACAGCAAAACCAAGTAAGGTCTCTATTCATGCTGAACTTGTGGAGCTCACACACTGCTTGACTTTTGGGTAAGCAAGCTCTGACGTGAGCTCTCCAAAAGCCAAGACATGTCTGGCACAGAGGGGTCAGTCTGGAACTGCTGTCAAACCCATTCCTGCTGCCCACACTCTGACCTGCCTGAATGTCCTATCACACAGTTATGGCAAATGCATCTTAAAAGGCAAAAGTAGGTAGCACATTTGTCAAGACTAAATTATTCATGTAAGAGTCATGAGATAGTAATGAATTTTAACCACACAAAATAAGCACATTATGGATCTTTAAAAAAAGTCAAGTCAATACTTTTTAAACACTGCTTTCCTTATGCAGGCATTTGTTCCATGATACTGTATCAAAAATAGTATATTAAAATGATGTGCTGGATACAAGGTGCCTAAACTCAGGCTGACAACACCTTTCACATGCAGTTACTCTCAGAACTGCTATGAAGTGCACAGCTAAGCACATACAAAAAATACTTTTAACACAGAAACAAGCTTTTCAAGAAACAGCACTCATTGCATAACAGTGTGTGCGGTCACAGAAATTGGTTTCTGTTAAGTATAGCTCTCCATTTTCCCATCACACAGGCACAGACTTTGTCATTTTAATCCTTCAGAAAAATGCTGCAGTTTCTGCTAAAGCTTAAAATTCCCTAGTTCTTAATTCCAAAGCTTAGCCATGAGAGCTGTCTTAATTCCTCTCACATTACTTGCAATGCAAACACTCCCCATGTCCCATCAAGTGTTTATTTTTCCATCAGAAGAGGGTGACAAGCACACTTCGGAAAATTCTGGGCAGTTCCACCTTACAGCAGAGAAAGTGGGCCAAAGCAATGTGGTGTAAGCAAAAGGGAGGGGATCCAAAATTTAAAGTGAGTGAAAGAAATAGGCAGCAGCTGTGGCTGCAGTTGAGCATCAGAGGGCAGTAACTGCATCAGGGGCCTGAGAGAAGAAAATGGAATTAGATTTTTCACGACAGGAAAGAGAAATGAAAGGACGAAGGAAGGTCAGAGATTAACAGAATCAAGGTGGTGTAGAAGAAGTAGGAATAGGTAGACAAACCAGATTGATAAGGAATACAGCAGGATACAGAAATTCAAGAACAGAAACAACAAAGACTGATGGTTCCCTCCCCCCACTCCAGCATGCAACTTAAAAATGCATATATCGAGCATTTCTTTTTCCTTTTTTTTTTTTGTTTTGTTTTGTTTTAAATTAGGTGTTTAAGAAGTACTTAAGCACTCAAAAGAAGATGACAATGGAATGGCCTCTAAGAGATCAAATAACTTTGTTTCTAAAATAAGGCCTGGACACACTAAATCAAATTAGACCTAGGGCAACATAAATCTGACTTAGTAGGTACTTAAATGAAGAGTATAAATTTACACATATGAAGATACAGGCTTAAAAGAAAGCACAGTGAGCAGTTACAAGTAAAAATCCTCAGTTAAAAGCTTTTTCTACAATGCAGGATAATTATGCTAACATTCCTAAGTCTGGCAATTCTTTATGTCCCAACTCTTGATTGAGAGAACTACTGTCCTTATTTTTGTGAAATCAACTAGGATTACACTATCATGAATCCTAGAAGTGCAGCTGCTAAAGGCTGTGAAGTGTATTAATGCTGGGGCATACTCAGTGGAGCCAATACAACAAAAAGGGAAGTAAGAAATCATTTAGCCTTTGAACCAAGAATATTTTATGTACAGAAATCCAGAACAAACCCCAAACGATGCATTGTTGCACGTTCAATATAACAGAAGTGCAGTTGGAAGACAAATGCAAGCCATCCAAGAAGCACATAACTGTTTTTCAAATAAATATAAGTATGTTTCTAAAACAATTGTTTGTTTTATGTAATTCAAATAATTTTACTGAAAAGAAAGCTACTCGGTCGCACCTTTTCAGTCTTCTCCTCCTCTTTTTCCTTTTCCTTCTCCT
Organism: Vidua chalybeata; assembly: GCF_026979565.1. Taxonomy (NCBI): domain Eukaryota; kingdom Metazoa; phylum Chordata; class Aves; order Passeriformes; family Viduidae; genus Vidua; species Vidua chalybeata. The sequence continues at coordinate 10,120,638 of NC_071543.1, read as the reverse complement.
TTTCCTCAGTCTTTTCAGATGATAAGACGACCATTGTAAGTTTTCTGACAATTTGTTTAGCTTCTACTATCTCTCGCTTGTGTTCCTCAATGATGGCATTATCCCCTGGTAGAAGCTGAAAAAACACAACATTATATCTGAAAATTGAAGTGACCAACTGCTACTGAGCTTGGAGAAGAACTTTGTCCTTTCTTGTTACTAATCTGACAGTGTTTCAGGGTACCAGTTTCTTTTCCTTGCTGCCATCATGCCAAACAGGGAATCACACTAATAGCAGACCATTCTGAAATCAAGGACTCATGAGAAATAATACCACTCTACTTCTTCACAACCACTTGTTGTCTGTGTCCCCCTTGCCCTCCAATTTACCATCCAGCTATAGCTTTATGGTGACAATTACACACATACTCCATTATAACATTAAAACAACTCAGTGCCTTTAATCCAAGTGAATATTCAAAATATTGCTCATCTAAAGGGAAGAAAAATTTAATCACCAAGGAAAACCAGGTAACCTACTTAGCCACACACTTTCATTGCACATTTATTTTAAAGAAATAACATTTAAAGCTTACCTAATTTTTTATTTATGGGCAATGTGGGTTAAACACATGTAACATCTGTTCTTTAAAAACCATCTTAGATAAAGTACCTAGTATGAAAAAAACCTCAGCATAGTCTTGTAGTTAAGAATAATCAGGGGGAGGAATATAAATCTACACTCAGAAATTAAAAGGTCAAGTTGTCAGACAAAAGAAGAACTTTTTCTGACAAAGCCAAACTTCAATTTAGCTCCTGAAACCAAGATCACACTTTCCCTGCAAGTAAGTAATCAACTTACTGCAGAGTCATGACCTCTTTGATGCACTCATCTTTTCTTCTAATGGTTTTAACAAGAGAAGATTTTTATTAGTTTTTCTTTGCCCAAATTGATCATTGAAGGAGGGAAGAATTCCTCCATTTCACAGAAATTTGGGGAAGAACCAATCCCACTTGGAAAGGTAAAAGGTTTATGGAGCTGCATTTTTCTCATTTGAAAACACAGGAAAACAACTAAGCTTCACCAAGAAGCACCTAGTATGGAATTCCAATGGGTAAACTGTATCTTTAGGATGCCATACATTCTATATGGCTGTGTGTATACACACATTAATTGAGAACAGCTTTTACAGGATTGGAAGGGCAGGGAGGGCAGAGGTGGGGAGAACATTCTTAATGAGTGATAATCCTGGCAGTGCTCTCCTATGGGAGCCACACAATGAACATCCCTCCAGACTCAACACCTACATGCTGATTATTTGATAGAAACTTTCATAGCAGGTTAAATTAAGCCTGAACTGAAAAGAGATTAAAAAAATGCATAATCTCAAACATTCAGAGACAAAGATTGGCAGAGAGATTCTGGAATGAGACTGAGAATCACCATCATGCAAGTGAACAGTGCAAATGACTGCAGGGACCCTCAAGCCTGAGCCTGGCAGAAAACATGCCCATACCTGCACAAGTCTGAGCTGAGATTGCACAGGCAACCGTAACCCCAAGTCTGAGCATGTTTTGTAAGCTTACAAACATTCTCTTAAAAACAAGCTTTATCATCACACACTTCTCACTCCACACCAATTATCTGACACAAGCACTCCTACTCTTGCTCCACCCAACACTTTTTCAGCCAAAATACTTCTATGAAGCCAGGGACAGTTATTGGTGAGTCAAAATTGATGAGACTGATACTAAGGCTATGAAATGCCACACAAATTAATGGCAGGACTACATTCCAAAACTTCCACAGATGTAACTAGAACTCTTTCCTTGATTTCAGTGGAAGAGTTGAATCAAATTTCTTAAGACTATCCATAGATACTCTGAAATTAAAAATTCTTGTATAATGTAAAATTAATTTGATAACTACAACATTCTATTAACCATTCATTAAATTGGAATGTTGGTTGGTTTATAAGAGAATAAGTCTTTGATGATATCTGAACACGGAAGTTCATTTCCTTCCTTATACCTAACAAATGGTCAGAATTCTTGTAGAGAATGAGAGGCCTATTCAGGAACCTGCAAGCATTTAAAAAAAATAACCATACTATTAAACTAAAACAATTTGGAGCTGATTGTCCTACCACTTTTCTCAAAAATCTTGTAACACAAAACTCGATGGGTCTAACTCTTAAGGAAGGCTACTTAGGCATTTACCTCCAACTTCCTACTCTTCCAAAAGGTGAACAATCTGGAGAATGTTACACAGATAACTCAAAGTTTATCAACATTCATACTTCAATGTGTGCTTATTTGAATATGTGGCATTAAGAAAGCACTGAAAAGAGTAACTAAATATCATACACCTACAGGTATTACACGGAATATCATGAACTTGAAAATTTAGAAATAGGATAAAGTATCTGATTTTCTTTTTTTAAAATGTCCTCAGCTTTGGCATCTAGTAGAGTAGTACTGTCACTTACATGAACATAAAGATCTTCCAAATCTATGAGATTATGTTGCAAAAGGACAGCAGCAACTCTGTATAAGGAGGAAGGGGTCTCACCACTTGGATCCTAAAATGGAAAATATCAAAATTTAAGAAAAAAGTAATCAGACCACAGCAGAAGATTATAAAACAGGAACCACTCAATTTCTGTTCATGAAACATATTAACCCACAGTTCTCCTTGTTACCATGTTATTTTAACAGCTATAACTTCCAAGTCACTAGACTTTACTGCAATACACATTCAGTTTTTTGAGAAACAATAGCTTTAGCTTCACACTCTATGGTTCTTTTATGCAATTCCTAATTACATATTTTTAAAAAACCCCTTGAGTATATTATCAAATATCAACCATGACTCCCCTGCAAACATGCTCCTCACTCCTGGGTATAAGTCCTGTTTATAATGTACAGTCTCTTTGTTCATGCCAGTCCTTACATAACTCTACAAGTTCAAGTGGAAGGTATCAAGATTGTTTTCAGCTCTTTTAAGAGAACATTAAGCATGCTCCTGTAAAATATGGTAAAAGACTCCCACTCAAATAATGAAATGATTGCTTTTAATACCAGAATTTTACAACTTAAAAACTAATTTCTATGTGTAAAAAAAACCAACAAAAAAACCCCAAACCAAACAAACAAACAAAAAAACAAAAAAAAAAAACCAAACAAAACAAACAACTGCAGAAAATCTGTTATTACTGACTGCAGTTCAACCACCAACTACAAAACCCAAACATTAAGAATAGAAATACATTACCTGATAAAATTTGAATTTGAATCCAAGGATATGGCATAGAGTTTGAGGCTCACACATGTACATGTAAGACTCTATCAGTGGTACAAAGAAATCATCATACTCAGGCCTGCACTCATAGACTTCTAGGATGATATCCAAAACTCTGTTAGGATCAAGATTGAAACATCCTAGAGGAGAAGGACAGAGCAGAAAAGCTTAATTTTCACCTTCACTCTGTTTCTAAAACACAAGTGGATTAACTTCTAAAATTAATTCTTTTCAGTTAAACTTGAAGCTGATTTATCAGCACCAAAATAATCTGGATCATGTATAAATACAGCACCGATCATTTTGATTTGTTGAATATTGAACTACACAAAAATACTAAACAGGACTTCCAACCCAGATTACAACAAAAGCAGAAATTAACAACTTAAAGGGAACATTTAATAGTTAAAAACCTGACCTCATCAACGTCACAGAGCCAGCAAAAGGCATGGGCTGCTGCTTCTTCTCTTGTGTTGCCACACATTCATTCAGTCACAGAAATCAGCCAGCTAGTAATTATTTTACACCCCAAAAACTGTTCTGGTTTGAGCTAGACCCTGATCCTTCTGCTGGTACTGCCCTGTTAATTCAGCATTATTGCCAGCACAAGAGAGAACAGTTTCTTTATTTGAAGGGGAACAAGCACTTTTTTTATAAAATGGCAGCATAGCCTTTTGCCCATTACTGCACTGGCACCATATGAGACAGGCATTGGTGCAAACATCAATATATTGTAAAGAATTCTTTATTCAAAAGGGAAGTGTAAAACAAGGGTAATTACAGGTATTTCCTGTTTTCAACATTCTCCACTTTGACTGTGAGATTCTCATCATGACTTAACTCAGAAATATGGAAAAAATCACTAAAAGAACTAGATAAAGGAAGAACATTTACTACTTCTCATTTCTCTTCACAAGGAATCACTCATTCAGTATCGTCAAGAATAAAAGAATGTTCATGCATTGAACTGATACATTCAATAGCAAAAAGCATTACTTTGTTATGCTGCAATCTGCCTGATAAGCACATCTTCAAAAGATGTTAAAATCACAGCATGCATATCTAAGGCTACAACATAAATTCAGTATTTAAGTATACCTACACAACATTCCCAAAATTAATTTTTTCACAGAAACGGGAACTTCAAAATACCATAATTCTATCCAAGATGATCTACTTTCTAAAGTCATAAGATCATACAGTAAAACCAATACCCATATTTTTCAATAAGTTCCTTACCTATTAAAGATTTGATATTTTCAAGGATTAAATCACTAGTGATATTTCCAGATAAGTCTTGACCCAATTCTGCAATGAGCTTTGCATAACCTTCATTCTCCTCTCTTAGCAAATTAAACTTCTGTTGCTTATAACTGCAAATAAAGAGAAATTAAATACCATTGCGTAACATTCATCTAGTGAAGCTTACTTATTCTCTCATCAATTTGTTATACAAAATGCTAATTTTGAACACATTTTTAAGAACTTGTTAGTAACCTGAGCTGTTGCAAAAACTATTAAATGCAGTATATGAATACCTGTAAGGGAGCACGCACTCTCCAAACAAATCCAGCTCTTATTTCAAATGCAGACAATTAAAAAGATTAGACTTACATTTAACAGGAAAGCTTGTTCTACACACTACTTTGGAGAACTGCTTTGTGGCAGTCCATGCTTAAGGACCTATTCATGTTTCATGCAATGTTCTTTGACACTGAAACACTGTATGCAGAGACAGAAACCAAACATACACCAAAAAACCATAACCTGTGTTGCCCAAACTAAAATAAATGTGTTTGCCTAGTTATGAAAACAATCTATTCTTAACTTATGCAAGAGCAATAATTAATTTAGCTATACTTTGTAAATTCCCATATCACAAATAAATATTAACTGATCTGTGTATATGGAATCCCTGTAGCAAAAACCATAGCTAACATGAGAAAGATTTTATACTTCTCAAGATTTTGAAAACTAAGGGCTAATAAAATTCTTTTGTCAATGGCAACTAAAAGTGCAACAAAACATATTTCCCAAAGAAAACTGAGTACTTGGTAGAAAACACTGTTAGCAGACTAATCATCATTGCCCGTCCCCACCCGTTCCCCAAACACCCCTTGCCCCAAAACTTACAATAGTTTTGTCTTTATTTTAACAGATTTTTGATTGAACTGTTGAGACTGCTTGATGAGTCCCAATGACTCCAGTGTCTCTGGATCTAAACGCTCCTTTAGGACAGTGTCAGATACAAGATACTAAAAAACACCAAAAACACACACCAAATGTATCAATTACAAAAACCTAGAAACCACACAATTATTACTTTATGCTACATGTGCATTGTGACTACAACAGAAAAAAGTTTGCATTTTGCTTCAAACACAGCAGCAGACAAAACTGACACACTATTAACTGAAACTGGAATTTTACAGTGGTAGATTTTATATACAAGAGCACTCTGAAGAAACAAGCCCTAGAGTCTAATTAGTGGTTACCAAGCATACATTATATAGCATCCAGAGACATTACTACCAAGAACTGCATATTTACAAAACATATTCTTTATTTTTAAAAAATTCTTATTTTCATATGCTGAACTTTCCTACAAATCAAGCTTATTCCATGCCTTTAGGAATGCTACTTCTGAACACAAGAGGTTTAGAAGTGCAACTCAAGGCATACTTCAGAAGGAAAATTTCTGGTAAACTTGCAGGTGGAAAAATTTAAGCTCTCTCAAAACTCTTTAAAGAGCTCAAGAGGGAGCTGTACTATATTCTTCTATCACAACACTTTGGAGAGAATTTTTAAATTATTTGGGCATTTGGAAAACACTCTTACAGTCTTTTCTGGAGAAAAATAAAATCAAGCTTCATCATTCTTAATTTCCTCGTCGAATTCTGACGTGCAATTTTACCAAAAGACTTCCCAAGTGTAACTTACCAAACAGGCCAATACCAGCTGTGTAAAATGATCCCTCTTATTTTTTTCTTCTAAACAACTTGTTTCAATATCTACAAAAGACGATGGTGGGGGGGAGAGAAAGCAATTTTTACTTGTGAAATTTTGAGAGTTTCTTCTTTTAGTAACTATTCTGATAAATACTAATGATAACACAAGGCAAAGGAACTTACTGATAACATGGCAGTTTCTTGCCACTTCCCACCTACTCATCCCTCATGGGGTTCACATAATATTTGGTGACAATTCTCATACATCCACAAGTCTCATGAAAAGTTAAAACAGAAACCAGAGGAATGCTGCAATAATTTTTCTTGCCATTCTCTTTGTTGCAATAACATTTATGGCAAGCATTGAAGATCAATAATAAGCACAAAACCAGAAATACAAACCACTGAAGAGAACTGCATGATCCTGGCCTTAAGGTAATATTGTAATCTTTTTCCCTGCAGCCTCAGAGAACTACCATTTACTTGTGTCTGCAGCCTTTTAGCAGCTATCGTGCTGTATTACCATTAATTTCTTTTGTATTGTCAACTACTGAAAGCAATTTGCTCCTATGGGAAGACAGGCCATGGAACACTGGCCAGGGAAGCAAACCTTCTAAAGCAGTTTTAAAAAAGCACATCATTACAGGAAGTGAGGAACTGCACAAGGAGTAGAAAACTCCATAAAAGAATGCAAGACAGACATTACAATAAACAAACTAACAAAACCCACCACACATACTCACAGAGAAAACATCAGCAACAAATATGTCAGAAAGAAGACCCTAAAGAGACTGAAAACCAGTGATGTAGCAGGGTAGAAGTGGAGGCAACAGACCAGCCAGATCAGCCTGGACCTTAGCAGCCAAGACCCTCAGCCAAAGAACAAGCTGCAGTAAAAAGTTTTCCCAGTGTGTGTGGATGAGTGGGCAAATCAAAATTCTCACATATTGAAACACATATAATTGGGAAGAAAAAATCTTGATGGTACTGATTAGAGTAAAAAAGGGGTTAGAGGAAACAAGCGAGAAATAGTCCAATGTCCTTTCTCTCAAAGTTTGAAACCCAGCTCCTTAGCCATACAATTCTCTGATACTAGTGAAAACATGGCATTTGGCTACCCACGAATTTAAAGGAAAGCGGGAAAAGAAAAAGAGAAAAAGGCAGACAGATACACTAGTTTCAGTTGTTTAAGTAGTTCAAGAAGCAGCTACTTCAAGTCTTCTAATGCAGATTAAAAAAGGACATCAGTGTAATACTGCATTGTGAAAACTAGTTATTACAAAATGATGATATAAGTACACAGAATGAAACAGTTTGAATAAAACAAAGTCAAAATTTATCATCCAGATGTATAAAACCAAGGCTGCACATGCAAACTTAATGAGGTGCCTCTCTTCACAGGCAAGCACAGCACAGAAACGTCTCACTCCTTCAATACACAGAACACACAGGATCTGTGATGAGCAGATCAGTAAAAGAATTTTCTGAATTTTGTTGAAAAACTCAGACATGGAGCAAGACAGAAACTGCAGGCAGTTACAGTTGGAAAACATGAGAGCAACAGCTTTGGATCAATATTACAACATAAAAATCCAGAAGTTACCACCAGAATAAGACATGCACACCCCTTTAAAGCCTGCTCAGCTGGCAGATAGTGACTCAGTGTCATTCACCCTTAGATTTCTAGACAATTAGCTCCATTTCACTAACACTGACTGTAGAGACAAAAATATTTATAGAACACATTCTAAGGAGAAAGGATCTACCTACCAGTAAGTCAACTTTTATTAAAAATATTTAAGAATGATAACATCAGTAAGTCACTGATGCCATTAGCTAACATCCAACATTCTTACAAGCTAGCTCCTTTAACTATTCTTGGCAGATCAACTTCCACTGCCTTTAATAGGCAAACTTCTGGAAACTATAACAGAACAAAGCAGAATGAAGAGACATTAACAAGTGAAGCACAGATACACTGAGGAAGAATCAACACATGCTTTGTAAAGAGAAATAATGCTTTACGAATTTAATGAAATTTCCTGAAGAAGTCAACAAGCAGATACACAAAACATGGATTTCTCCAAATCTGTTGCAATGCTGAAAGGAAGGAAACCCAACTTACCTAATATGCAGAATACATCAGCTAGGATAGAAGGCATGTCTTCTCGGAATTCCTAAGAAACAAGATCCCATTTTATGAACACAGAAATTCCAATATGCAAACTTAGAAAATGTTTGCATTTATATAAAATAATGCTTCATCATAAAGTTCTGATTAATTAGTAATGCATGTTATATATATTATTAATAGTTCATATTAATAATGAAGAGGTTTAATTACTGACTAATATCTAATGTAAGTGCTGTACTAATTATTGATATGTAGTGAAACCCCATAACCTTGAAATCTAATTTAAGTGTATTTTGTGACAAGGGACAAACCCCCCCGGTTAGTCCCTCCACCTCTTTAGTTCAAGGCTCTTTATCCCTTGTGTGAGGAGTAGGAGCCCAGAAAGTGACCTGCAGTTTCTCAGGCACCACACAGATTATGATTTCCTACAGCAACCAAAGATCCAACATTTCACATGCCACCCCAACAGCCAGGTTCCCTACAGCCTTGCCTTCTCTCAACATCAATGCTTAAGTTCAAAAAACCTAAAAAGGTTACGCTAGATTATTGCAACACATTTGTCCTTAATGTTCCATGCACATCAAAACAGCAATTTACCAAAAAGAAGAAAGAATTTCTAAAAGATTTAAACCCAGTGGCATTACAGATGTGCTGCATGAGCAAGGGACATTTATTTCTAGCATTTATTAACAACTTCAGTCTTCATGTACCTTTAAAAAGGGACTTAACTTTTAATTTATGCTGAAACATCTATTCCTCACCATGAAAAGTAGAGGGAAAAAATGAAACCCTGCCAGTCTACATATATATCAAGTGTACACAACTGGAGAATTTTACAAGAATTTGCTTTTAGACACGTCAAAGAAAAATATCTTAAATATTTTCCTGCTTGGATGTTATCTGGGTTTTTATAAGAAAGATTTCACGTATGCAATTGTTACAAATATATACTTACTATGACATCACCAAGAACATTAGAAGCTTGATCATGCTTTAAGTTTCCTCTGACAACGTGGTAAGCAAGCTCATACAAAGCCTGCTGAATATCTGTTGAAACACAAGAGATGACTAAGGAACATATTAGCTAATCCTTTGTCTGTTAAGGCAATGTTTACAGTAATGCTGCAGACTTCAGACAACAGACAAGTAAAGGGGATATGCTTCCCTTACCAATAAAGGAGATTACTTTGTTATTGCTAATAGATTAAAATTGATCATCAAAAGCTAAGATTTCACACAGGCATAAAGTGAGCAATGATCCACTTTCTCTGGAGAGTCCATGGAATAACAGTAAAATGGGAAGAAAAATTACCATCCTGCATACAGTAACCTGAGTCTTGATAGTTGGCTTAACAAAGACACCTTTACCTTCTAATTCCCATCAATATCATATTATACATATATAGAAAACATGACAGTACTTTCCTAGTCGTGTCTCATCACAGATACGCTCTTAAAAACTATTTCTCTAGAAGAAAGTAAAATGTAATTGTAGAAAAGATGCTTGATAAGGATTATTTTTCATTTTTTAAGGAAAGTCTCCTGTAACTCAAGAATGCAACCTTAAAAATGCTTGTAATAAGCTGAAGCACTAAACAGAGGTATTCCACTTGAGAAAAACCTTGCATTGTAAACATGGTGGTTGTAAAATCTGTAGGGTTCTTAAATAATACACAAAAATGTTGTAGTTTTACTGTATGAAAAATAACAAAACCCCATGCTTTCACCTTGCACTTTTACCACGTGGTTTGCTCAATAAACTATATTTAATAACAAGTTATACAGATCTTAATGCCTTAAATAATGTAGTCAGTAATGTGGTGACTACAAACCACTGTGGGTGAATTAAAACAATTTATTTTTTACACAGATAGGATAATTTCACACTTTCACACCTTAGGGTTCATATATTTAACTTTTAAAATAAAAGCTAGTTTTATGTTGAGTTTGCAAAATGGAATTCCATTTTCTACAGCACAGATCAAACACTGGATGATGCTGCCATGACCCACTACAAAAAAAAAAAAAAAAATCCCTGGATGTCTGAATGCAATCCTTGCAGTGAATGTTTGTATTTGTAGTATTCACCTTTAGCACACACTAATGGTCACCATACATGAACATTCCAAGCACATACATGCAAAGGTATCATCTTTATACATGAAAGGTATATCAACTGTTTCCAGGCTTGTTTTCAATTTAACTAAAACCAACAAACAAACCACACAACTTACCTCTGAAACCCACATCATGATTTTTGTTTTCACTGAGAGCACGACACAGCTGCACACTAAAATAAAACAAATTTTTAAAAAAATCATTAGATATTAGCATACAAATGTTTTGGGGTTCTTTTTTCATTGATGCTCTGGCTAAAAGAGCTTTAGATTTGGCCAGTTTAAATGGATGATGACATTTTAATTTCTCCAAAGAAAACCCTAATTCAGAGAACTTACAGCAAAGAAACACAAGATTCCCAGTAGATCTCATACACATATAAATATTCTTCCTAAAATTATACTTCCTTGAGAAAAGTAAGAACATGAGGCAATGTGGGAGCATGGAAGTCCTACTGTCATTATCCAATGAGGAAATGCTTCTCATAGAATTACTGTAACTATGGTTGTTTTCAAACTCCTGCTTGTAAAAAACTTTTAACATTAAATTATGTGCATGATTTCCTCATGCAATATTTCACCAAGAGTAAGACAGAATTTTACTTTGTTCCAGTCCCTAAAAAAATCCACTCTAGGAAGCAAAAATCTGTCATGTTGCATTGTCTCTGGCTGCTCCCAGGGCTCCCTCAACCAAACAGCCATATGCAAGAAGCACTCCAAGTACTGTGCAGACTGTTACATGAGCTCAATTAATAGTTCTCTGTGTTAGAAAATAAATGCTCAAAGAGCAGGCTTCTTCACTACACTGACAGCTTCGAAATGGACATGTTTCCAAGATGTAAGGATCTTCCCTCTTCTCTACCACTACTGTCACCCCAGCAAGAGGTTTCAAAAGCAGTTTCATATTTAAAAGTGACAGTATTTAAGAAAGTAGTGATTTATCTTTATCATAACAGACACCAGGGAATATTTTAAGAACTTTTGTCACATTTGCACATTTTCAACCAAAAGTTCACATATTTTTCAAGTATCTTTCACATGCAGGAACCGAGGAGGGTACCAGAGCTGTGTCTCAGTCCTACATAAGATGGCAAGACTACAGTTTGCTGTGGGAGCCATTTTAAGCTGTCTCAAGTAAGGCAGATATGTGCAATTTTTACTGAGACTTATCATGAAAAATAACAGTAAAAAATAGTTCTGTAGCAATCCATTACTCATTCTATTTGCATCCTATATAGATTACCACTCCTCTAGCAGGACTAAACAGCTGTTCCAGCATCAAAGAATTATAATTAACAAATATAAGGTATACACACCCTTCAGACAACTAGAAACTAGGGAGTTTCACACATAACAATCAGCAGAAACATAGAACTTCAGCAAAAAGCAAAGGTATGGCTAAGATGTCCTAAACACTACTGAAGAGAATGCAATATATTTGGAAATAACCAGAATAGAGAGAGCAAAACAGGGAAATAGGTATTTTATTTTTCATTAATGGTAAGTAAATATTTTCTTTAAAGAACAGATTTTTCCCCCAGCTGTCCCCAAAGAGTGTATCAATTTAATAAAAATTAATTTTATTAAATTTTAATTACTACTTCATAAAGAAGGTACCCTATAAGCACACATTTCTGAATTCTGCATACAAATAACAGTAAATTGAAACATCAGATGCCAAAAAAAAAAAATTTTCTGAGGTAGACACTTCGGCCCCTATGTCCTAAGATGGTATCGTCAACCAGGTTACAAGAGCAACAACCCTGTCAGCTTGGACTGATGAGTTCTCTTAAGTACATCCTAATACAAAATCAGAGTTTCAACCCCTTCCCATTCCCTTTCCAGCAGTATCAAAATAGTATTAACAACACCACATTACTCTAAGACACGTATGCACTTCATCAATATAGTAAAAAACTCTAAGATGATCTGCAAAACAACATGCTTATTATTTGCAATTAGAACCCCCTGAATTATTAAATTGGAGAAAAAAAGGAAGGCAAAAGTATTTCTTTTTATGATTCTATTATTTTCTAGAGGCATTCTCTCAAAAAGCAAGACCACCTTTCCTGTAGGTGCTGCCAGGCAGTACAGCTGCACTGAGTTAATGGCTTGTTGCTGCAGAAATGGGACACATTGACAAACACTTCCTCCCTTCTCAGCAGCAGTTTTAGTCTTCCCATCAGTTACACCAGTGCAAACCTGGCAGAAAACTGGTCAAAACCCAAGTCTTCAGCTACTTCTGCAAGTTGAAGCACTTAACAGGAGGCCACAGAGACACCCTGGTGACTGAAGACAAGGCAGAAGCCCTCCTTGCCAGTAACAACAAGCTGAGTGATTAGTTCATCCAGTTTCAGCTGAGTGCATGAAATTAAAATCAAACAGTTGCACCTTCACAAGACACAATCTGGTAAGTGTTCATTTGACTTATTACTCTGACCTGGTAGCTCATTGCTGCAAGCTTAGGATGGAGAACTTCCCCTGCTCTACTAAAACCTGCATCTCTTCATCTGAAAGTAAAACTGTCAAAAATACTTTTAAAAAACCACACAATCATTTTTGAAAACCACAGTTTCAAAATTAAATTTATTTTGGACTATGATGGGATAGATTTGCTTAGAACACAAATTCTGAAGCAGTGTGAACAAGTCTGCATGGCAGAGGCAGCACCGGAACTGAGACCTCCCCACTCGTACACCACGTCCCATAACCTCCATTTCACTCCCACACAGGGATTAAAGCAGTAATTATCACCAAGTGCATGTGCCTGCAAGCATTTAAGTATATGCATAACTCAACTGATGCAGGTAGTTCTTTAGTTGAGGTAAAGTACAATCAATTGCATTTTGCAGTCAGGATGGCACAACTACACCAAACTCTTTTGCTGCTTCTCAGCCCTCCACTAGCATGAGCAATGTCACAGTGTGGAGTTAAAGTAACGAACAAGCTGCAAGTGCCTGAAAGATGGAGTCTCAAAATTTCACATTCACAGAATGTAAGCTTCTTCAGCTTATCTTGAGGCTTAACACACTGCATGAACTGCCAGGCAGGTACTTTATTAAAGCTCTCCATCCATGCTAAAGCCTCCTTGATGTGTTGAATCTCTCACAAAACAAGGTAAGGTACCAGTTACTATGTGTGTTATAAATGTCCATGTGGGCTGCAGTCATAGACCAGCATCTTGTTGTGGGAACAATTTTCCTACAAAGACAGCACACACAAGTAGGTCTACAAGGAGTCCACACTGAGCAGCATAAGTAGTCACCCTTAGACTCCAACTTCATTTGCACACCAGTATCTGGCAGTAGCAAATAAATGAACATAATTTAGTAAAGTGTACTTAGAGACAGATCTGAACAAAAAAGTGACATGTAAGATAACCACAGCCTGACCAATGTAGTATTGTCAGGTACATACACTTGAAACTACCACATTTATGTATTTTTATTAGATACTATTACAATCAGTAGTTTCATTAATTCAATCCAAAGCCTGTACAGTTTTGACCAATGTCTCTGAACAATGTCTTGGAAGCGAATGGTCACTGCTGCATTACTAATTAACATTATGACACTTAAGACATAGAAAATACTTACCTTCTGATTTCCAAATAGCACTGTTAAATCATGACAAGGTGATCACATAATCAAAAATATCACACCATTAAAAAAAATACCAAAAACTCACAAAACCACAAACCCCCGCAAAACAAAAAGTATAGAATAATTATCTTAGGCATCCATTATTAATCCTAGTAGATTAACAGTAGATTAATAAATCCTAGTAGAAGTTGAAATGTCAAATTAAAACAAACCATTTTCTTCTCTCAATATTGTTTCATAATCCCCCAAAACATGGAAATGTGTTCTCATTTAGGTAACTACTAACTGCCAAAATACTATCTTAACTGATCTAGCCAGATCCTGTAAGCCATTTCATGCTCCAGCAAGTAAATATTTTTCCATAAGAACGAATCTTTTCTAGTAATTATGAAGGGTTTTTATTCCCCTAAAATGCCTACCAAAAACCTAAATTTTTGTAATTCTTCTATTTGCTAGTAATGTCAGTTTTGCCATTCTGCAGCATCCTTCCCCTCCCCACTTTTCTAACATCATTTTAATGATTTGTCCTCACTTTCAACCACAAAGACCAAGAGTAAACTTACACCTAGACATAATTTTTATTCTTGGGCATACTGGTATTAGACAAATAATTCAATAAAAATAAGTAGTGTTATTGCATTTATTCCCTTTTTACTTTAATGCTTAAAAACATTTCATGTGTTTCATTCTGAAATGATAGCATCCTAACTCTGTATTCCTCTAGTTAATCAGGAGATAGGAAGTTTTGGAAAAAGAAACAAAAAGTTACACACTGAAGACTCTCCTAATAAAGCTGTCTTCCTAAAAAGTTCTCTAAATATTGTCTACAGGCATATACTTTAGATTCTAGAAAATAAGTTCATGCATATTTCTCAAATTTATAAAGCTACCACTGCAAAACCTGACAACTGTTATCCAGACACAATTACATTTCTTTTAAAACATATGGCCTCATCTTCAAACTGCTCTTTAAGTCACGCCTGGAACATAATTTAAGCAGTCTTCCAAATGAAGTGCAGGTACCACAAATACAGGAATCTAGCTAATCATTTTGTTTTATTGGTCCCACAGCAGATGAACACTCTCTTCCCATCCTGTTTAAGAAGTACTGCTCTGAGGGGAGAGAAGACTCCTAGAAGGTTTTATCATGGTCAAAAGCCATGTAGGTTGCCTCTTACAAAGCTCAGAAAGCTGAGAACCCAGGGAGAAGAGTGCAGCTGCCATTACGTGATCAGCTATGAAATGTCTGTTCTCCTGCAAACTCCACACAGCCTCTCAACACGTTCAGCTTGTGTATTAACACAAATAATGGTTCCAGCATAATTCAAACCAAAAATTACATGGCTATAAAGGGGGCCCCCTTCACTACAAAATGGTGGCTCTGGAAAGAACAGTGTTTTATGCAGGGATTCTCTACATTCTCTAATCTCCAGCCCACTGCCATTTCCCCTCATGCACAAAGAAGCTTCAATGCCAAAGCTGCACAACCTTTCAGAAAACCCAAACAAAAGAAAATAATAAAATGAGTGATTATCAAGAAGCGTTTCTCTAAGTGATCCCTGCAACATTCATACTTAAAACTGCAAAAATTTAAATTTTGTTGTTACTTACAACAGAAAAAAAAAAGCACATGGAAGAATTAAAATAAGAGCACATAAAAACATATAGCTAGTGAAGAGAACACCCCAGTTTAAACTAACAGAGAAACATGAAATGGCCAAACTGGTGAAGCACCCCTTGACGAGCTGTACTCCTGAAACACAACATTTAGTGAACCTGCCACATTAAGATGGCTTAAAACAGACACAGGCCCAGAGTGGAAGGCTCCTGGCACACCTGGATTACTTTGAGAGGTTGCAACCGGACCCCTCCGTGCACAAACGGTACTTTGTAGAATAGAACAAGCGTGAATACCCGATCACATTCTGCCTGGATCAAAGAATACAGGGCCAGTCCCATCGGAATCGGTAAAAAAGTGGGAACGGGGGCTGAGGCCTCTGCCAGAAAGGTCAGTACTGGAGAGCCGGCGACACAAGAACGCTTCAGGGTCCGTATTACCACGGGGGGCGGCTAAAGATGAGCCCGACCCCCGACAAATCTGGTCCAGAGGCTGGAAGGGGGCGCTCGGGGCGCCGGGAAAGCTGGGCCCAGCTACGGCGGCCGAGCGTCGGCGGAGCGCGGCAGCACCCGGCCGAACCGGACGGGAGGGCGGCCCAGGCCCTCCTCCCGACCACGGCTTCGACCCCACGCCCAGCAGCAAGGACGCAGCCTCGACCGACGTCCTCTCCGCCGCCCCCCAGCCTCCCCGGGCCGGCGAGGCCCGGCCGCCCGCGCCCCGCTTTCGCAGGCCGCGGCGCCCACCCCTCCCCACGGCGAGGCCCCGCACTCACAACTCGCTCTTGCCGCCTTTCTCCCAGTTCTTTATCCACTCGGCCGGGAGCAGCGCCGCCATCTTCCCCGTGCAGCGCCGAGGGCCCGGATGGAGCAGCGGCGGCGCCGGGTCAGAGGGGACGGACGGGCCGCGAGAAACCGCGGGACGCGGCCGCGCCGAGCGGGGAGGCGGCGGGGCGGACTGCGCCTGCGCGCGGGGGCCGCGGGGCGGTGCCACCACCGAGCGTGTGCGTTAGAACCGCGGGGCGGGGCGGGGCGCGGCGCCTTGCGCGCGTGCGCTGAAGGCCCGGGGGCGTAGGGCGCTGTGTGCGCGCGCTGGAGCCGCGTGGTGATGTGTGTGCGCGTGCGTTAGAGCCGCGTGGTGGTGTGTATGTGCGCGTGTGTGCGTGTGTGTGTGTGCGCGTGCGTTAGAGCCGCGTGTGTGTGTGTGTGTATGTGTGTGTATGTGTGTGTGTGTGTGTGCGCGTGCGTTAGAGCCGCGCGTGTGTGTGTGTGTGTGTGTGTGTGTGTGTGTATGTGTGTGTGCGTGCGTGCGTTAGAGCCGCGCGTGTGTGTGTGTGTGTGTGTGTGTGTGTGTATGTGTGTGTGCGTGCGTTAGAGCCGCGTGTGTGTGTGTATGTGTGTGTGTGTGTGCGTGCGTTAGAGCCGCGTGTGTGTGTGTGTGTGTGTATGTGTGTGTATGTGTGTGTGTGTGTGCGTGCGTTCGTTAGAGCCGCGTGGGGGGGTGGGGGTGTGTGTGTGTGCGTGCGTTAGAGCCGCGTGGGGATGTGAGTGTGTGTGTGTGTGTGCGCGCGTGCGCGTGTGTTAGAGCCGCGTGGTGGTGTCTGTGGGTGTGTGTGCACGTGTGCGCGTTAGAGCCGCGTGGGGATGTGAGTGTGCGCATGCGCGTTAAAGCCGCGTGGTGGTGTGTGCGTGCGTGGATTAGAGCAGTGTGGTGTGAGAGCAGTGTGGTGTGAGAGCAGTGTGGTGTGTGTGTGCACACGTTAGAGCAGTGTGGTGTGTGTGTGTGTGCATGGATTGGAGCAGTGGTGGTGTGAGAGCAGTGTGGTGGTGTGTGTGTGGATTAGAGCAGTGTGGTGTGAGAGCAGTGTGGTGTGAGAGCAGTGTGGTGTGTGTGCGTGGATTAGAGCAGTGTGGTGTGAGAGCAGTGTGGTGTGAGAGCAGTGTGGTGTGTGTGTGCACACGTTAGAGCAGTGTGGTGTGTGTGTGTGTGCATGGATTGGAGCAGTGGTGGTGTGAGAGCAGTGTGGTGTGTGTGTGTGGATTGGAGCAGTGTGGTGTGTGTGTGTGGATTGGAGCAGTGTGGTGGTGTGTGTGCGTGGATTGGAGCAGTGTGGTGTGTGTGTGGATTGGAGCAGTGTGGTGTGTGTGTGTGGATTGGAGCAGTGTGGTGTGTGTGTGTGTGTGTGGATTAGAGCAGTGTGGTGTGTGTGTGTGTGTGTGTGGATTAGAGCAGTGTGGTGTGTGTGCGTGGATTGGAGCAGTGTGGTGTGTGCGTGGATTGGAGCAGTGTGGTGTGTGTATGTGGATTGGAGCAGTGTGGTGTGTGTGTGTGTGTGTGGATTAGAGCAGTGTGGTGTGTGTGTGTGTGTGTGTGTGGATTAGAGCAGTGTGGTGTGTGTGTGGATTGGAGCAGTGTGGTGTGTGTGTGGATTGGAGCAGTGTGGTGTGTGTGTGGATTGGAGCAGTGTGGTGTGTGTGTGTGGATTGGAGCAGTGTGGTGTGTGTGCGTGGATTGGAGCAGTGTGGTGTGTGTGCGTGGATTGGAGCAGTGTGGTGTGTGTGTGTGTGTGTGGATTAGAGCAGTGTGGTGTGTGTGCATGGATTAGAGCAGTGTGGTGTGTGCGTGGATTGGAGCAGTGTGGTGTGTGTGTGTGTGGATTAGAGCAGTGTGGTGTGTGTGTGGATTGGAGCAGTGTGGTGTGTGTGCATGGATTAGAGCAGTGTGGTGTGTGTGTGTGTGTGTGTGTGGATTAGAGCAGTATGGTGTGTGTGCATGGATTAGAGCAGTGTGGTGTGTGTGTGTGGATTGGAGCAGTGTGGTGTGTGTGTGGATTGGAGCAGTGTGGTGTGTGTGTGGATTGGAGCAGTGTGGTGTGTGTGTACGTGGATTAGAGCAGTGTGGTGTGTGTGTGGATTGGAGCAGTATGGTGTGTGTGTGCGTGGATTGGAGCAGTGTGGTGTGTGTGTGGATTAGAGCAGTGTGGTGTGTGTGTGTGTGTGTGTGTGGATTAGAGCAGTGTGGTGTGTGTGTGTGTGGATTGGAGCAGTGTGGTGTGTGTGTGTGGATTAGAGCAGTGTGGTGTGTGTGTGTGTGGATTGGAGCAGTGTGGTGTGTGTGTGGATTGGAGCAGTGTGGTGTGTGCGTGGATTGGAGCAGTGTGGTGTGTGTGTACGTGGATTGGAGCAGTGTGGTGTGTGTGTGTGGATTGGAGCAGTGTGGTGTGTGTGTGTGTGGATTGGAGCAGTGTGGTGTGTGTGTACGTGGATTGGAGCAGTGTGGTGGTGTGTGTTCACGCGTTAGAGCCGCGGTGTGCGCGCCAGGGGCGGGGTGCCCCGCGTGTGGCGTGTGCGTGAGTGCAGCGGGGTGTGGGTGCACACGTGCGTTGCAGGGCGCGGTGTCCCGCGCGTGTGCGTGGGGCGCCGCCGGCCCCGAGTGCGGCAGAGGAGCGGGATGTCTGCTCGGAGAAATGGCGAGAACAATAAATCGTTTGAATAAATAAGCGGTTAAAAAAGGATTTGTATAAAACTGTGACATGTCTAAATGCTCGTTCCGATACAAACACTTAGGACAAACAGTTGTATGGATGTTGTATTCCACGTGTCACCCCTAATGCGTGTGCCTATTTTATTACGTCGCTTGTCTCCGTTAATTTTCCGCAAGTTGCTCTATGTTCCCTTCAGTTGCTAATTTGGATATTAGGGTTAAAATACTCCATTTGGTTGGGTAGCACATGTTTTTAGTCTTTCCAGACATTTCTCTTTCCTCTCAAGTCACCTACGTTCTCAGTCTCGTACACACTTCCTCCTCTACACTAGTGTAAATTGTTTCACAAATACGATGAAACTTCAGCAAACGGGGAAATTGAAATAAAATCTAAAGGTGAGGCCTCAGTGCCCCTGTGGCGGTATCGGTACCAGCGCTGCTGTGTTTGCTGCCTTCTGCTCTGTTCTCCGCTCTGAACTGAAATGTGCAGCTTGCACGTTATATATATATATATATATATATTGGTGTAACAGATTTCCACTTGCAAAATAGCTCTGATCAGAAAGTCTAGCATTTCAGCAAGTCTACATAACTCTGCCTGAGATTGGGAATAGTGTTTCAATTACCATTCTCAGCCAGTTCCTGCAAGCTGTATATTGTGCAGAGTGCTGCTTATGAACAATGCCTACTACAAGGGGATCCCTTACAGCCCCTAAACTCTGCACTAACACAAGGAGTAAAGGAGGCAGATTCTCTGCTTCTCATATTTTAAATTAGATACAGACCACATTCCAGGCATACCATATGCAGTGTGATAGAAATACTTTATTTCTGATAGATTATTTTAAAAATAAAAATTCAATAAATATATTGGAAATATATGTGTGGATGATAAGAGGCACAGAATTGCAGGCCTAAGGTATAACATGAGAAGGTGTTATAAGCAAATGCAAGAAGTCTATTTAGAAGATCAGCCTAAGAATCACATAGACAGAAAACAAGAATCTAGCAAAATGTATTAGGTGCAAGGATGTATGTAGGAATAGCTATGTAAGGTCTGAATGTAAAATGTGAGATTTTGCCTTCATGATGAGGAGGAAGAGACAGAAATGGAGAAATGCAGTAGAATAAAGCCATCAAGTCATTGCAGGACCAACAGTTGGGTTAAACTTGGGTTAAATCCCAAGTTTACTTAAGGAATTTAAACCACTTCTTTATTGAAGTATATTAATAACAGACTGGGATAGGCTGAAAATAAAATAGTCCATGCAATGCAGAAATACACATGACAGAACCAGTTTTAAAATCTACTCTGAGAAGAGTCTGATTCCACAGTATTTCTATGGTACTATAAAAAACATTTAGTGGTAGGATTTATATAAAATATATTCTCCTTAATTAACATGCATTATATATATGACATATAAGCTGTAAAACATAGACATTGCATTTTGTATTGCATAAAGTAATGTAGGCAAAGCAAAATATTTTTAAAATAAGTATGTATCAATTCCTTCTCAGAATAATATATTTTTGACACAGAGTAGTCTGTTCCAGACTATAAAGTCATATCCAGTTTTGACTTATCCTTGCTTTTGTGAGATAGAGAAATGTCTTTCTCAGTACCACCTGATGTTAGCTGAATTGTGAGGAATTCCTAGGTTAAAAAATAAGACTTATATTTCAGTTCTATAAAACAGCCTTTATAGTTTATTCTTCATCTTTTCATGAGGCTTTTGTGTGCTAGAAAAAGCATTTTGGGCATCCTAAGATTCGTATAAATAAGTCAGAGAACCTTGTTAAAAGCCAGGACAATTTTGTGTTTCTTTCTGTTATTTCAACAGGTTGACATTTACCTTTCTGAATAATGGAATAAAATAAAATTTTGAAAAGAAGGAAGAATGATGCCTGCAAAGGCAGGATATGTCACAGCACAGTCTTAAGTCACCTACTGTGCTTCCTGCCTGAATAAAGAAGTACTCTGAAGGCTTTGTCCCAGCTACATTAAAGGAAATGCCTGTGTCACCACTATGGTAACAGCTGGATAGCAGCAGGAAGTTGTTTAACTGAACAGTAAATACGAGGTTTTCAAGGGTGTAGTACATTATCCAGCAAATACGTAGCTAGAAAAATATCAGTGGTAATTGGATCTTACAAAAATGTATTTATTCTTGGTTTTCTAAATAAATACTACAGACATCCATTGGGAGAGCTGGAAGTGTACAAAAGCAAAAGAAATAAAACATCCAACAGGTCTTTTCCTCTGTATTAACCAGTTCCATGGAATTCATGTGACAAGGCACAACTTTATTATCTGCTCTGAGGGTTAAACAATTGAGTGCTTTACTTTTTCTGCACTTAAGAAATGACTTTTGGGAATATTTTTTTTTATTAATTTGCTTTAGTATCATGCCCACGTAAGAATTAATCTTAATCATTCTAAATTCCCTTTTTTTTTTTTAACAGTAATTGTTTCATGATTGCTCCTGTTCTTTTTCTGTAGACATTTTCTAAATTCTCACACAAAAAATAAAGGTACAGAGAAGGCATGATTTCACATTATTCAGATGATTTCCATTTGGTAAGAGCTGTTTAGGCAAGTAAGAATCCTAAACATTAGCTAATATTGGCTGTTTCCATTCATCTGGACAACTGAAATGAGAAACATTCTTAGGCAGTGATTGTCAAATACATCTTGCAACTTTTTGTTTTTTTCATAGCTAAACTCAGTGTCATTGCATCATCCTGAGCTATAAAATGTCCCAGATTTAATGAAGATCAGTGAATGTGGAGGATCACACCATTATGGAGAGCTTTGCTTGTTTTCAGCTCACAGAAATCAGCATTGTTTCACTCAGAGTTGTTTGCTTTTCTTACCACTTGGCAACACAGGCAAGAGCCAACTGTAGATTTAGGTTCCATTTCCAAACCCAACTGGCCTGGATAGCTTCTGGTCAGGGCTTAACTTGTTGGTTCTGTGTATGTTCATGAAACCTGCTGGTGAATAATGAAAGGCAGAAAGACTAATTAAACTCTTCTGCATAATGCCTGTGAAGAGGGGGCTTTGTTAGAAATGGTGCTGGAAGCAATGCCTGGAGTAATGTGATTGGAGCAGCATTTGGTAGGCAGCAGATCAGTTATTTGCTTGACAGTATGTTTCACTTATTCAATGTGTATTTCTCTCCCATCAGAGCATATAGCTCTAAAGAATCCTGTTTGGTTTTTTCTGATTATCATTGACAAGGAAAGACAAAAAGACCCCGCACAAAATCTCTGTTTCAGCAGTAGCTTTGAACAACGGAGAAACTGACAAAAACAGGGAAAAGGATAATTGTTTCTTTAACCCCACAGTATCACCAAATGGCAAAATGTTAGTGCAGAAGTAGAGGTGTGTAAGACGCTTGCTGCTGGGATTGATTTGAAGAATGAAGACAAGCTGATCTAACGGACCTTACTCCCAGCCTGTACTGGAACCATTGCATTGAAAATTCCTGCTTGCCTGCTCTGAAGAATGATGGCACGATAAAAAAATAATAAATTAATTAAGCAACATTTTGTCTTCCATTGCCTTCCTTGAAAATGCCACATCAAGGTCAATTACTGGAGTCTCAAGATAAGAGTATGTAAAGTGTGAAAATACAAAAAAAAAAAAATCTATGGATTTTGCATATTTTGCAAGCTGAGCTGTGACAATATCACTGGCAGTGTAATTTGGAGTCTTGTAGTGCTTTCTAAGTCCACTAATGCAGAAAGGCAGAGTACAACTTGTAAAGCAGATATTCCTGGGCTCACAGCTCATCATTCAGTCATTGATCTAAAAGCTGGATATTCTTCAGCATGGCTCTTTATCATTACACCTCTTGAATTACACATATCCCACAGAAAATGGGATGACTTATTGCGCTCTGGTAACAAAATCACTTTTGGAACTTTAGCCTGTAATGAGCCTGTGGTCACACACACAAAGGGTTCATTGTATCAGCTCCCTGGCAGTCTGTCCAGTGTTGGAGAGCCAGGCAGCCCATGCCGATGTCCCAGCAGCTCTGCAGCTTACAGTTTGTCCTTCTGCCCCTCTCCTCTGGCCTGGGTGCAGAGAAGCTCCAGGTGGCTGGAGCCTCTGGGGAGGGTTGGCTGGGTGCTGGTGATGCAGGAAGTGTAGGAAGCCAACATTTGCAAACAGTCACTACTTATCAGTGGGTGGGCAGTACCTGCAGTGTGCCAGAGCTATAGGTGTGGCTGTTAGTGAAATTGGCAGGCAGTTATCCCATAGCAGATATAAACTTCCTGCTGGTTTATTGTGAGGGGTTAACAGTATTAGTGCATTGATAATGAGACAATATGAAAGTTTGAAGGTAAAACCTGAATTTGGTAAATCAGGCTCTTACCAACATGGTCCACACCTTGTTTGGGTTGTGTACCCCAGATACCAAGGATGTTAAAATGAAAGTGTGTCTGTGGTTAATGATAATCATGTCAGAGAAATTCTGAACCCCTATGTAAACTTGGGGTTTGAAGACTGTTAAGAATCAAAGAAGCTATTTCTGGAACTCTCCCTCAGGATTCCTCATTCTTGATTCTAGTGTGGAAAGCAGACTGGGGCACCTTGTCCATTGCTCTCTGTTCTGCTGCTGCATCTCTGAGAGTTTGCATGAGTTCAAGGTCAGAGGATCCTTAAATAAATATACCTGCCTTTGACATGTGAAGAATATATTTTTTAAGCTTCTACTGCAATATAAAACATTTAATAAGCTTACTCTGCTAAGATTTGGATGGTCATGTTGAGTTGCCCACATATATAAGAACTCTCAGACATCATCAACAGGATGTGGGGATAATTAATGACCAAAGTGATCAGTTAAAGGGACATGTTTGTTAACCACAGCATTCCTCTTTGCTCCTCTCTGTCTTTTTTCTCTTGTCAGGGCATACCTATGGAAACATGCAGGGAATAGGCAAGCATTGCCTTAAACTTGCCATTTTTCTTCTTACTGTATCAGACTTACATAGTACCTGTGTGCCAGAGCTAATATTCCAGCACAAAGGAATTATGAATAGAAAACCATGTATGCAGTCATATGTCACATGCTTGCTAAGTCCAAAGTCCCAGCTCTAGATAATTATTTCTTGCATTAATCAGTTCAAACACAACTAAGATAAATCACTAGTTGCATTTCCCTCTTCATTTGGCATTTATCTTAGCTCATCTGCTCAGTGGATTGTGAAAGAATGTAAACAGTTTGTCTCTGATTTGACATCACACAAAAGTGAACTTCGAAGTAGTTTCAGCAGCAGCATACTAAGTCATCAAAGAATGATTTGGTGTTTACATGTTTAGATGTAATTTCCCCACAGGGAAAAGTTATTATCAAGTTCAGTACTGTTGCCATTATTTGATGGTTTTAGTTTTAATGAGAAGGTATTTTATTGCATTGTGTGACAACAATGGTTTTGGGAGTTATAGGAATGTTTGTCCTGCATAAGTTTTCATTGCTGAAGTTGAAAAGACTCATCAGGTTTTTTCAGCTTTTCCTGTTTCTGTACTATAATTATGCCTCTATTTTTCTCAAACTTCCCTTCAGACTCCTCCACTGCCTTCATGAAAATGTAACAAGAATGACGTTTATCACCTGCTTGCAACAAAAAGAAAGAAAGAATGTGCTGTAATAGTAAATGCTGTGGATAAAGAGTGTCATACTATTTTGGAAGAGAGAATTAGATTTGATTTTCTGTGGACCAGCATACAAATGCATGGCTTTCCTATCAAATGACTGAATCTCTTCTTCCAATGGTACTGAAAGCACTGGATATAATTCAAGGGGAAAGGCAGATTTCAGACATCTGTTACTTATTAGTTATTCAATTTTCTATTGTCACATTCATGAGAAAATATTTCTTGTTAAGTCACCATTTTGTGATTTTTCAGTATTTTATTTTCTTCTTTGCTGCACCTCTGAAATCCCATCTCTGAATTGCATAGGTTTTTCTCACTCCATTCATTAATTTGGTACTAATAGTCCCATTGATAAGTCAATAAGATGAGTAGGAAATAAATTACATTAATTTCTTAGGGATTATGTCAACAAACACAGTTTCCCGTATGAACCTCAGTGACTCTTGACCCATTGTTGACTAAACAGTTTGTGTCAAAGAACTGTGTGCTAAGTCCAGTTTATGTTTATCTGACTCAAACAGGTTGAAACTGATTGAAATTTTTAACATGATTGTGCAAAGAAAATTTCAAAGAGACTGTACTTTTGGTATGATCTGACTTTTTCAGTTATTTTATCTCATATTTTTTGATGGAAGTGTTTTCAGGAGGCAATCTAATCCAAGCTCCTGCAGGGGTGAGAGCTTTTCGATTTAAATTTTTATCATAGTTCTTGATTTAGACATCAAAACCTGAAAGTGGGTCTTTGCTAAACCACTTTGTGACCTCTGAAAACAATGTGCTTCATTTGGACAAATATCAAACCTCAATAGAGCAAAGGCCTTTGTGAAAATCACTACTAATGAATGTATTAATAATGTGGTATGACAAGGACTTAGGATATTAAATATTCATGTTCACATTGCAATGTTAAGGTGCAAACCTCTTATTGTGCCAAAGATTCTTAAATAAATAATCTTGGCTTTGGACTCATGTGGAACAAGTTTAGATGGATGTGACTCAGTACTGCAGTAGAGCTGTTTATTTCTTATAGGCTCAGCATCACCGCTGTGCTGCATCACTAAATACTGTGTTCTAGATTGCAGGTCATTCTTTTCTGAACAAAGAGCAAGTGGTATGTAGAATTGCATCCTAAGTTAT
Source organism: Vidua chalybeata (assembly GCF_026979565.1). Classification (NCBI taxonomy): domain Eukaryota; kingdom Metazoa; phylum Chordata; class Aves; order Passeriformes; family Viduidae; genus Vidua; species Vidua chalybeata. Next base: position 10,094,651 of record NC_071543.1, on the reverse strand, counting down.
TGAGTATTGTTGTTGATTACTGAATAACCATTATATGTTTTTTCTAATCAATCAAAATGAGTTTGTTACTATTCCATTACTTACCTTATACTATAGTTACTTGTAATAACTATGAGCTTTGAATCAAACTGTGGTCTCAATAGGTGCTGGACAACAAAGTGAGAAGCAATCCTTATTCAAAAGGGCTTTCAGTGTAAAAGCCCTGGAATCATTCTAATATATTGTATAATTACACTGCTTCTCCTGAAATTGTCCACACTATCTGCCACAAGTCTTTGGAGATAAATGATCTGAAAACAGTGAGTTGCTACTGATGACATGCACAAGGGGAAAACCAAAAAAGTTTGAGAACATTATTCCAAGTAGCTGAGTTGTCCCTAGGATAGCAGGAAGCAGATCCCCAACATACGACCAAGTACCCTGGCTACGTTAAATGTGCTGGGTCAGCAACGAGGTCGCCTGAGATTTTAAAAAAGAGAAAAAGGCTAAAGCAGTATTTTCATGTTCAGGACCATCTTAGTCTTAGCCGTGAGAATGATTAGATGATTTTTGGCTACAGCTACCAAAGAAAATAGTCTGATTTGGAAAATTCAAGTATCAAAAAAATTATGGTTTAACAGATTTAAATCGTAACAAGCTGTAATTCTGCGGGGACAAGAGGTGAGAGCAAGGAGAGCGTTGGGATGAGCATTTTCCAAACATTAAACCGTCTGGAGAAGATGGTGTGACATGAAGGGGCTGCTGGAGGTGCTGACGGAGGAGAGGCGAGGCAGGCACGGAGCCGGGAGCGGCGGGAAGTGAAGCCGCGAACGGACGGAGGAACGGAAGGAGCTGAAGAGTGGGGCCCAGAGGGCCGAGGAGACTGAGAGAGTGTGGCGGCTGAGGGGGATGAGAAGGGGGGCAGTGGGGACCGAAGGGGCTGGGGGGGCTGAGAAGGGGGGCAGTGGGGACCGAAGGGGCTGAGAAGGGGGGCAGTGGGGACCGAAGGGGCTGAGGGGGATGAGAAGGGGGGCAGTGGGGACCGAAGGGGCTGAGGGGCACGAGGAGCGCTCCTGAGGGGCCGCGGCGCCGTTCTGCGTTTCCTCCCGCTGCCGCCACGCGCCGCCCTCCGCCGGCGGGAGCCCGCCCGCCGCGCCCCCACCGCGCCGCCAGGGGGCGCTGCTCGTTCCCGGGCGGCGCTGGGCCTGCCGGGAGCCGCCATCTTCTCGGAGAGCGGTGCCGAGAGCGGCTCCGGCGCCGAGGACCGGACGAGACGGGATGCGCCCGGTGAGTGCCCGCGGCAGCGGCGGGACCGGGGCGGTGGCAGGTCTCGGAGGCGGGCCGGGCTCCCCGGCTGCCCGCGCCGGGGGCTCTGGCTGCTCCGGGCGGCTCGGCGGGGCTCTCCGCGTGCAGCGCGGGGCTCGGTCCCTGGGCTCTGCCCCCGCCCCCGCGGCGGTGCCGGCCATGCCGAGGGCCGCTGCGGCCGCCGCTGCCCCCGGCCGCTGAGGCGTTGCCATGGGGACGGGCGCGCCGCCGCCTGCGGGAGCGGCCGGGCCGGGCCGGGCCGGGGCTGCCCCGGCGGAGCGCGGAGCCTGTCCCGAGCCGTGCCCCGGCTCGAACCTTCCATGCTGCTCTTTGCGAAAGTGGATGAAAAATTTTCTATGCTAATAAGCGCTTCTGTGGTCTCTGTGGTTCTTTTGACGTATTTGAATATTATCTCTCCTTGCCCACTCTTTTATTATTTTATTTTTTATTAGGCCCATCACTGTTTAGAACTGCTTCTTGTTAATAGAAATGCAGTTTTGTTCGATTACAGCAGTTATTAAGAATTCTATAGGGACAAGTTCACTCAAAGTAATTTTTTCAGTGGTAATTTAAGTTGAAGCACTTCTCTTTTGCACAGTGTCTATGATCGTATGCTTATATATTTCTCTCTAACAGTAAGTGTATTTCTGCTTCTGTACTACTTGTCTGATGCATCTGTCTTACTGCTGAAAGCCCTGTAAATGGGTGTAAGTATGCATTTTGATTTGGGTCATTTTTGCACTGTTTTTAATCTGTATTTGCAGCACTACTTTCATTATCACTTTACTGCTACAGTCTTAAATTGCAATTTTAATGCAAATACTTCATGTAGCTAACTGGGAGAATTTAGTTTCCTAAATGAATATATAGAAACTACAAGATCTTACAGTAGACCAATTTTGAAGGAAAAGCAACCAACTGCATGAAAAAAACCTCTTTTACCTTTTTGCCAAATACCTTTTTTTTGATCTAATACCTGGACAAAGAGCAGTAGGATACGGATTTATTTAACTACTTTATCCTTAAGTAAATCACCACGTAACAGAGAAGACAACAGTGAAGTATTGTCTCTAAGAAAGCAAGGTTATGTGTGATGGATTGGCTGGTTAACCTTTTATTTGGATCTTTTTAATTTTCTTAACTGCTTCCTTTTGCTATCTACTTGACTGGTTTGCAGTTTTCTTTGAGGTCCTTAAAGAATCCCAACTACTTCTTGTTGTGAAAAGCTTGGCACCTACAGCACTGGCCAAGAAGGGCAAAGGAATAAGTTAATGATTGTTCTGCATCTCCTCTGACCTTGTCCTTTGCAGTCAGCAGCAAAAGTGAAAGAATGCTGATGAGGATGGCTGGTTGTGGGTTTTTTTGACTGCTCCCACTGATACAAAACAGACTTGCATTTGTTATCAGAGAAGTAAGGAAATATGTGTTCATATCTCAATTTTAGAAGTATGAAAATGGATTTCATTTCAAGCTGTGTGTACCTGTGATAGGACTTCTCTCCGTTACTGTCCTCCCAAGGTGGGTGGTACAGCTGCAGGGAGATGAAGAGTTCCAGAAATCCAGTTTATAATCAGATATGGAATTTCCTAGGAGAGAGAAGTCTGGATCATGGGATTAATTGTCTGCTTTGCATTCTTTCTCCTTTTTGCTGCCCTCTAGTTTTTAATTCCAGGATTTTGTTTTGTTGTCTTTGGATGTTAAGGAGTATGCCCAATTTATGTCCCTTACTAGTTTTAGTAAAACATCTATCTACATTTCAGAGTTTCCCTGACCTCAGACTCTTTCAGCTTTAGATTATATTTTAATTTGGATTTCTTAGCCAAGGGAGAGAATTTTTAAATGTTTTTTTTTTGGTCATAGCTTTGAAGTTGTGGCTTCATAAACAATGCTGAAGGTTATGTAAAAGAGGTTTCCAACCTCTTTTTTTTTTTTTTTTTTCCTACCAACAGGAATGTAAATATTGGAATTTGTTCTAAAGATTGGTGGAAAACAGCAATGAAATCAGTATCTGCTTTGATTAATCCATTGCTATGCTTGGTCTGATTGGATACTAATTCCTTAGGGAAAACTGTTGTAAGTACCTTTTGTATTGTTTTGTTTAACAGTGTACAGTCCTTTGCTGCTTTTTATTTTTCATAGCATGGGGTCTTTTTTACAGAGTTCTAATCCAAAATATTCTGAACATGATGATTTAAAGGCAGGCTCAAGAAACCACAAGATTTTTAAACGTGAAAAATATAGCTATGTGTGAAGACTGAAAGGCTGTTAAGATGAAGAAGGCATGCTGCAAGGCTTGAATTGATTGTTGCTCCTGTCGTGTAAAATGAAGCTGCACATGTCTTGCATGGTCCTTCTCCTTCAACGATTTGGAGAGTTTCTTATTAACTTAAAAGGCAAGCAGAGTATTCTCAACAGGAGCAACTTTCATTTTTTTTTTTTGGTAAAATATTAGAATTAGTTCCCAAGTCATCCCCATTTTCTGACAAAGCTAAAACTAAAATATAAAGGATAATCCAAGAGAAATTTCCAAGTTTTCAAGATGATGAGGGATGTGTGTGGATAAGTACACACAGTTTCTATATGGATCTATATGTATGTGTATATGCAGATGGTTCCCATTCTTTAAGAGCGAAGCATTCCTGCCGGACGCAGAAGGTACCGGGCTGCTGTTCTCTCTCAGCCTGCGGCTCAGTGACTGCGAGCCGGGAGCGCGGCGTGGCCGCTGTGGGAGCGCCCTCGCCAGTGCCTCAGGCAGGAGGTGCCGGTCCGGTGCTCTTCCAGCTTTGCCTGAGTACAGAAGATTCAGCAGTTTTGCTGTGGCATGACTCATGTTGCTGTAGCTGAAGTTTCTTATCATAATATCTTCCTGATGAAAAACGCCCTCTTTTTCCATCTTTTTCTTCAACTAGAAGTTTAAATTATTTGTGAAAGAAGGAGGTAGCACTAAAAGCTGAAGCTCAGCTCATCAGGAAAGATAGTGCATCTCAGGGCACTGCAGATTTTGATAGGCATTTTTTACTACTGGCTGTTATTTTTAATAACCCCTGTTGACTCAGTGGGGTTTTTTTTTGTTTCTTAGCCACAAGAGCAGTATCTTACTTGGGCTACAGCATGCCAGTTTTTCCTATAGAAGCTGGTATTTAGTCCTTCCTTCTCATACATACAGCTAAAGTTCTGATGACATTTAACTTGGAAATTCTCAAAAAGGATTTTCTTTCTCTGCCCTTAGCAGCCATGAAGCCATCTTTTTTTCTTCTTTTTTTTTTTTTTTTTTTTTTTTTTTTGTTTGTTTGTTTGTTTATTTCTCTATTCCATACCCATATGACTTCTTCATGAAGAAAATAGTTCTCAAAATGGTATGTTTCTGTTGGCCTGGTTATGTCCATTTTGAAGACAGGGAGAGCATGAAAGTCTTTGTGAGTTAAGTTAAAAATTAGGAGGATGTAATAGCCTGCTATAACCTTGAGCAACTGACTGACTTCCTGTGATGACAAACCCTGATGTGAGGCTAAGTAGGACCTGTTGGAAGAACAGACAAATAAAGCTGAGCTGATAGGGTTATGTAAGCTTTGGCACTGAATCTGGAGGCATTCTGTAGATACATACCCTCTTTCTAAAATAAATCAAAAAGATCTAAACAGAACTTTTTTTAAAAGTGGCTATTGATAATTAGATATAAATATGCTGAAATTTGAAAACACTGTTTAAATAGATCATGTTTGTGGTCCTTTTAATCTTTATAAGTAGGTTTTTAGTTAGCAGCATGCACCTTCCTTGATCTAATTGCAGCTGAGCAAGCAGAAACTGAAGTTCATTGAAGTGACATATGCATAGTCTGTGTGTCAGCTGGTACAGTATGTTCTGTTTGATATTTACTTGGGGCACTACTCACATTTCAAAATTCAGTCAACAATAAACACTAGCACCCTTTGGTCAGGATCATGAGGCTGTGCAAGTAGATTTCTGACTTGGAGGTTACTGCCATGCTAGTCATGTAAAAGAGTTAAAAATAACTCCTTATAGTCCCAATCCAGTTTGGGGTTAAGGATGGAAATAATCACATCTAGTAAAATATACTTGAAAGGGAAAAGTGAGTTTTGTACTTTTCCTTTGAACTTTTCAAATCTAGGTAATATGATCATGTTGTATTTTTGCATAAAATCAATACCTGTTAATATTTTTAAAGCTGAATTAAACATGTTTGTTTTGCGAACCACAATGTAAAATTTTGCATTTTGAATAAGTTAACATTTTTGCTATATATTTTTGTCTCTACTTTTTCTTCTGAAACATAATCAGTAGGCTATATAAATTGGTCATTCAGGTTGAAAGAGGGTGGTGTCTTGTGGCAAATAGCCTTCAGATGTTCAAAAGCAGGATTAAACTTGGCTTAGCTTCTGGAAGCCTTTCAGGCTAAAATAGACTGTGTTTACTCACTGTATAAAAATATATATAATGCTTCAATAATAGTTAAAATATCTGGGTTTTATAAGTGAAGATGTTCTTTAACATTTCTGGAGCTTTTGCCTTTAATTCACATGTGGTTAATTAAAACCTATGCAAAATGGCTTCATTAATTTCAGTATACTTTGAGTATACTCTGACCTCATGTTGGCTACTGTTACATATTGTAAAGTCTTGTGTGCCCATCTTAGGTGGCAGATTTTTGTGAATTTATGTTTCTTTGCTGTAAATGATTCAAAAATTTATCCTCACCCATTATTCTGTAACAGTTAATATTTGCCTGAGTGCTGTTATGATGCCAGATATTGTTCTAGATCATTATTCCAACTAACTGGAGTTAGGCAACTGCTAAAAAACATGTGCAGAAGCAGTCTTCATAAGCTAGCTGTAATTTTACACTTTGAGTAGTTGCTTTTAACAGTTGCTTGAAAAAGGAATAATTGAACATGATACTTTATTTAAAGTAGTACTAATGCTGTATATAAAATAGTACTTACACATGCAAGGAGTTTCCCTCAATGCTTGATAAAGATGTTTCTCATGGATAAAACTGTAGTGAAATGTAAACCAGCCATGTTTTGAGGGGCTGTTGTAAGGAAAGGGCTTCATGGTGTGGCTGGAGCATTGTTAAACCTTGCCTTTACCTGGGAGGGACTGGCCCTGCTTCTGTCATTGCAGTAGTTAGATGAGGCTTTTAGAATGATAGTTGAACCTTTCTGCTCCAAGTGATCATGATTAAATTATGTGGTTGATATAATTTGAAAAAGCTAGTTCATATTAAAGAATTGATCTGCTGTGATTGTACCTTCTGTGTCAGTATTTATTGCTGTCTTGGTATGTGCTTTTCATACTGTTTTGATTGTGAGGATTGACTCCAGAGAATCCAAATGTGGCAAATATTTTCATTATCACCATGGAGAGGGCATAATTTCTTTTTTATTCACCATGTTAACAGAAGGATTTTTGAAGTGTTCATGGCATTGTAGAAAAAACTAATGTTCATAAAACAAAAAATTAAAATGTAAAAAATTTAAGCAGGAACTATTTTTTATCACTGTATCTGAACTCATTTCTATATAAATGCAATAGAAATAGAGGTACACTGCTATTCATATAGCAAAAGCCATATACATTTGTTTTGGTTTTTTCAATGGACAGTGTGAGAAGGAGTCTTTGAAGAATGTGAGGTAGGCTTTGTGTGTGTTCTTGTAGAAAGTCTTTCAGGCATGCAGATAAGAAAATTACTGTGCAGCTAACTGGTTTTGAGTAATACCAATTCTTTAATGGATGCAGTGTAGTAGTGACAGATGCTTAAGGTCACTTGAGATCTTTACAGGAACAGTTCTAGAGGCCTTAAAGCAAGGTTTTATAAGGAAATAAACATGAGCAATAAACATAAGAGCTTTTAAGATTTCATTATAAAAAACCAATTGTTTTCAATATATATATATTTATATAAAAATACATGTTTTATGTCAACTTTCATATTACTAAATATAATTACTGGTTTGGGTTTCTTTGCCCTTCAAAGTCGAAACAAGCATGTAGGTCAGATTTGTAGGTCAGTCAATGCAATTTATTCAGATGCTATTTTTGAATTTGCTAAGCTAAAACAGAAAGCCACAGTATAATTTGTAGTGTTATTACATTAGTCATGAACTGACAGACAGAAGGAATTAAGGCTGGTGCTCAGAGGTCTTGTATGCATGATTACATGAAGCACCCATGCCAGGTGTCTGACATCACGTTTTCTTCACCTGCTCATTGCCTAATTATCTTTGTCATCTTGGCAGAGGGTGCAGCAATCCTGCAATACATAGGCATTTTAATTTCCCCCTCCCCTTTTTGAACCCTAAAAAAGGTTTTGTAGAAGCTAAATCTGATGTTATAGAAGTAATCATTGCATTGACATTAGAGAATGTAAAATCAATATTAATGCAGGTCTTGAGGAAGCTATATTTTTGTGTGCTGGCCTATCTTATACAGACTGGAAATAGGTATATTTCAGGATTCTTATAGAAAATGGAGAAGAAGAACAGTTAAGTACATACTTGTTCAGTTGTTCAATTAAGTACATACTCTGATCTTCCTTACATACCTCTCTTTTTGCTAATTACTAAACTATTACTGCTTTGAGCTAAGAAGTTTATTTGGGCAGTCTCATAATCTAATTTATCACTTTAAGATGTGTATCAGCAATAGCCAAGACTTTTTAAGTTAATAGTATCCCTGCACTTGTCTGGACAAGAGATTAATGTTTACTGTGCTTTGACTTCATCCGTGTTGGGATGAAGGTGATGGCTCTGTCAATTTGTGCTTCTTGCACAGGACCTGCTGTAGCCAAGTTGCTTTGTTCCATCAGCAGCAAAGGTGGGGCTTGTTTGACTGCTCTTAGCAGCCTTCTGGCACAGAAGGGACATGAGGCAGAACTGATAGTTGGTACTCACCCTGGAAAAATACAGGCAGGGGTAGGAATGTGTGACAAGTGCTAAGAAGAATGACATTCCTTCAGGTAGGGAACGGAGGAAAAACTGGGGTGATGGCAGAGGTACAGGAATTTTTGTAGATGGTGTAGGCAGGGTGTGGAAAAGTGGAAGCAGTATGCTGGACATGAACACTAGTGCTGGGTAGTCCCAAAACACTGATCTTAAAAGCAATGCCCAACACTTTGGTAAAATGCCCCAGTGCAATATCTGATGTTTATTTCATAAGATATTTTGCTAAAATATAAATCGAGGTGTGTCTTTACAATACAAGACAAGTAAAAAAGCTTTTTTCTTTTTGATGATGGTTTTACCAGTTGCTGCCCACCTGTAATGAGCATGGAGGTCATGGCCTTCATTATGAGGATAATATATAGTTGTGTTTGAGAATTGAGCTCTAAAATCTTGCAACTGTGGTCTGGCTCAGATCCGTATTTTAAAATTAGTAACTTTGTATTTCAGGTTCAGAAGCCTTTTGGCAGGGTTTTGGCCAGAACTTTAATTATTAAAATATTTTGTTGATTTCATTCTTGCAATCTTTGTTAAGAAATAGAGCATGCTTTTAAAGCTATAAACCTGTGTGTTCTCCAGGAAAATGTTTACAGGTTTCTAAGACATCTTGATCTTTCTGCTTTTCTTTACAAATTTTTTATTATTTTGGTTTTAATACCTTGGTGTTTGCCTCTATGTGGCAGGTAATGCAGGCAAGGGTGAAATGGGGGAGAAGAGGAGGAGTTATTTTAATACATAAAGGATGGTAGTTGAATTTAGCCAGCTTCCAGGGGTGTATATGGGTATGATCTATCCTTCTGTCTGGGAAATTAAAACATATGTTCTTTGTTTAGGAAATCTAAAGGGGAGCCCTGCCTGTGAAGCGATGACGTGCAATGTCCCACAGAGCTCGGAAGCTTGTGCCTCTGCAGACACTGACGGTGCCCAGGAATGGGCGCAGGAGTGTGACCGACGGGGAACTTTTGCTGGATTTCCACAGGGCTGTCCCGTTTCCGTGTTGGCTCTAGCACAAGCTGGCTTTGTTTATACTGGAGAAGGTGACAAAGTGAAGTGCTTCAGTTGCCATACAACTATTGAAGGATGGGTGCCTGGGGATTCTGCAGTTGAGAGACACAAACAGCTTGCCCCCAACTGCAAGTTTATTAATGAATCTGCTTTTCTGGAAAGTGACATGGATCCTGTTGCCCAGAACTACCAGAACAGAACTGAAAATGGTACCAGCAATTCAGCCCTCCCATGTGCTCTGGATGACCCTGATGTGGAGGCAGATTACCTTTTGAGAACTAGGCGGGTTGTGGATATGTCAGATAGTTTGTATCCTAAAAACCCTGCAATGTGCAGTGAAGAAACGAGGTTAAAGTCTTTTCACAACTGGCCCTTCAATGGCCAATTGACACCACAGGAATTAGCTAATGCTGGATTTTATTATACAGGTGTTGGTGACCAAGTGGCATGTTTTTGTTGTGGTGGAAAATTGAAGAACTGGGAACCCAGTGACAGAGCTTGGTCAGAACACAAGAGGCATTTTCCCAAATGCTTTTTTGTCCTGGGCCGGGATGTAGGAAATGTTTCAAGTGAATCTATTCCTTCTGAGCTTGGCATAAGTGGTCTGAACAATGCACAGCACCCAAGGAATCCCTCTATGGCAAAATATGGAAAACGTTTACAAACATTTTTATCTTGGATATATCCTGTTGACAAGGAGCAACTTGCAGAAGCTGGGTTCTATAGTATAGGTAAGCCAGACCTTGAAATGACTAATACCTTTTACAAAGAAATTGTACATGAGAAAGTGTCTTGTTATGGAAAAAAACCCCAATTTTTAAAAATTTTATATGGAACAATTTGCCAGAATCTCTTTACTCTGTAATCTACTTTCTACAGTTCTTATGTAAAATTGCATACATTGTATCATGTCTGTTTACTAGCAAAGCATAGGCTTGATCCTAAATTTATTCTTAGCAGTAAAACAACCAAGTTTTTTTTTCCTGTTAAAACCTTTATAATACATCTTTCCAATGACAATTATCTGAGTTAATAATTTTTAAGAAATGAAGTGCTGTCCTCCAGACCTTAGGTGTAAGGAATGGGCCTGTGGCCTGTACAAAAGCCTGTGAACAAGACAATACAGATTGTGTGCTATTGTACTTAGTTAACATGAGTTTGCATTATCATGGCATGTGGACACCCAAAACCAGCAAATACCACTACTGCCTACTTTATGAAGACAGTAGTGGAAGAGCTTTTACTCTTAGACATGTAGTGTTTGATTTGGATAAGACACCATCTCTGTGCATTGGTTTCTCAATTAGATGGAATTGCACAGTACCATTAAAGCCCTTTGACATTCCACACTGAGGGATATTGTACAAGTGCAAAGGGTTGCTCTTACTTGGTCACAAGGAAAAAGAGATTATCTGGGATAATTTCTTGCTCTCATCTTACTTGACTTCTCTCTTAGTACGTCTCAGAACTTTATAGTATGATTCTGTTTATTTTACTTGTGGCCATAAATAAAATCTTTGCTATATTCCTGTAACCTATAGATTATAAGTGGGCAATATTTGTACCCACTAGAACTATTTTATTGATTTCTTCTTGGGTTCATTAAAGTACTAAAAGGTCTGTATGGTAGAGTTGCACTAACTGAGCACCAGCTTATCAGACTGAGGGCTCTTCAGGTGACTTATGTGAAAACTGTTCCCTGTGGCCTGAGAAGAATTTAACTCTTTGTGGAAACACTATCCATATCTCCTCCCATTCCAATAAAAACTATATTTAAGCAGTTTCTGGGGCAGTCTTGGATCACAGTAGGCACAGTGCTAGGACAGAGAGGATGCAGTTCTCAGCTGGTTTTGCTATTGCTGGTTAGGGCCTGTTGGTCTTAATGGGAAATGGAGGACCACAAAGCCATGTAAGCATCTCTTATTCTTTGTGCCAGACATCTTCAGGCCTTGTTTACCATTGGATTGAGCTCCATGATAACAGATTATTTTCAGCTTTTGTTTTTTTTATCTGTATAATTACTTACTAAAATAAAATTCAGGAAACTTGCTTCTCTTATTTTGTGTTTCTTTAAGCTCAGTTCTCCCGTGAACATTTGTTTCAAATCACGTGTGTTGTCCTCTGTTAAAATGGAGTTATTTTCAATTGAAATTGTAAATCAGTAAAAGAAATATTTCTTAATGTAACATTTTAGTTGAAAACTTAGTATTATGCTTGCACAAAGTTTGCAACTTTATTCTTGTGTGGTTTCCTCAGGTAATGGTGATCACGTTGTGTGTTTCCACTGTGGTGGAGGATTGCAAGAATGGAAGGAAAATGAAGACCCTTGGGATCAACATGCCAAATGGTTTCCTGGGTAAGGTATCCCTTAGTGCTTTCTTGGTGTGTGTCTGGTATATTGCATTTTAATGACAGCATACTAAAAAAGGCTTGAGAAAGTTGATTATGGCTTAACACTGTTTATATTCATGCAAACAATTTTGTCTTATTTATAGCGTTATTAAAGGGAAGATGTCCATGTCTGGATTTAAATGATGCTTGCTTTCCCAGTAAGAAAAATTGTGTAGTTTTGTCAATATGTATCTGAGGGTTTTTATTGTTTTCCAAATGCTACATTGTAATGGTCGTTTTAATAACTTGGAATATGTAAAAGTTTGTAACTTATATCAAGATACAAAATTACTAAACAGCTGCCACAGAGCAAACGAACCTGAAGAAGTGGGTTAGTGGCACGGAATATAAAACATAGTTCTCTCTAATTTGAAAGGATTAAGGATTCCAGACAGTAGTACCTAGTATCAGAAGTAGTTTTTAGAAACTTGCCAATGTTGTCTGAAATCTGTTTTGAAGTTCTGCATGTCAGCCTCAGTGGCAGTGTGTCAGCCTCACAGCAGCTGTCTGTTCCTGAAGGTGAAGTAACTGCTGGAGCTGGAGAACTCTTGTCAAGGAGTTATGGCATTCCCTAAATCTTCTGGTAGGGAAGAGCTCTGCCCAGTGGTTAAGAATGGCTGGAAAATAATGAAAGCAAGCATGGAAAGCACCTGTTTCACCAGTGACTGTTTGCTTTGATTGTGAAAGACTGTAAGAACCAGCATTTTAACATGTTTGTTTTTCATTTGAGTGAGCCTTTACTTTTAGAATTCTGTGTCATGAGCTGTCATGGCCAACAGCTCTTAAGCTTTGTTTTTCACCAAAAATGTGAGAAAGATAAATACTGCTTAAGTGTTTAAGATGTTCTTAGAAATATTACAGTGACATCACAGATGTTGACTAAACATTTAGAGATTTTAAAAGCAGGCAATCTGTATGATGTAGGCAATTAATCAAAGCTTCCATAGTTACGTAAAAATTTTTTGCTGCTAATGCAATTCTATTAAATCAAAATTTCTTATTTTCAGGTGCAGATTTGTGAGCAATGAAAAGGGGATAGAATTTATAAATAATGTTCACTTAAAAGATGGATGTAGGGATTCAACCGTAAGTTTCTTGCTTATTAATAATTTTGTTAAAATAGCAAAAATCAACATAATTTTTGTATGAAGTTACCTTTTAATTACATGCCTATCATTTAATCCACCTGCTGCTACTTTCATTGGCAGAAAGTGAAAGAATTGCAGTATGTTTTGGTTCTGTCAATCAGAGTGTACCCATCTCCCTGTTCTCCATAGCCTGGGTTATGGATCACAGCTGGGGCACCTTGTGAGCGTTGTATATTGGATACTGAACAGGTGCCATTTGTTATAGCCTGGGAACCTAAGGTTGATGACAAATAATAGCAGATATGCTTTCTTTTCATTTTGGTAGAACATTGTTAAACTTGTGTGTAGTCACTAAAATGTAAAACTAATAATGTTTTCAAATGCTTTTGTAGACTAAGAATCATGTACATATGGTTATTGCAGAGATAGGTTAAAATTATAACAAAATACTGATCATTTTGTTCAGAGCAGATTAAATAGTTTTAGTCACTAAAATAACTTGAGATCAATTTTTTTTTTATTTTGTAACTGCATGCATTTCCTTCTACTTTCTCCAGAATTGTAATTTTGTTTATTTATATTTTATTTTTAGACAGAAGCTGCTGAAGGGACAATACTTCCTAAAGGTATCTGTTTAAAACAAGCAGCCTCCCCCCATTTTGCAATATCCATATTGGAATGTATAGTGACAGGAATGGTTAATTTTAAAAATAACCCTACTACATTTTAAAATTAAGCATGACAGGCAAATTGTTGGATTATATTCTTCCATTACTTCATTGCTTCCAAAGAACTGAAGAGTGTATTTTATTTCTCTTAGAGGAAATATAATTTGGTAAATATTGTAAAGTAAAGATTGTGAACCATGGAAGACGTTTGTACAGGACCTAGTTTTATAGCTAGTGAGTGTGCATCAAGTATTGAATTAGTAGTGCTATGGGATGAATGTTAAAGAATACTGAACAGAAACAGCCCTTCTTCATGGGGCAGGAGGAGTTAGTCTGTCCAATGGCAAGCACTGAGCAAGCTGAAGTAGTGTATTATGTCTTCCAGTATTACACATTCCTGCAATGCTTTTCACAAATACCAAGCAATAAAAAGACAAAACAGTCAAAGGGGTAGTAGGAGGGCCAGTCAAGCAGCTTCATCCCAGGGAATGGGAGCTATTGATAGTAAGAGTGGCTATAGAAAACCTGCTTAGATCTCTCCCATACTGCTCATTTATGAGAGTGAAAATAAGAGAACCTTTAAAAAAAAAAGTTTTTGTTTTTTAAAATTTAGAAATTTTGCTGTTTGAACAAGGTTGATAAGTAAAAGGAAGGGGAAGGTCCAACAAACTGAGTAATGGTTTCCCCAAGTAGTGTTGTGTCTTACCATGGATAGACTTGCTTGCTTGTTGGTGGTGCTGTGTTTTGGTTTTATAAATTCAAATTATTTATTGGTTTCTCTCAGCACATGTATGAGTTTTTTCCTTCTCTGAACTGAATTAAAATTGATGTAATGTTACTTATCCATCGTGACTTTTTGAATGAATGTCATTTAACATTCAGCTACAAAATTTGTGATGGTAGTTATATGAAACAGGTTATTTAATTTGTAGTTGATTTGAACAGCAAATCTAGGAGGATTTCTATAATATAAATAGGTGAGAGGAAACTGGGAAAGCTAAGACAGAAAAACCCCTCAAATCTGCAGTCATACGACTCCTTTGATTACATATTTTTTGCAAATATGTGTCTTAGAGTACTGTAGTCGATACTGTCAGATAATCAGATTCATCCTTCTTAAAGTGTTTTTGTTTTGTTTTTAATTTCTTGTTTTAGATGATCTCTTACAGAATCCTTTGGTACAAAGTGCCATAGCCATGGGTTTCAGTTTGTCTGAGATTAGGAACACCATGGAAAAGAGATTGCGGATGTCTGGAGAAAGTCACACATCTGTTGAGGATCTGGTAGCAGACTTAAGTGCTCATAAAGAAAATACAAGGGAAGAAGAACCAAATGAAATCCCAGTTGAGCAAGATGAGCTTATTCAGTTACAAAACCTCTGTGTGTACTTTCATATCAGTTCTTTAGTCTTTGAAATATTTTTTTATGTTATCTGTTTATTCTACCCTCTGATCCCAGTCTTACCTATGGTAAATTTACAGTATTGTAAATTAAAATTAAAGACATTTGATTTGGGACATTCAGAAAAACAGGGTGAACACACCCCTGAACAAAGAGGGTGTTAAAATATTTGAGTGTAGCAGCATTTATAAATATCATCTCTAAAATAAATAGTATTGGTATCTCAGAGGTGTCAGTCTACTGTGCTTCTGGGAAAGGTTTTACGTGCTAACAAAAAAAGCCAAAATTGTTGTGACAATTACATTTAAAAATAAAAGCAAGAGTAACTGCAAGAATATAGTTATAAGATGAACTATTGATGTTGCAAAATGAAATATACCCAGGGACACACTGTCGTACAGTGGGGGGGGGCTTTTATTTTACAGTACATAATTTTGCTTGGGGTAGAAGTATTTTTGTTCTTGGCCAATAAGAGCAAGTGTGCATCTAAATGGTGTTTCTATTCAGTCATTTATATTCCAGCTTTGCTGGGACATGCAAGTCATGCTCAAAAAGCCTTTGTGGTGCACTCTGCAACTAGACCAAACCCAGGAGCTCTAAATCAGGAGACTTGTAATCTAAGACAAGCATATGGCTGAATTTATAGGGAGGGCAAAGACCATCTGTTTGGCATGATAAGCTGAGATCTTACCAACCTACTCATTTTAATAAGATTTTTAATAGGACATTGTGGGGAAGAAGAACTTGCAGTGCAGCTGGACCTTATTTTGGTGGTTGGCTGTGCAGAGCTTCCCCCAAGTGGCAGGGGAAGGCGTCTGAATTTTGTTATTTTCAAATGGGGCATATTGGAATAATAAAGAACTCATGTACAATGCCAAACTGACTCTTTCTGTGTTACAGATTTTAAGCTTTTTGAAGTGTGGGCATTTTGAAAATAGGGGCAGGGAAGGAAGTCTCATCCTCATTTTCTCATTGGAAAAACTCAGAAAAAGAAATGAAATCCAAATTACTTAACCAGTAACAACGAGCCATTCTTTCACCTTCTGCTCAAATTCTGGGGAAATTTTGTCAGTGAGAGGTCTGTGGAAAGAATGGTTCCTGATTGAAATATGCATATCCTTAAATTCTATAGGTATTTCAAGCTCTTACAAATACAGATAGATGCACTCCCTGCTTGCATTGGCCTGGGAGATGTAATGGGATAGAAGGGGAAATAAAAAAAGGATTCCATGCTGCAGCTAGGATTCCTCTCTTCTAATTCTTAGATTTTTTTTAAGGGTGTGACCTTTAAATCATATGAAGAAAACCTGGTCCTTGTGTGTAAAGAGAAAAAAAATATGAGATTCAATGGTAGTAAGTATGTTAACTTCTTTTTATGTGTCTATTTTCCTTAGACCTCAGTACTGAAGAGAAATTAAGACGTTTGCAGGAAGAAAAGCTCTGTAAAATCTGTATGGCTAAGGACGTGTCAGTTGTCTTCATTCCCTGTGGTCACCTAGTTGCCTGTAAGGAATGTGCTCAATTACTTAATGAATGCCCTCTGTGTCGTTCAGATATTATGAAAATACAGGAAATTTTTATGTATTAGTGAAATACACAGCACTATGGATGCAAATGTTTCCTGTTTTATTACTTTAAAAATGTGTAACATAATGTAAAAAATGTAGTTAATTCCAGAATGTAACCATATGGCAGAACTTAGATTTTTCTGCTGTCAAACTCTACACATTTTAACACTTTACAAATTATTTTCCTTAAGTTAATTTTTTGTATGTAAAAATCAATATGTATGAAAGGCAAAGATGTATATTTTGTAGCTTCAGTTCATAGACCTGATACGGGAAAGCCCAAGTAATGTAAACCTTTATTTATGTGATCATTCCTTTGCTTCACTTTGGTAGGAATCTGTATGACTGATGTTTGTGCAAATAGAGTTGTACAAAGAGCCTGTCCTTATATAAAATTTGTAAACAAATTAATTAAAAATATAATTGTAAACATGTATATTGTACCTGATATTTTAGATTTTTAAAAATATTATGTAGGATAGAAAATAGTCTCTTTTTTCTGTAACTTTGGTTGTGACATCATTCAGACAATACAAATAAACCTGCTGCTGTAACCTTATGGTTACTTCTGCTACTTCGTAGCTTTGTCTGTTTTAATTTAATTCCTGTCTCTCTATCTATTATTTTTCTGGTTCAGATGTATAAATTGTCTTCAGTAGACTGGTTTTAGACATCTGTTTTTCACAAAGATCCATCTTTATATAAAATGTACATTCATTTTACTGATTAAAAGGGAACTTGAGAAATTAAGGAAATTTTATATACCCTGTGCCCTTTGTGAGAGGAGGCTCATTTTAAATTTGGCCCTTACACAAAAAGATGTTCATTTTGACAATTTTCTTGTTTGTTCTTTTTTTGTAACACATCATCATCCTAACTGATTTATCTGCTAATACTTTGCACTGCTTCATAACTTATATTTTCAGAGGAGAAGATTAAACTTTATCTCCTAGAAAATGCTTTTTTTAAATTCACTAGCAATGTTAGAAATCTTTCATTTTTGTTCGTGTCAGTTTGCAGTATTTAAATTTAAAAGTTAAGAACTATTGTAATGAGAGCCACCTTAAAATATTTAAACTATTTTTAGCTGGACTGATCCCCCATTTCTTATTTTGAAAGTATCACAGCTTTGTATTTAAGTACAGCTGTTTTATGATCACTGCTTGATTATGTCACTTCCTTATTTTGTGGCACTACTGATATGTTCTGTGTATATATTTTTGAGTTCTACACACTAAAGTTTAGAATATAGAATATATAGAACATAGTTTTTAATGTTATTAAAGTTTTGAATACACAGAAATGTATTATCTACCTTTTCTATTTTTTTAAATCTGTGCTGTGTAATGGTATGAATATTTAAAATAAAGTGCAACCCAGATGTTTCTTGATCAGTGTATTTGATTCTCACAGTAAAAAAAAATGAGAAGGCTGCTTTCTGTTGCTTTTTGTTTTGTAATTAAATTTATTAATTTAACCTGAGTGTTATTAAGGATTATGAATATATTTTAATTTGAGAGAAAATAAAATCTATTGTTTGTATAGATTAAAGTTTGTTAATTATAAATCTAACATTAGTTTTGCTATTTTTTATGGTTGAATTTGGTCTTGGGAATAGATGATGACTAGAAATTCAAAAGAATTCTGTTTTATTTTGCCTTTCTGTGCCTTTGTGAGGAGTTTAACATTTCAGATAATTCATGCATACAGGGGGTTTTCGGGACAGATAATGCCTGGCAGTCCTGACAGCCTTGTTCTAGCTCCCATTGCTCCTTGCAGGGAGGGTTTTCTGCCCATGTCAAGGGAAATCGAAGGGGGTTGTTGGCCTTGAGCTGGTGTATCTCGCCAGAAATAGCTTGTTTAGTTAAGGCTGCACTCCGCGTGGTGCTGACTTGTTGAAGCAGATGGTTGGTTACCTAAGCTTGACCTGAGTCATGTGAGAGAGGCTGGATCGGCTGGATCCAACTCACAGGCTGCAGAGCCTGGCAAGCGGCTCAAAGTCCTGTCTGCAAAAGAGGGGGACCAAATTTAGCTTAAACTGTTACAAAACCAAATCTCAGCAAGGAGGTGACTTGGGGTGTAAATGTAGTATGTAAATTGTCTGAGAAAAGCTGGGAAGTAGGTCACACACAGAACCTTCTACACTGCAATGGAGAGCAAACACATTGTCCTAAGTTGCATGAGTGCTTCATGGTAAAAGCTTGTCAACTTTTGAAAGGTATACACTTACATTTTTAGATACATATCCCTTACTGCAACTTTTTCATTAATATTACAAAAGATACAGCTATATAGCAATTCAAATTGTAATCACTTAGGGACATTAAAGGATTAAAAGCCTTTTAGTGAGATGTCAAAATAAAAATGACAAACTCTGTAGGTTTAGGGTTTAAAAAAAACCCTATAATCAGAGTTCTATTCAGACTAAATGTGAAAAAATAATTAGCATAGTCATCAAATTCTGACAGTTTGAATTAGGAAGACTTTTTTTCAATTTACTCTGATTTTCAGTATCTTAAAGAAACAGAAGAAATTTCATGACCTCTAATACTGGGCTGAGTGTTTAAAGATACAGAAATGAAAGATGCAAATAAATGGAGTGGAAGCACAGAGGCTTTGAAAAGGAGGTTAGCAGCAGGACACAGATGCCCTGGAAGTTGATTTGTATGAGTTTCCTGGGAGCTGTGCAATATGTTCAAGTATCCATATTCAGTAACTTTCTTCTAGTGGCTTCCGTATAGTATCTTTCTTCAGTGTCACTTGTAGTAGCAGAACTGCTTGCTAGTCTGGATACATGAGAGATTTACAAGGGTTTTCAGTGAGGTCCTGGAAGTGTGTTGTTTAGAAAGCACGGGAAGTGCATGGCTTATTTAGAAATAGAAGGCTAAAATAAGGAGAACCCAAAGAGTCAATGTTTTTGTTACGCATGGAGCTTTTTCTCACTGCCTTGAGACGTGGGGTCTGAAACACACAGACTTACTCAGCTGATTGCAGCAGCTTCTGCCTCTACAACTTGGAGTTGCCTGGACTTTTTTAAAATTTGTTTTGAGACTTGATCTTAAGCTCATAATACAATAAAAACTTCTTAAATTATTATGGTTTGGGGGTTGGTTGTTGGTTTGTGGGTGGGTTTTTTCATGGTTTTGTTTGTTTGGGTGGGTTTTTTTTTGTGTGGTTTTTTTTTTTTGGTTTTTTTGGGTTTTTTTTTTCTATTAGCGTACTTAAATATTAATTTTAACATTGTCTGGTTAGTTTAGTTTTGACCACAGTTCTTCAGTGGGTTTTTTTGTTAGGTCTATGTGTAGTCTGAAGCTACAGGACAAATAGTTTGTTAAAGTTTTCAAAGTGTTACTGTTAATCAGCATGGGTTTTAAAGTTACTTTTTCTGTTTGTTTTTATTGTAATTAACAGAAATGTAAATATGATGGGTGGTTGGAATTGATTTATTACTGGGTGGAGGTTAATGCAGGCACTTGAATATGGTGTTCATGTGAAACCAAGCTGAAGTGGTGTTCTCTAGGATGGAGCATTGCCTGGGGCAGTGACCTTTGCTGCTGTGGTCTTCAGGAACTACTTGGAATAGAATCTGCCTTACAAGGCGTGCAAGTTCAAGCACCTGATGTGTGAAGGTCAGCTCTTCATAGAGCCAAGGAGGAGCTGGAGGTTTTTCTGGCTTTTGCAGTGTTTTTCTGCAGCAGTGAGGATTTGAACAGTGAGTTGTTATGCAATGTTCTTTGTTACCATCTGCGTTGTGCATGACTGACTCCTGTCAGCAAGGCCAGATGCCAGAGAAGGCTGGAGAGGTGCTCCCAGTGCTGCCACTGAGGCTTGTCCCTGTTGGTCTTGTGCAGAGCAGCTGGATTGGCCTCGTGGCTCGTGAAGGGTGCTGGTCCCCTTCTCCATAGGGTCAGATGGGAAGAGCCAGTCTCTATCCACATCCACCTTAATTCCTCATGGAATTGAAGTATGACTGAATACTCTCCCTCTTACCAGTTTCTTGTGTGGTTTACATGCATGAAGTTTTACTGAGTAGCTTGAAAACTTGATCAAGGAAATATTTCCTCCCCCCTGCTCCTGCCATGGCTCCACACTGCTTCAGGTTGTTGAAAGTACCTTCTCATCTTGGCAAATGCCACTGTGTCATGTCGCTGTGTCATGTCACTTCAAGAGCTCTACCGATGCTGCTGTACAGCAATTAATGTGCTGTAATTATAATGTGGCTTTCTGTGAGAAGGCAAATGGCTTGTGATGGTAAACAACCTGTGCTGAAATTCAGATTATATCTTCAATTTTTTCTTAACCACAAATTCCTATTAAGCAATAGTGACAACATTACAGTAAAACTACAAGTGTTAACTCAGAGAATATGGCTCTGTGACTAACTTCCCAAGAAAGTTGGTTTTTCCTAGGACAGGAAAGAATATGGTATATATTAATTTATGAATTATTTGGATAAACAAAACCCCAAGAAAAATCTGGGACAAAATGGTATTAATTATATTGTGAGTATATAATATTTAAAGCTGATAAAAAACTATTTGGTTGCCTTTAGATAATTACTAATTTACAGTTCTATAGCCTGGATAGCTATTGTGTTTGCCGAGATAAATTCCTTGATAAGTAATAATTGCTGGAAATGTATTGGAGAGATACTGGAATTAGTTTTGCTCTCAGATTGAAAAATGGTGCTTATTATCAAAAAATGAAAAACACATTTGCAGAGTCCCAGTGTGAAAATGTCTAGAAGAATCATTACAATAACTGCTGAAAACCAGGTTTAGTATAAATGCTTATGGTTACCTTCAAATTTTAGAGAGTGAATTATTATAACCCTCAAAGATTACCAAGACAGCATTTAAGTCTATTCATGTTATGTCTTTTTGATTTTATATAGTT